>NC_091249.1:119228000-119546833 GCF_042477335.2 Ovis canadensis
GTTTTCCAGAGCGATGATTCCTGCCCATGGAACAAAGTGAGCTAATCTAGTTTTCATTGTTCGAGAGACAATGACCTTTTAAAGCAACCAGTGATAGGCTTATTCCTCAGTTTACGAAAAGACTATCAGTTGTTTAGCAGCATCACCAGGACAAGGTGATTTTATAAGGACTAATTCAGGTACTCCTTTCTCAAGGTGAAGCACGCATATTTCTCACAGTATAGTGGACACGAACCAGCAGTATTCTGCATAAATGCAATAAAATTCAGATGACCAATAAATCTTGAATAAGACATTATTGGAGAGCTAAGTCTCTATGCGAGAACCGCTGTTCCCGGTCACTAACACTAATCTTAATTTTCTTTTTTTTTTTTTAAACTGGACCAATTTCCCTTTCGAAAAGTCAGCAGACAAAGACATTGGCTGTGTGGATCTCATGCCGTGCTATCTCGGCAGCAATGTGAAATACACAGGAACTGGAAAGGAGAACAGAGGACTAGTTTCCGTGAAGGAAATAACTTAATTCAGTATTCTTCCTGCCCTAGAAGCATCTGTCCTCAGCCTTACTATATTAAGGAGAAAAAAAAAAAGAAAGAAAGAAACATGGAGGAGGGAATAGGGATATGAATGAAACGCACAAGAAAGAAATAATCTAGAAATTTTTTTAAATGAATATAATTAGTGCAAGTTGCAATCCGCCGGAACACAAATCTGTTTAAGTCTACCCGCCTCACTCCCAGGCTTATTAAAATTGAGGAAGAATATCAGGGGAAGGAGTTGGGCATGTCTGTGAATTTTTTAAACACCCTAGATGATTCCGATTGGTCATCCTAGGTTAAAGCCGCGTATCTATTCAAACCACAGTAGTCCACTCACTGGATCACAAGCTCCTTTATTTGGTCAACTAACTTCATGGAGTGCTTTGTTGAGAGGTATTTCGATAGGCCCACTGGCCCCGAAATGGGTTCAGACTTTGTTCTAAATCTCTCACCATCTACAAATGGGTGTCTCCTTGTTCACAGGCACCTGCCAACCAGCGACATAATGATAGTGATCTAAACTAGCAGAACTAGTTAATTCTTCATGACTGCTTGCTTTCGCTCAAAGAGAGCCACAGGGCGAAGGGACAGCGTTTCCACTGGGAGGAAAGCCATGTGGGACAAATTAGGTGCCGCTCTAAGATTTAAAAGCTGGGGGGGAAACAGAGCTAACTGGAGGCAGCTGTTAGGATGTGGTTTCTGTGTTTATATTCTTCTCCTTCCCCCCTAAAGCCTCTTATGGGTATTAGGCAGGAAAGCATACATATGACCCTTTGGGGAGAGCAGGCGCTCTTGACTCTACGTGGGGCCGCAGACCATAACTCAGCCTGTCTGAGACCCAAGTTACCTGCCAGAAGAAGGCAAACTCTGGGAAACCCTCACTTGATGATAAAAAAAAAAAAAATCTTCTAACTAAATATAGCCATATAGTAGAAAATTGAACTGCTGGAAGATAGCAGTCATGATAAGGAAGAGACACTCTGCAAGAACAATAAATCGGAGCTAACTGGAGATTTAAGACCGACCTACCAGTCTGCAAACGGTACTTCCTGTTGCTGCTGTGACCTCTGCCCTCCTCTCCCCCAATTCCACCTTCAAACTCTCAACCCAGGATTTCAGCATGGCTCATTGCCAGCACCTTCCTCCTTTCTTGGGTGCAAAAGTGGTCCTGTTGATCCATACATATTTCAAGAGGCTTTGACTTTGAGCTTCAACTGAGAAGTAATGTCACATACTATTTAAAACAACACAGAGAAAGTATTGTCCCTCCAAGCACCTCCCTTTCGCCTGCCTGCCCTGACCTCCCTTCCCTTCAGTATTGTCCTCAATAAGGGGCTTTCTTTCCTCCGAGTACAGCCAATATGGGGGACCCAGAGGAAGCGGGGGGAAGGGAAGGATTTCTGTTTCTCTTGGCACTGAATGAAATGGTTTTCCAGGGGAAAGCATATCGCTCCTATTTTAATAAAACTCCTGCTTCCTATACAGTATCACCCGGGTCGCTTCAGGGTGGGAAGGCTCTCAAACGCAGAGACACGCGCGGGAGGCTCCACTTGTGGGCAGTAAACAACACAGCCCCCAAGCTTCAGGTCCACAGAGCGCGCAGGCCCTCCATCCCACGCCCCAGCCCCTCAACACGGCAGCCTAGCGCTGCCGTGTGCCAAAAATAGCTGCTGCAACAACTTAAGGCAATGACGTCACATTTTACTTTTCAAAAAAAATCCTCTTACTTTGCCGAGCTCTAGTCTTATCACCTGGGTCATAATGAACATCCATCGAAAGGGACTCTTGCTGGCTCCCAGGACTGGCTTACCCCTGAGCTTTACTGCAGCCAAGAGAACAGACTAGAACAGCGTTGGTCTTAACACTTAAAACAGCTTTGACCTTCCCACTGGGGGGTGAATGAGCAAATGAATCCCTTTGATTCACAGAGGAAAACGTTTATTCCTTCCTCCCTCCCTCCCATCCATCCATCCATCTTCCCGTTTTCTTTTTAATTGCTCTGGATACTTCAGCCCCTGCTACTCCATCCCGATCGGAGACACACACACACACACACACACACACACACACACACACACGGGCATGTACGACGTGCACACGGGGCCAGCAACGTGCTGTGGCAGAGGTTTTACCTGAACCACACACTGGCTCTATGACTTTGGCCAGTTCCATAATATCTTCAAAACTTTAGTCTTCCCCTTCCCTAAAATCAAGATGATAATTCTTTGCTCAGAGGACTAGCAAGTCACGGCCCAGCACAGCAAGAACAGGCACTTTATAAATATTAGTTTCTACCTCTTCACCTCTCCCCAAGCACAGTGCACGAACATTCTTTAAATATCGACTTTACAGATCAATGAATGGGGAAAGGTATCTTCTGGGGGTTGCTGGCACTGGGGACAGTGCCCAGCTTTTTCTCCAGTGCCACTTTTTCCTAGGTAAGCACTTCTTACCCTTTCTTTTGTTGGTCTGTACTCTCATATCGTTAATAGATTGTTATTTGCTTTGCTTTTCTGATCTTGCATAAAGGTTAAGAGAGCCAATATACTGTAACCACATTAAAAATAGATGCCAATTTTAAACAAAACTATAAACGTAGTTATCCTGTCATTAGCCTTGACTTTTAAAGCTATGTTTGAAATGTTATAAATGTCCTACAGCGGTGAAAAGCCGATACAAAAGTTTATGTCCTAAAAGAGATTGTCCGCAAGTTCGAATAAAACCATCTTTGAATAGACTGCTAGGACTAATAACATGTTTCAGCACATTAGGAGGAGAAATGGAGGAGGCCTGTGATCTTCCCTGACCCCCGGGAGGGAAGCACATGCGCACACACTTGAATGAAGCAGTGAGCAGGCTGGCCGGCTCTCTCCTGGGGGTGCCACTGCGCTCATCTCTTCTCCGTCTCCAAACATTTGCAATAGAGTTGGAGCCCAGGTAATCGATATCTTAAAAAAACTGTTTTAGGACAAAACTGTCTATTTCACTTTCTGGTCATTTAATGTACAAACTTTTAAAACTAATGATTCCCCTCACCCCCACCCCGGGGATTTCAGATTTTACTAACCTATAGTACAAAATAATAAAAAATAATCTGTTGTGACATTTAAAGTCAATACTCATCATGACAGAGACTGTGATACCTGGAAGCTGAACTTGCATCTTTTCAGCTGAAAATTCAAAAGTTTGCCTTCTTTTTCTTCTTCACCTCTCAACAAAGTTTTTGTGGGGGAGGAGGAGAGTCGGGGTGGGAACACAGGAGGGCAGAAAGTAAAATATAAATGAACCTTTGGTGTCACAAAGGGGCCTTGCCAGGCTTAGCACGAATGGCCCTTATCTGGGAACAGACCGAGAGCGGACAAGCACACTCACCCCTGGAAGCCTTGCCTCCCTAACAACTCCCCAGTAACGGTCTCCCAAAGCCGCCACCTTCACACTCAGCTGCAGATAAGCTGTCAGAGCCTGCAAGTCCACGCCATCTACGATCCAATTTCCCTGAGTTTTGCTCACAAATTTCCCTGAGTTTTTGTTTTTGTTTTAATTCAGCCCATAAGAGGAAAATGGCGTTCAGCAAAGCCAACGGGAACACAGACCCAGCTCTTGCCTGAAGAGGGCTGGCAGCGTGCAACTGAGTGCCGCAGCGGTTCATTCAGAGGCAGGGCTTACACTTGTAATAGAGAATGTCGCTTGCACCGAAGCAAAAGCTTCAGAAGCTAAGCGTCTCCTGTCGGCCTCCAGGTACCTTGTCTGCGGCTCAGAGGACCCACCATTCAGCCCAGTCCTCAGACGGCTGGACACCCCGCCCCCAGGTCTGTGGCTCCGTCTGCGCCCCTCTTGAGCAGCTGTGATTAGGAGACTCCATCGAGTCAATGACACAACACAACCAGGGCGGACCCCCAGCCTGCGGCCTCCTCGGCGATGTCAGCTTCGGGCCGCGTGCACGGCCGGAAGACCCCCTTGGACCGCAGGCTGCCCTCTGCCTCCTGGAGACCTGCATCCAGACGCTGGGCCGCGCACAGGACGGTCTTCCAGCCTGGCTGTCGAGCCGAACGTGCCCTCAGCAAAGCCTCCTCCTTGTCCCCCGCCTGCCTCTGCGCCCGACGGCCATGAGCACGGGGGTCCCGAGAGGGGGCTCCCTGCACAGGACACCAGGGTTCCGGGCCCGGCCTGGCCGGAGGAGTGGGAAAGGAGGCGCTGCCAACCTCCCCCGGGGCGTCCCCCGCTGCTGGGGGGACCCGGCCACGCTCCCACAGGGCACCCCGTCCTCAGAGGGCAGCGGGGCCGCCGTGGCACAGCACCCCCTTGTCTGCAGGGCCGCGGGCCCCCCGCGCCAGGCTCGGCTGATTCCAGAAGTTTGGCCAAGACTTCAGTCTGTCAGTGTCCATCCGTCCAGCCAACAGATAACTTCACTGGAGTCTGGAAAGCTCTTCTTAAATTAACCCCCCACGGTGCCGTCTCTCCCGGCCCGACGCTGGCTAACTGGGCACCCAAAGCCTCCCGGCTCCCTTACACAGGGAGTCCTGGGCGTGACAGGCCTCCTCTGACACACGGATGGCACGCGTTCAGTGCCCATCTCTATGCAGCTACGATAACTCACAGAAGAAAAAACTGTCAAATAATCCAGTGGCTATTCAATTAAGTAAGCAGGACACTGGAAGGACCAACTGAAAGTACGCTGTCTAATTAAAAGGGTGTCATCTCCAAATGTATAACAAAAGGTGCCTGGGTGTTACGCTCAGACGACGGTGTCCTTTTTAATGCCAGCCTTGGGTACCCGCAAAGCGGGGAAAGCAATGCACATTTACTATCGATAATTTGCATTCCTGTGATCAACAGGCGCAATCCGTCATCACGAAAATTACCCAGAAAAGTGGTCATTAAAACTAACTGTCTGCCATGCCAGCCAGCCTGCCCTGCCCGCCCCCCCACCCCCGCCCCGTCTTCCCTGGCCTCCTTTGCCCTCTCTGCCCTGGTTATTAACATGAGTGGCAGGAGTAGTGGATTCACGTCGAAATGAGAGAAAATAATTCCTAAGCCGACAAAGGGCTTGAAACCCGGCAAGCGCCCCAGACGCTGAGCCACGCTACGCGGGGGAAGCAACATCGCCCCAGCCCGCCGGGGGCCCCCAGGCTGTGTGACTGCAGACGCCTCACCTCCTGTCCACGGCGCCCCCGACAGTGCTCAGCAGAGAGGAGGGGTCCCTGCGGGAAGCAGCTCCCCCTGAATCGCTCTGCTTCCCAGAGCCACGCGCCTCCAGAGAGACGGCCGTCCGCCTGCCACCCCAGCATCCCTCCAGCCACCCGGGTCCCTGCCGGCCGGCGATTAACACCGGACGCCGGAGCCCTGCCTCTTGAAAGGTCGCGATAACAAATCCAATTTACGATTCTCAAAGGGATGAAACCCAAAAGGTGGGAGAGTCTGCACAAGTGGAAAAAAAAATGTATTATCGTTTTAATTTTATTCATCAACAAGATCACCTCTCATTTAAGAAGCCAGCCTAGATAGCACTGTTCAACAGACTGCACAGGGCAGGGGCGGGGGTGAGGGGGGGTACTGCAAGGAGGTGGGGGCCCTGGGGGGAGGGGATGCCACCTGTCCTTCAGAGTCGAACCCGAGTTAGATTCTCTCCCATTATTTGCATCCTTAAAATAGTCAGATAGCAAGAGGTTCAAAGGGACACAAAGCAGTATCGTAGAGCCGCCTTCTTTCAAAGGGCCGGAGCAGCGATTCCAAGAGTTATTCAGGTCACAGAGAAATCACACTTCTTTATGCATCTCTAAAGAACTCAGAGTTTTCCATTTTTATTAGCATTATTATAATATCGAAGGTTTTCAGGCATATCATGAGAGGAGCATTTACAGAGAAATGCTGGAGCAGGCCAACCGCCTCCCGTTCTGAGCTTCCAAAGCCCGGCAGACATTTTGAAAAGCCTAATAAACACATTCAGTGGCAGGATCGTGTTAATTTACAGATACATACAGCCAAACACTTCATGGGAAGAAGCAAATGACCAGTTATTTTTGTTAGCCTACGAAGACGCCAACCCCGATGTTTTGTCTATAAAGACAAATTTTTTTAGGACTAACCCTCCATTTATAGAACTGTCATGTTATTGAATTGTTACAAAAGCCTCTTTCTTTTTTTTAATCCCTTCTTAAATTTTGCTCTTGAAAAACGAGAGTTTCTTTTTATTTTTTTTATGCATGTGATGTCAAAGTCCCATGGTTCCGATATAAATTCCATGAACGCTGGAAAAAAAACGAATACGATCGTGTCACCAACTGCTCCTTTTATTCACGTGTCCCCTACCCTCCGCCTGGCACTCTTTGGGGCAGCCCTGATCTTCCCGTTAGAGGCACTGAGGCTTTAGGCGCAGATTCAAAGGCGGGAGACCAAAAAGGTCATAGAGCAAGCCGAGAATATTCCAGCAACGCAGGTTTCGATCTTTGCTATTTCAGGGCTATTCCCGCTGAGCCTCGCGTGCCAAGAATACCGCTGGTGCTGCTCAGAGACGCTCATGATGACTCAATGGAGAATCAGGAGACCTGGGCACTTAGCTATGCGCCTGTTCCCAATGATATTCTGTCTCAACTCATCTCCATCCTCATAGAAACATGAAAGTCGGGCAATGACAGATATGAAGCCCAGCATGAGCTGCCTGGCAGAACTCTGCCTAGCAACACAGCTTCATCACTCCACCGCGCGTATGAGGCCAGAGTCCGCGGGCAAGAATAATGACACAGAAGCTGAGCGGGAGACGCCATGGGTTAAGGAGAAGGCTGCAAAAATCACATCGCAGAAGACAATGTCTGAAGCAGTCTTATCCTCAATCCGGAAGTACAAATGCAACGTTGGTAGACATCTTAACCCACAATGAAACAAATAGTCAGTGGATGCCTTTGTTGCTATGTAAAATCACATGCTACCTGCAAAAACCTAAAGGTTGTAATCATTTCACAGAAGTCAACATAAAACAATTTGCTCACATCTTGACTTAAGCTTGACCCTGAGCGCAGAAAAAGGGGGCTGAGCGTTCAAATCTTGTACACAAGTACACTATATTTCCTTTATTCTGTTTCATTGATAGGTACGTGTGTCCAGAAGATTTGGTTTTTCTCTTGTTTTTTTTTTCTTTAAGAATTCCAGGTTCTGATTGCAGATATGTGAATAGGAAAGACACAGAACATGAGCTTACTTTTTATTTTCAGAGAGAATATGGCTTTGTGCTGCTGTAGTCACACTGAGTTTGCATTAGTTCCAAAGATAAATATTGGTGAGTGAGCAAGATGGGCGTTGCTTAGCCTTGGCAAGGAATTAAACTAGGTAGTTTAATGCAGCCTAAACCCACATCCTTGACCTAAATTAGTAACCAAAAGCACTGTAGAAGCAACCAAGGAGTGAATAAATGTGCAAGGAGCAGTTATTTGAAATCATTTTCTCTGCCAGAATTCATTTAAAGAAACTGAATGGGTAACTGCTTCAGAACCCAGGGATGCAACAATTCTGACAATATTCCAACCTGACATTAGCATAGGACAGGAAGTGAGGAGTTAGGGATGACTAACAGATAGATATCCTTCAGATGTTTCTATTCTTCTCAGAAATTAACAAAGAATTTTAACATAAAATTCACACATATGAAATATCATCATTCAGTAGAGAACCTCAAGTTATTTTTGCTATGCCATATGTTATATATAAACACCTACATGAAAATTATTTCAGGTTCCTAGACTAGAACTATGTTTCTCTTATTTATTTCCTGTATTTCTGAGTAAGTAAATTGCACTAATAAACATGAACCTTGATTAATCATAACTTCCATGATATATATAATGAGTTATATAGCAACATAATGAAATTGCACAGAATCAGAAAAATACATGGATCACTGAAGAATGCCTAACAAGGCCATCTTCACTACGACACTCTGGGCTCTTACAACCAGGAAAGCCTCTGTGTTTTAGAACACAGAATCATCAACAGCCCAAGCAAGCGAAAAATCGGCCCAGAAAGTAAACACTGTCTTTTCAAAACAGGATTTGAAATAACTGTTTTAAAAAATAAAAGCTCATTCAAAATATTTACCTTGATTGGCCCCTCAACCTAACTGGTAACCGTTGAGGTCCACACGAAATTAGTACTAAAAAGTTAGCAAGGAGAGCGTGTTCTTTGTTCAGTCAGGATATAGATGCAAGGAGAAGGGCTTACTGCAACGCACAGGGAAGACCTGGAACAAAGCTGTGAGCAGCTCTCCAACAGAAAGGCCTGAGTTGTGATATTCCCGTCAGCCACTTTATTAATACAGGGGGAGCCTACTTAATGAACTGCTGAGAACCGAAGAGAGCCACTCTGAGAATACATTTTGTGTTTACCAGACTGTAAAATCTGCAGCAAGATCCCAGAATCCTCTTAGATGAATAAAAGTTAAAGGAAATAACCTTCTAGATACAAACCCAGTAGCAAAACAGGGAATAAAACAAATTGTTTCCAAATAAAATTTCTGAAAGACTCACTGCTTTGGCAAAAGCCACAGAATTTGCTTCCTCATCTAGAAACAGTTATAAAGTAACACAAACAACTAAAGATAATTTCCTAAAAGACTTGAAACCCTATAACTTTAACCATTTTCTTTTGCAATTAAAAAAAATAAGAAAGATGAAGGTAAACCTTGGGAAAGGCTGTGATTTTGTTTCTTTCATTAACTCAGCAATATAAACTTGAATTATATCACTAAGTTTATTTGCTAGTTTCTCATTTCTAACTGTCTTATACTAATAAAAATAAAATCTCAAGTGTTTTATAAAAGTAACAGGCCTGGAAAAATTGCTGAGGGTATCTTTTTTAATATCATGTAAGTTTCTTTTTATTTTCATGCCTTTGGGGTTGAAGAAATGACATTCAAGTTATTAACTATAATGTGACCAGTGTAATTACTACCACAAAATTAAAATAAACATAATCTTCAAGATGGTTCAAGTTACCTAAAAAGGAAGAAAGCACTGAAAATTCCCTATGAATTGGTGATTGGATGGCATAGTATGACCCTTGCTGAATGAACTTCTGTTCTCTATTTCTTCCTGACAGATCTCACTTCTACAGTGAAATAAATTAAAAACAGTTTCAACTGATTGATAGCTTTTTAAACACAGTGTACCTTGAAGGAAATCATTTACATAAAGTATTTCAAGAGTTACATTGCTAAGTTAAAAATCAAAGTAATGACCCCAATAAGAGATTCCTGAATCACTAAGTAATTTCAAATAAATGAAAAGAGAATGAAAGGCATTTTTCTCACTGGATGATAGACTCCTGATTAAATCTTCTTCTGACATGAAAGTAGGCCTTGTCGTTCTAACAACTCTTCATTTCAACGAAGGTCATCATGAAAAGAATGATTATCAAATAAACCCAATCAGAAAAGACCTCAAAAACTTTCAGGGCCTCCAATTCCTTAAGATTTCTAGGCATCCTGATTGACAGTCTTGTAAAACATAAGGGTAATTAAACTGACATGAAAATCATTACCCTGTATAAATCCTAAGAGCAGTTTATCTAACCTTTTGATCCTTAGAGAACGCATAGTCGTCCCAGCACCTGTTCCTAGATACCACCCTATGACCTTCATAAAAAGATTAACACCCAACTCTCACACCCTGTGTAGTTTACACACATAATCCACGACCCCCACAGTATCCTGGCTACACTAATTACACAGATAATGCTTCTTGCTGGAACCGGTTCAGGGCAACTTCAGTCCCATCCCTAGGCATGATGTAGAATGGGGTGGGACTTCCAGAAGGAAACTTGGCTATGGTGAAATGAAATAAAACTGTATTTTTAAGCTATGAAACACTGAATAGTTAGCATATTCACTTGGTGTTGACAGTATTCAAATTTCAAGTGGTTTCATAAAATCAGGCAGTGTTTTAAAGACTCTTAAATCATATACAAATTACTATCTAATGTAAAGTCTGTAATTATTTTTAAATTGCCACTGAAATGTACTTGTAAAAATAAATAAGCTAGTCATACATGAAAACACTTAGCTTTCCCTGGCCTCCTCCCAGGCAGAAAGGTGCACAGACCATTTATCATGTGTCCATTTATAATTCCACCTTATTTCGAAGGCAACACACATACAATCTTCAAGCACCTGCAGCTGATTCTAGATAAGGCTCTTTCCTCCAGTAAAGACCAGGTACACTCACATGACTTTCCTGTGAGGTTCCAATTGGACAGATATTCTCTCTCAAAAATCCAATAGCAAAAAACCTGTTGAATATTTGCGTGCCATTAAATCAGGAAAGGCAAAAATCCCAGGGGTATGATCAACAAGCCTTATCCGGAAGTTATAACATGATGAACAGTATATTTAAATGTTTAAACAACTCTTTAACTTTTTAAAATGAGTGATGCAAACAAAAGGTCTATGTGCAGAGACAGCTCAGATTTTATTGCTGTTTTCTTTTTCTACACAGGATTTCACTTTATCTCGTTCTACTTTGAATGGAAACAAATTATTCAGAAGCGACGATGTTTCGATGTTAGAAAATACCTATGTCCACCATTCAAAAAAAAAAAAGTATCTCCTATATTTTCATGCAAAATGCATAGAGAAAAATGGCCAAGTCCTGCTTTCTAAAAAAATATTGCCACCAACCTCTCTTTCTTCCACTTAAAAAAAAAATCTTTAAAATGACAAGTAATCTCAAATATTAAGGGGCACCTGAGGGCACCTGACTGACTTGTCAGGCTCAAGTGGCATATTAACTACACTCATTGTGGTACCATTGGAGCCTAAGTTTTTATCATTTTGATATCCCCTCCAGGGTTTCAATCTTCTCTCTTGGAGCTCAATCACGCTCTGTTCGTACATGAGGATGCAAGAGGATTTCTATTTAAAAATACATTGGGGAGGGGGGGGGTGTCAGGCACTACTGATTGAGAAGGCATTCTGTGATGATCCCTATTTTCAGTTAAAACGCGCACTTACAGTTTTGGATTTAACACCCCTGCCTTTGCAGTCAGACAGTCATTTAGCTGGAGTCAATCAAG
Organism: Ovis canadensis; assembly: GCF_042477335.2. NCBI lineage: Eukaryota > Metazoa > Chordata > Mammalia > Artiodactyla > Bovidae > Ovis > Ovis canadensis. The sequence goes on from NC_091249.1 coordinate 119,239,598, forward strand.
CGTGTGATTAGAAATAATAACTCACAAGCAATGAATTCAAAAAGATTAGATCTTTGCCGAAATGCACAAGTACAGCATCCCATTATGCATCCTTTCCTCTCTGGTTACTAGAGAGCAGACCAAAAAAAAATTTTTTTTTAGCACTCTAAAAGCTGGCTTCTCTTAAAATCTAACTAATAACTTTTCTATTCCATGATCAGAAACCTCAGTCACTTGGAGATAAAACCAGCACAGGTCAGGGTATCTCTCCCATCTTTCCTTTTCCCCAGTTATGCCAAGAGCCATACACGGAATGGGTCAGAAACTAGACACACTTGTATCTTATTTATGCAGAATAAGAGAGAGAGCATGGCGAAAACCCAAGGATGGTTAACTTCCAAAACAAAAGAAAATCACTTTTAGAATTAGTCTTCACATTACATATCACTTCCAAATCTAATACTTTATTTAACTAAGGGCTTAAAGAGGTAATCAGAGAAACTGTGTTTAGATTAAATAAGCATGATATTGAAACCAATAACCCAAGTTCAATCAAGTCTTCCCATGTCAAACCTTTGATCAAGTCAAAAGGATTTAATTTCGCTGAGAAAGTTTAGAGAATTAAAGTGAATTATAAGATAATAATTATATTATGTGGCGCTTTGTTTTTAATCAGAGTGCATATAACTCATAGCCAACAACTTTAATAGTGGAGATAATGATTTCAAATGGCCAGAGATTGATAACATGGTGACTGATTTGCTTAGAATGTAACACAGAGTGGATGGGTTGATGCGCCTCCCCAGCCACGCTTGGAGTAGGCTGCTCCACCGCAGCACACACTCATGACACTGACATAATTCATACAAATGAGGAGAGCAGAGAGCAGCCTGGGATTTGACAAATTTCTGCAGATAATTCCCAAGGCTGAACCAACCACATGTGGGTAACTGACAGCTAATGCAGTGTGGGGGATATATATGTCCACAAGCACGCTCTTAAAAAAATTAAAAAGTCAAAAAGCTCTTCTGTTTCTACATGTTAAAATTTAAAAAAAAAAAAAACAGGAAGAGCAAGACTTGTTTCAGTTGCTAATAGAAAGCATTGCACCAGTGAAGAAATACCTCAACATGTGGAGCAGTTATTTGCACCAGTGCAAGCTCCTTGCCATCAAGATCCACTATACTCATTTATAGCCGTAGTCTTTACAAAGTGCCGCTGAGAAACTTAAAGGAGCCAGTGCTTTTTATTCAACAAGCACACTTTAGATTTTTTTTTTAAAATCCAATTATTCATTTGGATGACTTTGGGTACTTTTGACTACATGTGAGAATAGCCAGATGTAACACTTTCGTTCTCTTTCAGGAGGCAATTAGGGGATCAATTTCTACCCCTCCGCCTGTCTTCACGTCCAAGGGCAGTGGACACATCAGTGGTCTCGTGTATGAAACTCCGACCTACTATTACTGCACTTTCAGGAGCCAAATCGAAAGGCTTTTGCATCTCTCCAGCTTTAACCCAGGGAAAACCTACCCTGACTCAGCTGATGTGGCCGCTTCCTACCCTACCTTACCATTACTTTTCAATCCATAAGAAGGTGACCATCTCTCTCTCACATTCACACACCCACACACGATCTCCAAGTATAGAGAAAATGGAGCTGGAACAGCTTAAGGTTCCATTCAAGACACATTCGTCTACTAGGAACCAGATGCCGACCGCTGCACCAGAAACTGGGACAGAGGCTAAAATCACTAACATAGCTGTTTGTTCTAGGAAGTTTACCTCCTAATCCGAGAAGAAGGCTGAGTCGCCTCCAGCAACATCACCGCCACACTACACTCACAACCTCCCCAGCTACCGTCTGCAACTCCAGACTTTACAGGGCTGCCCTGGTGGCTCCGCTGGTGAAGAATCCACCTGCGATGCAGGAGACCCGCCCCAATTCCTGGGTTGGGAAGATCTGCTGGCGAAGGGATAGACTGCTCACTCCAGGGTTCTCGGGCTTCCCTGGTGGCTCAGATGGCCAAGAATCCACGTGCAATGCATGAAACCCAGGTTCCATCCCTGGGCTGGAAGACGCCCTGGGGAAGGGACAGGCTACCCACCCCAGCATTCTGGCCTGGAGAATCCCATGGACCGTCCATGGGGTCGCAAAGAGTCAGACATGACTGAGTGACTTTCACTTTCACTTTTAGATCTTACAATAACTGTAGGCAAAAGAAATAAACAGAAAGAAACAAAAAGTCTCATACTGAAAGGTTAAGTTTGTCCCAAAGAGTCTGCATTTGTTCGTAACATGCTAGTAAAGTAATGCTCAAAATTCTCCAAGCCAGGCTTCAGCAATACGTGAACCGTGAACTCCCTGAGGTTCAAGCTGGTTTTAGAAAAGGCAGAGGAACCAGAGATCAAATTGCCAACATCCACTGGATCATGGAAAAAGATAGTTCCAAAAAATCATCTATTTCTGCTTTACTGACTATGCCAAAGCCTTTGACTGTGTGGATCACAATAAACTGTGGACAATTCTGAAAGAGATGGGAATACCAGACCACCTGACCTGACTCTTGAGAAATCTGTATGCAGGCCAGGAAGCAGCAGTTAGAACTGGACATGGAATAACAGACTAGTTCCAAATAGGAAAAGGAGTACGTCAAAGTTGTATATTGTCACCCTGCTTATTTAACTTATATGCAGAGTACATCATGAGAAACGCTGGACTGGAAGAAGCACAAGCTGGAATCAAGATTGCCAGGAGAAATATCAATAACCTCAGATATGCAGATGACACCACCCTTATGGCAGAAAGTGAAGAGGAACTCAAAAGCCTCTTGATGAAAGTGAAAGAGGAGAGTGAAAAGTTGGCTTAAAGCTCAACGTTCAGAAAATGAAGATCATGGCATCCGGTCCCATCACTTCATGGGAAATAGATGGGGAAACAGTGGAAACAGTGGCAGACTTTATATTTTTGGGCTCCAAAATCACTGCAGATGGTGACTGCAGCCATGAAATTAAAAGACGCTTACTCCTTGGAAGAAAAGTTATGACCAACCTAGATAGTATATTCAAAAGCAGAGACATTACTTTGCCGACTAAGGTCCGTCTAGTCAAGGCTATGGTTTTTCCAGTGGTCATGTATGGATGTGAGAGTTGGACTGTGAAGAAGGCTGAGCGCCGAAGAATTGATGCTTTTGAACTGTGGTGCTGGAGAAGACTCTTAAGAATCCCTTGGACTGCAAGGAGATCCAACCAGTCCATTCTGAAGGAGATAACCCTGGGATTTCTTTGGAAGGAATGATGCTAAAGCTGAAGCTCCAGTTCTTTGGCCACCTCATGCGAAGAGTTGACTCATTGGAAAAGATTGTGATGCTGGGAGGGATTGGGGGCAGGAGGAGAAGGGGACAACCAAGGATGAGATAGCTGGATGGCATCACAGACTCGATGGACGTGAGTCTGGGTGAACTCCGGGAGATGGTGATGGACAGGGAGGCCTGGCGTGCTGCGGTTCATGGGGTCGCAGAGAGTCGGACACGACTGAACGACTGAACTAAACTGAACTGAAAGAAGAACTGAAAGCCACTGGTGGCTTGGTCAGTAAAGAATCTGCCTGCAATACAGGAGAGAGACGCACCTTTGGTCCCTGGGTCGGGAAGGTCCCCTGGAGGAGGAAACAGCAACCCACTCCAGAGCCTGGCGGGCTACAGCACCACCATGAAAGTAAGCACCATTCCTTCTGCAGCAGAGCAGTAAGACTTTAAGGCAGGGATGAGCACTGCAGAGAAAGTCAAACAGAAGTGAGACAAGGCACAGCTTAAGTTTTCTTTTTCCAAAAAGAAAGATACCCACTTAAAATAAGAGACTATATTAAATACTTAAATTAAGACGCATGCATTTCAGGATGCAAAGCGTGTATCCCTAGCACACCATGTACAATCCTCCATTCACTCACCACACAGAGATTTACTAAGCTCTGGTCATGGCCAAGACCACTCTGGGCACAGTGTTCTCACGTGAATAATATACATACAATTCAAAGATTTCCTAAATTAGTCCTTCCAACAATGCTCCTCTGCCTCTTTCGAAGAGGCAAGGCCACAGACGAAAAATGTGAAGCTTTCGGTGCTAATTCGTTGATAAAATCTTGATGCATTTCAGTTACTCTCCGTTGGTACGGAAGTGTGTGAGCATGAAATTCATTTTCAACAAAATTCATTGTATGAACTTGTGACATCCTCATGCAGTTTTTCCCACCCCCTCCATGTCCAAACACTAATTGACAGCGCTTGAAAACAGGGATTCAGCTTCCGCGTGTCACATGATTCCTAGGCACAGCAGCCATATTCCTCAGGCCAGCCGGCTGACAAAGCGCAAGATAAGAAGTACCTCTCAGCTTTGCATCAACTGAAATGTGTCAGAAAATACATTTGGCGTGATCTTCAGAAATGTCAGTTTTGGCGATGACAGGATAGTCAGAGTTTTCCTGACAGTTTCAGCACACCAAAGTTTCAGAGTCCACGTTAGGAGGAGGAAGGAAAAAAAAACAACACTTTGGTCTGCTATTTCGGAGAAAACAACTACAGACAACAGGAGGAAATGCCTGACAGGCCACTTCAGTCTCTGACAAAGATGTTATAAAATGCCTGACTGCCTAATTAATGAAACATACAACTTATGGCCACTAAGATGAAAGTGATTAAGGCATCTTTCAGCATTTCTGCTTATGAAAACCATCCTAGCCAGTCCTCAAGAGAAATGCCCAGCCTCATTTCTCTTCACGGTCCCACCAAGTCTCGCACCAACTGGGTGCATGTATGACGGTGTGTCAGATGAGTTAATGAGTCGAGGGCATCAAGCAAAAATGTTGAGAAACCAAGACTTGGCTGAATATATTACATGACATGCCTCTGCTGGAACTTGCATATCATCTTACCTTGCCATGCCTTTGCCTTGGCAAATAAAAAATAAATTAATGGGCAAGTTGGCAAATACTAATCTACATCAGGCTCCTTTCTGATTTCTCCATGAGCTGGAATTTCCTCCATTTTCATCACCACCATCTACACCCCAGATGCACACACGCAATCATACTCTACAAAAAGAAGAAACAGCTTAATCAGTTCTCCAAAAGGCACCACCCAGAGCCAAGACCCATTTTTCCACCTCTGGCTACAGAATTCTGACTTCTCCAATTTCCCATTTGTAAATAGATCTCCAAAAGAAATCAGCCCGAGGGCACTAAATGGTGTAGATGTCTGCAGGAGCACGGCACTCTGACAATCGCAAACCCCACTGAGCATCTCCGGGCTGCCGTATTTAGACACATTCCCTCCATGTAACCTAACAACTCCAGCGCTGTCAACCCTCATCTGATTTTCATTTATAAATGAAGTTGCACAAATCTGCAACAATAAAGAATATTGACACAATCTTTCTTAACACTTGGCATCTCTCATTTTCTAAAAAACAAAAACAAGATCCCCATATTCGGGCAGCTTCTAAATGTGCTGGCCACGTTTCATTTACTCTCACCACCAATTCAGCAACAATCTGTCAATATTTGTACCGTAAACTACCAAACACTCGGAGTTACTTATTTTAAACTGATTTATATGTGAAATGCATGAATGTTAAAAGTTAAAAATCATTGCTTTATTGCCTAAATCTATATATACTATCTTCCAAATTAGATGGGTTAGTCAATTAAAGGAAATATTTAAAACATACATAGTCTGACTTAATATGGGTCCTGTATTTTCAGCATGGCTTTGTGATATTTTTCCTTGTCTAAGGAGCATAGTCAATGTATTTTTTTCACTATATTGGGAAAATGTAAAATACTGTACTTTAAGATACTGCCACAAAAGGCTTTTATGTCATCATATTCCAAAAATTAGTCATTTCAGGATATGTATTCTTCAGTAACTATGTGCCCACTACCATACTTAATGGAAGGAAACAGAGCTCAGGAGGAAAATTCCCGCTATTAACATATACAAGCCAAAAAAAAAAAAAAAGGAAGAAGGGCGGGAAGGAGGAAAGAGAAAGGCAAATAATTACAATGTAAACTAATCAGTACACTAATAGTTTTGTGTGCCAAACTCTGGGTACACAGAAGCAAGAATGATTAACGTGGCCCGAGAACTGAAGAGTGAACACGAACAGCGAGGCAGAAAAGAGAGGCGAGATCGTCTCAGGGTCGGATCACCAAGTCTGTGCCCAGGAGCAAGAAAGCGCGGAGCTTGAAAGTGTGAACGTGAAAGGTGCTCAGTCGTGTCCGACTCTCTGCTACCCCATGGTCCATCCAGTCCATGGGATTCTCCAGGCCAGAATGCTGGAGTGGGGAGCCTTTCCCTTCTCCAGGGGATCTTCCCAACCCAGGGATCAAGTACAGGTCTCCCGCTTTGCAGGCGGAGTCTTCATCAGCTGAGCCACAAGGGAACTTGAAGGGAAGATAACTCAGTAGGACTAGAAAACAGTACGCGGTGGGAGGGCGTGGTAGAGATTAATATGCGAAAGCGGGCGGCAATACGGAGTCCTCCTCTGGGAAATGTGGGCCAATCAAAGCTTTTTAAGCAAAAGAAAGGTGTGGTCCTCCATGCTCACAGCAGCAGTATTAACAACAGCCAAGATAAGGAAACTGTCTATGTGTCTATCTACGGAGGAATGAAAAAGGAAAACGTGAAATGGTCATGTATATATGTGTATCTACTTGTCTATCTGTCTATCTCTCTACAATGGGATATTACTCAGTCACAAAAAAGAAGGAAATCTTTCCATTTGCAACAACATGGTTGGACCTTGACGGCATTAGGCTAAGTGAAATAAATCAGACAGAGGAAGACAAGTACCATGTAATCTCACTTTTATATGGGATCAAGAGAAAAAAAGAAAGAAAAATGAGCTCAGGAGACTTAGTGTTTGCCACAGGCAAAAGGTAAGTGGTTAGCAAAATGGGGGAAGGCGATCAAAAGGAATGAGCTTCCAATAATAAAATAAGAAAGCCCAGGGGGTGTAACACACAGCACAATGGCTGCAGTTAGCAGTGCCACAAGGAAAACCATTTATAGTTACGTGTGGTGACAAATTTTAACTAGACTCACTTCAGGGACCATTTTGCAATGTATATAGAATCAAACCATTTTACCTGAAACTGATATCACGTTTTATGCCAATGATATCTCAATAAAACACACAGGAAAAACAATAACAAAAAAGAAACCCAGAACAGAAACAAAAAGATAGGATCACATCTGTGGCTTTGCAATGTAACCAGACCAGTTAGGCAGGTAGGCCTGGCAGAAGATACCTTTAGCCGAAGATGGACTGGGGGCGGAGTAAGGACAGAGCGATATCAAGAAGCTACCAAGAGGGTCCCAGGTCGGGAGACGAGGTTCAGTGCTTCTGCTTCCAGCCTCTGGGCCCCTGACCAGGGTCCATGTCCCCGGAAGCAGGGGTGGCCACTCGTTACCAGGAGGAGACCACTCATCACCCAAGGGATGGGGGCCATGTTCAAGATCAAGAGAAACAATGGTGCCAAGACTTCCTGTTTTAATCTTCTCAGCCAAAAGAATCCAACTACATGTGGCCTGTTTAGGTCAAGTCAGCAGAACTGGATAGCAAATTATACGCTTGAAGCCGAACAGCACGAAGGTCTAGGCCAGAGCTTTGGAGTCGGCAGGACCAGACGCCTCCCGGATGCACGTCTCTGAGCTGCCTGGCAGTGAGGGACTCGCTTTTTCCCTCTGTTTCCTCATCTGGCAAACTGGAATAATACCTAGTTCATTGGTTTGTTATGAGAATTAAATGAGGACTAAGCTAAAAATTATCATCATCATTACTAAATGAGGAAGAAGAAAGAGGAGGAGGTCACAGATGCAATTCTGGTAGATTTGGGTTAATATCAATAGAGAAGGAAGACCAAGTTCATGTGAATTTGGTTTTAGATGAGCTGTTTTTAGATTGAAGTGAGTTTCGTGCTGGAGACAAGAGGTATTTAGATAGAAGATAATACCCTCCTCAGTAGAAACAGTGTCAGACTTTATTTTGGGGGGCTCCAAAATCACTGCAGATGGTGACTGCAGCCATGAAATTAAAAGATGCTTGCTCCTTGGAAGAGAAGTTATGACCAACCTAGATAGCATATTAAAAAGCACAGACATTACTTTGCCAACAAAGGTCCGTCTAGTCAAGGCTATGGTTTTTCCATTAGTCATGTATGGATGTGAGAGTTGGAATGTGAAGAAAGCTGAGTACCGAAGAATTGATGCTTTTGAACTGTGGTGTTGAAGACTCTTGAGAGTCCCTTGGACTGCAAGGAGGTCTGACCAGTCCATTCTAAAGGAGATCAGCCCTGGGATTTCTTTGGAAGGAATGATGCTAAAGCTGAAACTCCAGTACTTTGGCCACCTCATGTGAAGAGTTGACTCATTGGAAAAGACTCTGATGCTGGGAGGGATTGGGGGCAGGAGGATGAGATGGCTGGATGGCATCACTGACTCGATGGACATGAGTCTAAGTGAACTCCGGGAGATGGTGATAGACAGGGAGGTCTGGTGTGCTGCGATTCATAGGGTCACAAAGAGTCGGACATGACTGAGCGACTGAACTGAACTGAACTGAATACCCTCCTCCTATACTTGTTATCCTTTGATTTGAGACTCAGTTTCCAAAACTTCTCATCAATCCCTGTATCTCTCAATTTTTAACTGAATGCATGACTTTCTGGAAAAAAAAGAAAAAAAGAAGACACTTCATTTTATAGGCTCCTTGCTAGGTAATTCAGAGATGACAACTGTGACCCAGCAGAAGTGTGCGTACAGGACTTCTTAAGAGGAGGGTAACATGCTCCTCCTCATTCTTCTCTGGCCTGGTGCCTAGGAAGTAAATCTGATGACTGGAGCTTCAGCAACCACTGTGAACCGTGAGGACACAGGCCACATCCTAAGCAATGGCCAGGGTTCTCAACAACTTGGCTGCACCCCTTGCCTGCACAGAATCACCCTGGAAGTTTCGTGGGGTTTTGTTTTCTTTTTCTTTCTTTCTTTCTCTTTTAAATATCATGCCTTGCCCTCGAATTTCTTGATTTTAATTAACTGAGTTGAGACCAACACATCCTATTTGGGTAGGGGTATTAAAAGCTCCCCAGGTGATTAAACATGTGAAGCAAGAGTTAAAAAACCAGTGACTTAACCACATTGTCTCATTACATTACGCAGTATCATAGTCCATCAATACTTCTGTGAAAATGGTATAAGCAGATTAAGAATACAAACTACTGTGTCTAAAATAACTCAGCTACAAGGAGATATTACATAGCACAGGGAAACAGTCATTATTTTATTAAAACTTTAAATGGAGTATAATCTATAAAAACATTAAGTCACTATGTTGTACACCTGAAACGAATATCATACATCAACTACACATAATTTTTGTTTAATAGCATAGCTAATATAAAACAGTAACAGCAGCTACCACTTTTTGAGTATTCCATTACATCATCATGTCGTTTCCTTGGAGATCGCTTCACATGCATTTTATAACTTAATCCCCATACCAGCAATCTGAGGTGTATCATTTCATGTTTATTTCCTGGAAACTGAGGCGTATGGAGTTTGAGTCACTGACATGATTCCCACAGACTAGCACACGAGCCCAGGACCGACTAAGCCCAGGGCCATCCTCCTAATCACCACAAGGTACTGCCTCTTTCCAGATGAGTTTTACCAGCTTCCAGGTTTTCTAGGGGTGCCAGTGAAGGTGGTCATGAGCGCTGAGATGGTGGCCAGGAAGGAGGAAGAACAGGATGGTGGTGATACTCGGGATCCATCACCTCTGAATAACCAAGAGTTAATCTAACTTCTCCAGCCCTGTGATGTATTCAACAATGGACCTAATGGGAAGTCACTTTCCTTTAACCACTCTGTAGATATACTCAACAAAGGTTTACATTTGCTTCCGGGTAAACGCCTCTCTGATCTAGACCCAGAAAGGTACCAACTTCTGATTAAATTCCAAAACATAAACAGAAGCACCAAATCTTCACCTTTTTTCAGCTTCCTAGTTTAGAAGTTTAAATAAGTCGTGTGAAATGCATAGAAAAACCCTTCCCTTTCTCTCCTAATGTTTAATGATAATTTACAGCCAGAGAACATTTGTAAATTTAACAGCCCATCAAAGTGTCTCAGAGCACACCAGTTCAGAGGACTCATTACATGACATTAAACGTAACTTTCCACAAAGGACTGTAGAGCCTGAATGGGTGGGCAGGCTGGTGAACAGCCACCACTACAGTAATTTATCGTTTGTAATTCTGCCTTAATACTTGCAAAAATATTTGTTAAAGGGAGGGGGTGACAGTCACTTATACAAAAAAGTACTTCACTACTTTGCCAATGCCATAAATTTCAAAGGCAGAGAAATCCTTTATGATCCTAAGGATGTGCTAATTCTTTTTCCAGCCACCCCAAAATGACAAGGAAGAACTTTCTGGTGAAGTTTCAGGATATTAAAAATTCACTTCTTTGAACAGGGTGGTTTTGTTTCCAACTTACCTCCTTCCCAAAGTCCAAAGAACATCAGTAAAAGGAAAATTTAAAGGTAGATTTTATTTTTTTCCAACATGCAAGTGAGAGAGGCCTCTACCTTATCCAAATCACGCCTTTAAAATGTTTTGTTTTGCTCCAGAAATATCTGACGGAAAGGGTCTGAAACAGGCCTTTATCCTGTGTAACTGGATTTTATACTACCACAAACAGCTATGCTAATTTTGTCAAGGCCTTCATCCTAAATAGGCAAAATCAGGACAACGATTATTGCTATCACACGAGGGGATTTTAACTTGGCAGTGACCACAGGCCAAATTATAACCAAAGCCACGGTCCAAGGTTCATATTCCCACCTGCATGAGAAACACCCTTCACATACTTTCCTTACAACAACCCTCCCAGAGACATCAGGCCGAATTCACTGTGAGCATCCCTTCAGCACATACTGTGACTGCAGAGCTAACATTCCAAAGCTTTAACTACCAGCGCCTTGAGTATAACATAACACTTTTGCTGATAGCATAATTTTTACCACTCAAAGTAGGTCACTTATTTAGTTTAAGTTTAGTTTAAAAGACTGCTTTCTTCTCCTCCTTCTAGACCTGTGGTCCCAAAGTCCCAGCACAAGTATCTTTATTTCTTTGCCAAATTCCACATATCACTTCTGCTAACTTTGTTGACTGAAAATACCCTCTCCATAAACTTTAGCAACTTGACGGTGGTGAATTTCGGCAGCAGAAATAGTTTTCCCATATGAAAATAAGGTCATGGGATTCGCTTTACCCCGAAAGAGTAGTCATTTTGAAAATGACCTCACCAAAGTCACAAGTAACCTTAGCTAACTCATTTTCTTCTTATGCGTACAGAACACCATTTATGATAGTCTCAGCAAAAGCAGTGAGGGATTTGCTGCCTACTTTTAAAACTTCCTCTCAGGAGCAACATTATTTTAGGGGGAAAAAAAATACAGCTTTCATGGAGATTATATTTTAACATAAACATTCGTTTGCTAACTACTTAATACAGTCCAGACAAACAACTCAAAAGTAATTTCACTGATTTTTATCAGATTAATTCTAGGGTTTCCATAAACTTTCTGTGCTTCTATCTAAACGCACAAGACTGACCCAAATGCAAACCTCTAAATATTGCTGAGAGATTTATCAATCGAGAGTAGAAAAACTCGCACCAAAACGACTTCTAAACTTAGGCTGCAGCAATTAATTTTTAAAATTCTACTCAGAGCTAATAAATAAGTGAGGACGGTCTCCCTCCCCTCTCCCCCGAATAATCAATTGTTTGACCCAATCTAGTGAATTCAGTTGGCTGTTTTGACTTTAGGCAGCTTGGAAGGCATATGTTCTACCTTGACAGCTGAAGTGTTTTGAAACTCACTTATGTACATTTCTGTATTTGGCAACCATCAGTAAGTCAGCACGATTATTAAATTCACAATTAGCCAAAGTCTTACGACATACAGGTAGGAAGCAGAACCAAGGCGAGTGAAAAATTACCATCAGGCCCCAAGTCTTGGTTCTTTTCCCGTCACTAATGCCAGTTCATATAAACTACATAACATGTGATAATGTGAAGAACTGTGTTCACATCCAAAATTATAATTCTAATTCATTATTAATTGGTGTTAAGTAAGAATTACCAGATTATTCCAAAGCTAATATTCCATAATAGCAAGCAGACCCAGGTTGAGCAGTCATCTAAAATTAGCTTATTCACTGTAAAATAAAGATTGAACGTTAAGGTATAAAATTATTCTAAATCCCCAAACACACCAGAACCAATCGAGAAATTAAATGTGACACTTTCCATAATCCAAACTACAGTGCTTGCTTTTCGTCTTTCTCCTCAGCTACCCCTAAATTAAATTAGCCTTATTGATTATAACTCAGAAATCCCTGTCTTGTTACCATGATTTTCAAATTTTACAGAAATGTACAACTCGGTTGTACACAGTTAAGCTGGCTTTCTTAAATTACAGTATAGAGATGGCGTAAAGGCTCAATGAGTATCTCAATACTATAGTTTACAGACATAGTGAAAGCCAATTTCTTTGCTAGCTTAAAACCACTGGTAAATTCAAGCATCACAAACCTGTTTCCAGTCTACCATGATGGATGACCACTCATTACTGAAGTAAGATCTTATGAAATGATTAGCAATGTGATTTAACTAATAGGCCCTGGCTGTACACAGGTCCTGGAATGAAACAGAAGCCCTAGTCCAATTAAAATGTGTGACTGTGTATAAATGATGGTTAATAGCTTTTGTAAAAGCAGAACCACTAAACTGAAATTCACAAGTCATTATTCGAGAAAAGAGAAGAGTACACAGTATATTTGCTATAAATTTGCTAATGAGACATCTATGGACAACTGGACCACAGGCCCCCATTATGTGCTTAGCCCTGAAAAACATCGCTCTGGTGTTGCAGACATTATCAACAGCCTCAGAGAACACATTTGTGACTCAGATTGTTTTAGCATTACTTTCAATGTCCTGGGATTTGGATTTGGTTTTCATTTCTTTAACTTAAGAGAAAAATACTTCTTAACATTTCCTTGACGATCCCAGAGCCCTGAGCCCTGTTCTTTATTAAGGACAGAAGGATTTGTAACCCCCAGCCTCATCTCCAGACCACTTCCCCAGCAGCCCCAGTCCAAAGCTGCCTTATTTGTAAACAGCGATGAGCCGCCTTTCTTCACGGCTAATATTAGACTTTACGCAGCATCATCAAATCTGCTGTGATGATTCCTGTTACTTCATTAACCGCTGCTTTCTCTGGTGAAGAAATGATGGGTGTCCCCTCTCCCTTTTCAGTCTTAATAACACTTAAGTGATTTATTTCCATTTATTTCTGTTTGTTAACTTTGCTAAAATCAACATAAAAATATTACTGGAGAGGGATATTACATTCCCTGGATGAACTGATTTGAGCTCTCATCTCACTTTCTCTCAACAAATGGGGATGAAACACTCATTTTCTCCACACAGATATAATAATAAATGTTATTAGCCATTTTACCACCTGAGGAATTGCCACCAAAGGCGTGTTTAGCATGCAAATGCCTGTACCACAGCTACCCTCCTCCTCACAAGAATGCAAGCCAAGGCTGTATTAAATAGCTCCTGGTCTTACAACACACACCAAAAATAACCGAGCATGCTACTTAAGATAAGAATGCATTAGCATTAAGAGCATTAAGCCATTGTTTCTGAGTCATAAGGCAGTAATTCTCAACTGTAAATAAATTTATACATATTTAGGTATAATGTTTCATTTATTGAATCATGTGTTTTATATTATGATGAATTTCAATTCCAATTACCAAAATGATGTTTACACACGCTGCAAACATTTATTTTTTTTACTAGAGAAGAGTAAGTCCTAGTCATTAGCACTGCTCGCTGTCAATTATAAAATTCATTTATTTTCACCATCAGAGCTATACAATACTTAATTTCAAAATATATATCATCACTCAACGAGAATAAATTAGAGCATCAAGATTAACTAGGCTAGATCCACAGTAATCTATCACTCAAATAATAAAAGTTAATGCTTATTAATTTCTTATGATGTTCCCTACATGGAACCAAGCACTTGATGTATAGTAACTCAATGTCATCCATAAGATTACACTGTGAGGTAGGTACTGTTATCATCCCTACTTTACAAACAGGAAACAATGATGAACCAAGTAAGTTAGAGAATTTGCCTATGACTATATAGCCACTAAGTGGCAGATAATTAGTTACATAGGTTATGCTCTAAAATCCAAAAGAAGTCAGTATGTCATGACGCCTCTTACGTCATATGAATCGAATGCTGTGTATTATCAGCACCAAGAGGACTCTGATTTTTAAAATAAAGTAGCAGGTATATTAAGTTATTCACATTGTAGCACTTGACAAGGTCCATGTGAGACAGTCTGAAAAATGCGTATAAAGTGAAACTCAAAGCACAAAGTAGCCAGAGTCAATACTTCGTATAAATCGAGCATCGCCAGCCACCTCCTCCTCCACCTTTCCAAAATCACTCATCATGAAAATCCGTTTCTAGGTAAATAGAATATTGAAAGTGCTTCTTTTTGTCTCCTACTTAGACTACAAGCTATTCACGGCTTGGAAAAGCAGCTAATCTATACATTATTGAAAATGCCACACCATACTGTACCCAGAGAACCCTTGATAAATAGTAAACATTACATTGACAATGAGTAATGGCAACTGAAAACGAAATTACAGTGTAACTCAAGGATGAAATATGAAGCTGAAATAAAATGGATGTGAGTCCTATTCAATCTGTGCCTTAGTCTTTTGAGGTCTTTGAAAAGAGAAGTCCTTATTTAGGACAAAGGAAGGTAGTGTTTTTGAGGTCTGGGGAAGATAATGACATCAATGCTGATTAATACTGCAATACTAAAAATGAACTGTGTAGGGAAGTCATGAGAGAGAGTAAGGATGGACCCGTCATTTACACACAGCTACTTTATTTTCTGCATATACAGAAAATAAATATAAAACCACCAGCATATTATCTCAAATGTGGTTTTCAGGTATCATAAATTATTTTCTTAAAGTCTCACATACTTGCCTCTAGTGAAAAGGAAAAAGGGAGGAAAGAAGGAGACATTTTCCTTCTGTACTTCTGAACTGCTTTTGTACTGTTTGAAAAGTACTGTGTGCATGAATAACTATTATTTTAACAAAAATAAAATCTTAAGTGCCAGTCTACACTCAATCAAAAATAGCAAGGTTGAGCAAAATCAACTCAGTTATTTTAAACAATTAATAAATGATTAGTAAACAATTCTGAAGAATTGACACCTAAAACAATAGGACAGGGAGAAAAATAGAAGCCTATATTTAAATATAGAAGCTCTATACTTGTATATATACAGACATACGTGTGTGTATATATACATACACACACATATACATATATGGCCACGGTGAACCTAATATAACTGTAAACATTCACAGAGCAAACACAGCTTTCCTGGACACCAAAAAATTACCAGTTTATGTGGAAACACAAGAACGGTTCTTCCTACAGAACACTGATGGATGTGAAATAAGCGCTATCCCTTGTTTACTTGAAACCTACTTTTCAATGCAAATGAAGTATAATTTGGAGACGCAGAGACATACATTTTCCTAATGGGGGAGAAGTTTTTGTTTACATTCTCTTAGATTATCTCTAATGTAGCAGAGATATTTTAACCATCACACGAAATATTTCACCCACCATCAATGTAAAAAGATTTAACACACAGCATTAATTTTCCCCTAGGGAAAAATAAAAAAGGAAAACCTAAAGCTGTCAGAAAAGCTTGGAGTTCTGGGGTTTCCCCAAGTAACACTCAGCGTGTGGAGGACTGGCATCTGTTCAGACTTTCTTAGGTGCCACTCCGAGTACGATTCCTTCCCCACCGCGGGATGGTGCCCGCAGCCGCTTGCAGGGAAGGCCCTGCGCTGGGCCCTCCAGGAGGCGGTGGAGCGGACCCGAGGGAGAGCAGGCGGGGTGAGGCAGGCGCCGGCCGCTCCCCAGTCCACCCCCCGCCGATCCTCTCTCCTTTCTTCTCCTTTCTCTCCGTTCCTTTCTCTCTTCCCAAGCATCTGGTCTCGCGCTCACCCTTCTCGCCGGACTCCCACCTTCTCTCCTTGCGTTTCCGCCTCTCCACTCCTCTCATTCCCCAGGTCTCTCTCTCTCTCCTCTAACCTAGACCGGCGAGTGGTGGGCTGTGCACCAGAAGTCCTGGTGCCCTCCCAGACTACCCCAAAGCTTAACAACGGGGAACACCACGCCAGCCGGGAGGAGCAAAGACCCAGCAGGGAAGGCGACCAGCAGGCACTGGTCCTCGGCGCCCTCTTCTCTGTACCTGCAATCCCCATCCTGCCAGCTGCCCACTTCTCCCCGTCTGGGCACACCGTCCTCTGCCGGCCTATTCACCCTTTTCCCCTGCATCCTCCCCCGCCTCCTTGGCTCGTCTCTGTATCGGGATAACCCTAGCCGGGTTGTATGAGTTACACTCTCAGAATGAACCAAGATGTATGAGTTACAACTAACCAGATGCTCCGCAACCTTCCTCTTCAAATACACATAAAATCTCACCAAATGTTATTCAGAGACCATCGCTTTCTCCCATCCTTCCCTCTCTGGTCTGCAAGGCTAAAGCAGAAAGCTGGGAGCATGTCTCTCAAACACTCTCTCTCCTTGGGTGAAAATAATACTGCATCTATTCAACTTTTTAATCCGCGGTAAGAGCGCTCCAACATGGCTGTTAACGATAGTCTTTGAAAATATCTTCCTAATCTATTCACGGGCCTCAAAATCTTTATTTAAACTAAGTTTAAACATTGCCCTTTCGAAATAATTTGGCCAAGATTACATTCTAGAATTCACGTCGAAGTTCAGCATTTTATGTGGCCTTCATAGGCACTGAATCAGCGCTAAACTCATTATCCTTACAAGCACACTTTTTCTGCACAATGTGGATTTTTTTTTCCATCTCTTACTTTCCAATAACTGCAGACAAAGGTATAACAAGGAGAAATCCTTCCGCAGTCTACACTGAATTTACTTTTCCATCTTCAGTCTGCTTTTTAAAAATTAATTTGTTAAGGTGAATACCAATCAGGCCAAACTCAAGAGTCCTTTTCTGCAGTGAACTCATTCTCGGAAAAGAACTTATTTTTCGGACAAATTACATGTAAACCAGCCAGCCAGCTCTACTCGAGAGCCAGTCTCAGACGTGCTACCAGGCTGCAAAAATCTGATGCGCACTTTCCACCTCCCCTGTCCCTTTCCACATGGGAGAAAAGCAAGAAGGGACACATTTCCGGGGACCAGCGGCCACGGGAGCCCCGGAACTGGCCGGCCTGCCCGGCTGCCGCAGCGCATTACTTCTGCTTTTCTAACCTTTCCACTGGTGAGCACCATCAATTATGCACTAGAATAACAGGGGCCTGGCGAGGCAGTGCAACAGAAAGGCCGATTATGACAATGAATAATTCAAACACCTACGCGCTGTGTTCCTTTTACCACTGATAGGAGGCCAGGGGACGGGGATCCACGTTGCAGACTGCACCACAAGGACTGGTTCGGGGCAGACGCGCCGCACGCTGGCCAGGGAACCCGCCTGCTGGGAGCGAAGACTGGACAGAAATGAACTGCTCGCAGAAGTAAAGCACGCTTGCAGAAACTGATTAAAGAATGGCAGAGGCCACACAAGTGCTAACATCTGAGGGATACCGTTGACCCTAGATGCAGGCAAGGACGTGCAGGGAACAACATTTCAGAGGCTGTTAGCATCTTATACCTTCCAGAGAAAGGTCACCCACTACATATACAAAGGTCTTCAGAGAAGACACCCTGTTTCCATGTAACGTTGCCCAAACTTCACTGAAAAGAAATTCAACCTTGGCGCCTCTCTGAGAGGCTTATACCTTCACTTGATGATAAAGTACGAGCTGGGAGCCACCAACCTACAGACTGCTGGTCTACCTCTCTTTTAAACTCCCTCCTCTGTCAACTGAAATTCAGAAATTCTTTATTAGTATGCTATGTTTTAAATTGTGATTTGAAAATTCACAGTGGGAAGGAACTTTATGTCCAAAACCTGCAAGAAAAACACAAGTGCCCTCCTTCCAATGCCCTGGGAAGTTCAAAACTCAGCAACACTGACAGAGTCTGAATATCAACAGGATACGACTCCTCACCCACACAGGCAAACTAAATTTTAAACTGAGTCTTTAAAGGTGTAAAGCCAAACTAAAAAAGAAGATTTCCAACTGAAAAAGTTCCGATAACCGCCTCGAGCCTATTCATCTCCATCATGGAGATAACTCCTAAAATATAGTGCCACATTTCTAATGCTCAGAAGAGGAAAAATAATCCCAGGGTTCTACACCAGATTCGGAACAGGAAAGAATAAAGCTAGGTACCAGTAGGGATGTTTATAAATCAAACGCTGACCTTAAAATATAGGAAATTCAGGAGAAGAGCAGTCAGCTTTTGTCAAATGATACATGACTTCATTTCTGGAATGAGGCTCCCATTATCTAGAGCTATTCCAAAATTAATCCTTAGTCTACATGAGAGCTAATATTACATTTCTAAATGCAAATTGACGAAAACTCTTGGGGAAAAAACCATTTTGAACTGTGGTTTCCAGAAGGCTTCAGGTTTAGTCATGTCAAATTAAAGGGGGGAGCAGAGCTTCTTAAAATAACATTCTTCTTAAATCACATCCATATGATTTAGCAAATTGATATGGCCAAAGTCAATAAATCATGATGCGCAGTTCTCATTTTACTGTATGACTGTTTTTATTTTTTTGCTTTAAGCCAACTCCTTATCATTTTTAGCCCAAAGCTGGGTGGATGTTCTTGTCGAGGCAAAACAAGTTCTTTCTTATGTAATGGCTGTCAACCCACCACCAGGGAAAGAAATGTCCCCACGAGTTCTTCAGGGCACAGAGCTAGCCACCTCTGTGGCTGCACCAACAGGCGTCCCATGGACAGCCTTTCAGTCGGCAGTATTTGAATTTGCAGCTTTTCCACCACTTTTCAGCGTGTGAGTGCTCCTTTTTTTCTTAACCCCAGGGATTTCATTTTGTGCTGACCCATACTCAAGAGGCAATCTCCACGAAGCTATCCTTTTAAGGCAAGCATTGTGTGCACTCCTTAATGATGAGTGTTTAAGAGAAATGGTAATTATGATAGATTTTGAGCCTTGGGTAACAGACAGCCTCACAGTCAGAGGGTTCACTACATTTAAGACCAAACTTCTCATTAAGAAATGGAGCTATATCCATTCAGATCCTTGCAGACACACCAACAGCGAAGTCCGGGTTAGTGAAAGCGCTCATCCTTATGATGGACGATTTCCTGAGAGAGCCAACATTCCACAAGGCTGGGCGAGCCTGCCTGGACTATTAACACACGGAACGTCTTGGGAACAATTAAACTAAGGGACCCTGGTTAAAAATATCGATAAAGACATCAGTGCTTTAAACACCATTCTCTTCTTTCTTAGTCTTATGACTTTAAAACTTTTTTGTTTGTTTAAAAATGTCATTTAAGCTACCAGATTAGACACGCTGCATGCTGCAACTCTGATTGTGAAATCATAGTTTCAAACAAAAGCAGTTTACATGCTAGTAATGAAACATGAAAACATAGTGTATCTGTGTGTTTATGTGAATATGTATGTTTTATATATATTTGACTCACATGCATCTCTCAAGACACATTCCAGTCAAACGTTACTGTTAAATGAGAAAAAAGAAAGAAAACAAATCATTGAACCAAAACGCCATGACCTCAATGCTTTCCTCACCCATGTGTGTGCAAGTTTTCCAGCCCAGCTTGCCTGAAAAGATGGCAAACACAATTTAATATTTCATGGAGCCAAAGCACAAAGCATGTTCAAATTCAACACAAGGAAATGCTTTATCTCAACCTCTATAGATTAACAGCTCAAAAACTGAGAAACTTCGGGAAGCCACGGTAGGTTCCAGCCAAGTGACATGGAAGTTTCTTCAGGGCACTCTCCAACTATGAATGAAGTGGAAAATATGAAATACAGGGTTTATCAGTTTAAGATACTTATTTCCAGAAGAGTTGCTATATCAAATCACGTGATTTGTTAGAGCTAAAATAATTTGGAATGTCATGTCCAATTTTTTCTCAAGAAGATAAGATTATGTTCTCAAATATGGGTGGCATTAGCCGTGTATCTTGCCTCGCAACACTTCTATTGGAAAGTTTAAAAGCGAAACTCAGTGAGGACTGTCTAAAAGGGAAAGAGTGAAACATGGGCAAACACAGTCCCGTCACAGCCAGCTGTGAAGGTTGCAAGGTTCTGACAGAGGAGTGGATGAGATGATACTGATGGGGCAATAATCTGCAAGCCATCAGAAACGAGCGTGAAAAGCATTTAGCATTTTATAAATATTTGAGAACCAAGCAAGCATTTCTGGCTTAAATCAACTATATTTTAAACTTTCTGGTTTTATAAGAACATCCTACTATAAATCTTTCCAAAATTTGCCTGCTGTTTGTTTATTTTACTTAGGCCAGTAATGACCACTACAAATATCCAAATGCTGAACTAAGCAAAGATTCTATCTCTAAATTTTAATGTGAAAGACTTAAATTTCTTCTACAAAGCCAACAAGAGTAAATAAGCTTAGGACTGGTCACTTTCTTTTTTTTAACCATCACTGAAAAATAAAATCATCCCAGAATCTTAAGGGGAATCAACAGTCTGGAAAAAAAAAACAAAGCTATTGCCATATCCTCTCCAGTTCTTAATTCACTGCCCCCAAAAGATTTTTGGTTAAAATAAGTCCTTTCAATCTATAATATTTAGAATGACAAGAGAAGTCCTGTGACTCCATCCTGCTTCCAGCATCTGTCAAGAAAATCACAAACCTGACTCTCAATTCATGGCAGAATGCTAACAGGAGATGAATAATGCTTCAGAGGGAGAAATCGTATTATTAGGAAGGTTCAAGACCAAATACTCACAGAGAGTTGCAAAGTCTCCCCCTCACCATTTTTTTTTTTTGCTTTCAAGTCTGAGTTATTGAATTTAAAATACAAAGCACAAGTTATTTTTAACAAAAACCCTCAAAATAGGAGGAAAATGTAATGCTGTATATATATATACACATATATATGTATATATATATACAGCATTACATTTTTATATGTGTGTATATATATATACAAAACAATGTAAAATCTTCTAAAAAGAAAAATAACTAAGCTAATGGCTTACTTTTTAAGATAATTTTTGCATTTCAATTACTTTTTCTTTTTAAATTTTATTTATATTGGAGTATAATTGATTAACAATGTTGTGTTAATTTCAAGTGTACAGCAAAGTTATTCATTTATACGTATATAGGTATCATTCATTTTCAAATTCTTTTCTTATTTAGGTTATTATAGAGTATTGAGCAGAGTACCCTGTGCTACACAGTAGGTACATGTTGGTTATCTATTTTAAATATATCAGATACACATTTTGTATCAGTTATACATTAAATATATTTAATTTTTTAAAATAGCCTTCAAGGATGCCTACTGTCCAGTCTACACAACACACATTATCAAAGATCCTCAAATAAGCTAAGTTGTAGACGCCTACAGAAGCATACAGTCGGCACTGCAGGCAGCGGAACTGCAGCCCTCAGTTATGAAGGTGTTCCTTTTAAAGCACTGTATTATTTTGCACATTTAACATTCTCTGACTTTTCTCCATCCTCTGTCCTCACAGGCAGGAAAAACAACATGCATAAATTGAGATTTTTAAAATATGAGGTATAATTCACACTTTCTAGAATATCACTACTCTGAAAATGGCAGGGGACCCACAGGTTAGTGACACAGCTATCTTCATTTGGTAAGCTTAAGAATGCAACATGTCCTTTCATAATAATAGCGGTAGCTGAGGTAGCACAGAGTTCAGAGCAGTGTCTAGAACCAAAGGCCCGGCTTTGTAATCTTGCTACACTGTCAGTAATTGTAACTCACATCACTGTACTTAATCTCTGTCTTAGTTTCCTCATCTGCAAGATGAAGATGGCAATAAAAAGCTACGTCACAGAATCACTATACCAATTATGTGGCTGAACATATACACACTGCTTGAAATGAAATGGTGCGCAGTAAGAGGTGTGTAAGCACGTTCTTATCTTAAAGCTGTGGGACAGACTATGACCTCAGCAAGCGTTCAGTGCAGCGTCCGGTGCAGCACAGCGGTAGCCAGGGTGGTATTTTTATTCTAAAGGCACAGGTTAATAAGGGCAAGCTTTATCCATTATTAGTTCCTTTATAAAGAGTGAACAAATAAACAAGCATCTCATCTCGCTTATTATCAAAGAAATATATATTAAAACAACAGCTCTTTCTTGGTAGTTAAATGAACTCCTTTAAAAAAATAGAAAGTACCCAGGTCTGGTAAAAGTGTAATAAAACTATAAAGCAATCTGACAGTATTACCAGCAATTAATACAATGTTAGGGCTTCCCAGGTGGTGCTAATGGCAAAGAGCCTGCCTGCCAGTGCAGAAGACGTTGAGACACAGGTTCAATCCCTGGGTCAGGAAGATTCCCTGGAGGAGCGCATGGCACCCCACTCCAGATTTCTTGCCTGGAGAATCTCATGGACAGAAGGGGCGTGGTGGACTACAGTTCACAGGGTCACATAGAGTCAGACATGACTGAAGTGACTTAGCATGCATGATACAATGTTAATACCGTTTGACCCAATAATCCTACTATCTACCCTGGAGAAAACTCCAAATATAAGGAAAGCTTTAAGAAAAACAAAAAGTTACCCATGTGTCATTTGTATTACGGAAAACTATATTGTGAAACACTGTATGTCTAACAATAAGGAATAAAATTTGGTCTTTCTAAAGAGCAAGTTTGGGATTCATGCATACTTGCTCCCTCGTGGGCTTGGGTTCCACTGTGGCTTCTCAGAGATTATTTATGTGTCAAAGGCACCAAAAGGCTCAGACGTAACGTCATTTCTTTAATCCAGCTTTTCCCAAACAGACTGGTAACAGAAACTCTGGGGGGATAGGGTAGTTAATAAGGTGGAAAAGTATTAGCTAAGTAAGTAATGGCTAATCATCGTGATGAAAATGTACGCAGTCAATGACAAGGATAATTTTTCTGTATTACACCAGCTGCTTCCAGCAATATGAGAAAATATTTATTATGTAATATTATGGGGGAAAAGGGCTAGATGCAATCAGTTAATAAACAGCCAAGCACCTGAGAAAAGCTCAAATGGAAATATCCCACCGTAAGCTATATAGAACTGTGGGTAAATGTTTCTCTACTGTTTCTGGACTTCGCTAATGAAAGCAAATCCATAATAAGAAAACCAGTTTGAGTCGGTAGTATCCAGTCCCACCGTAGCTCTTCCTGCCTTGGAAGTACAGTTTGTTTGTTTACCTGGTTGTTACTTTAATAAGGCCTGAGGGGAGACGCCCGACTGAAAGTGACCTGTAAGAAGAACGCAGAGAACAGAGCGATCACTCGGCTCCACCAGAGGAAATCTGGGGAAGCAGCCAGCCTGTCAACTGGAGAGAGGCTAATGAAACATTATCTGCAGGTGAGCGGACTGTCTCGCAGCATTACAACTCTGAGCTACAAATGATTTCCTAACCACAGAGGTAACCACTCTACAGATAGTTTGAAAGACAGATGAGGATGCTGGCACACGCAAGGTCAATCGCAAACCTCCCGGACAACCTTGGTGCTTCTCCTTCGCCAGGAGAGGCTGGTCTGGGGTGGGGGTGGGGGATGGGGGATGGCGGAGTGTCCTGCTGCGCACACTGAGGCCAACCACACCAGTCACTTCTCCTGCCTTTCTGAATTTGAATTTTAGCAGCCTGGTGTATATTCGTATCCACGTCCAAATAAATAAAATGTATGTAGACAGAAGCTAAAGCTCACACACATCATTTGAAAGCTTTGATTTTCGTTATGTTGGAGAAAACGAATAAACATCGTCTTCCAATCCCGATAACTGTTAGATTATGATTAGAATGGGTTCGTGAAATTTTTATAGAGGAGCATAGCAGACCATAAACTATAGGGGGATCATTAACGGACAGTTCACTTTTATCTAAGAACTTTCTTCATAAATCAACTCCCTGGGCTTACTGGGACCACAGTTTTATGTGAGGCAGTACATTCTAATCAGGGATTTTTTTTTTTAATTTTCCTTTTATGACCTAATGATGCATTTAATTTTTAATTAAATTTCATTTTAAAGTGTAGAGTATGTATAAAAGCAAAGCACGGGAGCAGCATCTGTGCATTGCATCTGCACTCACTGCCACAGAAATTACCCTTAATCTAAAGAGGCACAAATGGGTCTTCAAGCCATCAGGAGGCCCGAGTATTTAAACATCAATGACTGTCCACCCAGGCAAAGAACAGCTGTTTCCTAATAGTCCAGCTCCACACTGAGCCCAACCTCCACCCCCAAAGACGAGTGCCCACACCCTCACCTCCCCAGTCCAAAGTGTCAGAGAAGGGCCTATCTAATAGTCTTAAAGTGGGTTCAGTGGACATGAGATGGAGCAAACCTGGCCCAAGCAGATGGCATGTTTGGAGCCAGTTTCTCTCACCACCACTTAATGCTTTCATAAAATCATCACCAACCTTACTTCCTGGGTCCAGAAATCGACCTAATGAGAAAGTCTACCCGCTGTGTTAAAAGGCCAACGAAAGCTCAGCGTGGACTGATTGCCAACACTCTCAAACAGGAAGCTCCCCTCCCTGGGGCTGGGAAAGAACATTCCACAGCTGGCTGGTGACAGCATCACACATCCCTAAGGCACCTGCCTTCACCTTCATGAGCGCCATGACGTCACGACCTCACGGAGAGAGAAAGCAGTAGTGTGCAAAGCCACAGAGGAAACTGCGGATATGGGGGTTGGCTATGGTTTTCCTTAGCACACTGGGACTTTCGAGAAGTTCTTCTGGGGATCACTTTAAACACAGAATTGCACAGGAGAGGGCAAAGGGGCGAGAAATCTCAGAAATTACAGAGGAAAAGTCAGACCTGGGCTCTGTGTGACATCTAGAATGTTCTCTTGCCTCCCAATTTTCCCACCTACAAAGACAAAATCAGACATTACATGAACCCGAAGAACCCACAGGGCACCCCCTCTATAAAGGTTGCCCGAGTCACCTTTGAGAAGGAAATGGCACCCCACTCCAGTACTCTTGCCTGGAGAAGCCCATGGACCGAGGAGCCTGGGGGGCTGCAGTCCACGGGTCACAAAGAGGCAGACACGACTGAGCGACTTCAATCTCACTTTGAGTCACCTTAAGAACTAAATTTTAAAAGCCACGGATTGGGATGAGTCACTAGGTGACATAAAAAAGCTTTTCAGTGGGCCTCACAATCGAGCGGCCACAAGACACGTCTCTCCCATCCCTGAGGCACTCGGAACCCCCTGCCCTCCAGTAGGCTCAGCCTTTAAATAACATCTCAGCACCCTGCGCCAGGGTCCCCACTATTGGGGGGGTGTCTCCCCATGGGGTCCGATAAGCCTGGGACCATGGGACTTGAGTGGTGGCAGTTCTGGCTGGTCAGAGTTAAATCCAGCAATTCAAGGGAGCGTGCAGTCAGGCAGGCTGAGAAAGCATGGGACGCAGCCCCTCGTGACTACAGAGACCCATCCCTCTCTTGACTGCTTCCGAGTCTGCCCTTCCAGGGGACTCCCTGCTACTGGGACTTGCTGGGCCCCATGGACCCCGGGGTCCCACCTGGACTCAGCCATCTGGGCCCTAAAAGGTTCCACAGTCCCCAGCAGGAATGGCGATTGTCTCCAGAAGCGTCTTGACTGTGTTTGAAGCATCAGGGCTTATTAAAACCCTGAAGGGAAGTAATCCCTGAATGCCACGAAACGGTCTCCAGCTGCTACCGTTTATGAAGGAGGCTTGACAAGACGTGGCGGGGAAGAAAGGGGAAGGGGTGAGCAGGAAGGACGGCGAGAGAGAAGAATTTAGACAAGGCAAAGTTATCCAAACAGAGCCCCCATCAAAAAGAGTCGTGTTTTATCAGCTTAAGCTTTCCTGCCTCTCTTCCCAAAGGTATTCCCCCCCCCTCAACTCTCATTAACTCTTCTTTAGAACTGTCTACTTTCTTTAAAAAACAATAATAAAGGCAGCACATGGCTAGAGAAAGTCCCTAAATGTGTGAAAATTAGAAAGAAGAGCCAGATGAATTACCTGGAAACAGGGCTGAATATGCCTTCCCTAAAAAATCTGGAAGGAAAATGTTTTTTTCATGGAAAAGAATTAGAGTGGTTCTCAGTATCTGTCTCTGCCTTCTTCATTCTTTTGAAAAGGTCTTTTCATCTCATTAAGTTAAGCTGATTAATAAAAATTCAGCAGTTTGCCCATGGATCCTTTAGAAGTGGTGATACAAGCTGAAAGATGCAGGCGGAAGGTTTTTGTGCCGGAGACAATAAGGGGATGACTTCTTAAATCCGTCGTTGTCATCCTCCATTAGAGAGAAATAGTCACCTTGGCTCAGATTCATCAAACATTATATTGCTACTTGTTAGCTCCTAGTAACCTTCCCAAAAAGGTTAGTGCTTACTTATAAATGAAAGGAGAGAAAAAGAAACATTTAGAAAGAAAGTATGTGAACATTTTGCTTCATTTCAAAAACTATTAATACAAATTAATGAAGAAAACACAACCTTTAGAGGAAGGTTCATTAAAGGGAAAAAGCAATGTTATCTAAACAAATTTCTTATGTAAACACAAACTTGTACTTTTTGCTGTAAAGCAAAATAAGCGGGTAAGTTCAGTTATTTATTCATGAGTAACTGCTAACTTTGATATCCAAGAATACCTTAATTACCCAGACAGTACCTAACACACAGTAGATGCTCAAAAGTTAAAAATGAATTTCCTCAACAATTTCTTTTTAAACTGTGATTTACTTTTAAATATGGGGAAAAAGTCAGATTATATAACGTCATGACTTGCAAATGTTTTCAACTGTTCCGGTGTGAGTTAAATTCATCCAGAAAAAAAAAAAAAAAACTATAAAATGTCTATTAAGTGACAAGCTTCAAACAAGGGAACAAAAAAATACGTAAATCTTGCTTTATAGATGTTGAAGCATTTTCTCAGCCACTTTTAACTTACATAAACACCAAATTGTTCACCTGTACTTTATCCAGAGATGACTAAATTAAATTTATGCTACCATTCATGATATTTTAGTCCCCCTAAAAGACACACACTGTTCACATGTTAAACATCGTTACCAAATTTACTTCTATCAAATCTCGGTGTGTATATCACCGTTTTTAGTGCCATCTTAAACAATCTGCCCACAATATATTGGATCAAGTTTTGCAGTTAGTCTGGTCCTGTCATTAAATTTATCCTAAAATAAATAAATAAATGTTTTTGTCTGACTCTTACTTCAAAAGGATTTGAGGACGGGGAAATGTTATTTTTACTTTGCTCATATCTTGCGGACATTGCATAGACTTAGAGTCATCAAGTCTGTACAGAGAGCAAATATTTAAAGTGTTTGGCATTTTTAAGATGCAGTTTTTGATTTGAAGATTGTTATCTTAAAAAAAAGAGAGAGAGAGCCATAAAAGCACTGTTAAACGTCCATCCTAAGCGGTAAGCAAAGGAGCCATCTAGCTACTACTGTTTCCTGCAGGTAAATATGGAAGATTCAGTCATATAAAGACAGGCAAACTCACTTGCGCACACGTTCCCTGTGGCCCGAAGCCTGTTACCTGCTCTGCTCTGCTCTCATCAATCCATCTCTTCAAACACCTAAGAGGCTGAGGCCAAACAATGTGGCTGAGAAAAACAATGAGTAAGATCTGTTTACATTCCCACTGTGAAGAGTAGTCATGGGGTAGCTGTGACTGATAATTATCAAGTTCAATACCTGTTAACACGTGGCCCCTTCTCCACGGAATGAAAGATGAGCAGAATCTGAGCAGGTGCTATGCGCTAACGGCATTATCGTTCTCACATTTTAAACCTTCCACAAAGCACCTACTATGTGCCAGGCACTACACCAACCACAGTAAACACAAAGACTAAACCAGATGAGACCCTGACGCCAGGGCGATTACAGTGAATCTGGTGTAATTGTCTTCCGTGAGGTCAGCCAGTTACCACCAGGGGACACGGAAGGGAAAGGGGGGAGATGCTAGTTAAACGTGGGGGTGCTGTTCTTCCTGTCACAAATCCACTTGCGTTCCTGGGTCTCCCTATAAACGAAGAGACAGGAAGAGCTACATTCACCCCTGACGGGCGTGTCATTTCTGAAGGACGCAGCTGTGAAATCTACGAGAAGGTTAAAAGCCCACTTCTGGAAAAAGAGCACTTCCACGGGAGTATGGAGGTGGATCTGGGGACCCTGTCTCTACCAGCGGCGCTGTCGCTGAATGCAGTTCCTAAGATGGGACAGGCTTGATTCCACAGAAATGGGAAAAATCTTACGGAAAACCTCTATCGTGTAGGATTTTTTATTGTGTAAAGTATACACACTCGAGATCAGTTCCGCATGTTCCTCCAGACATGGTGATTTTAGTAGGGACTCAGGAATTTTGAATATTATCACCAGTGCATGGTAGATTGCTAATGAGGTTTAAGTAAAATATCATATAAATGATACCTGTGCCCTACAATACAAATTTGTGACTTTTTTAAAAAAACTAGCATCTATGTCATGATGTCACTTTGATAACAATATAAAACAAAAGGCAAATGACACAATCGAGGGAATAATTTGCAGATAAAATGAAGTTTACGTGTGGATTTAAATAAAATTATTTGTTGTGCATATTAACTAATATCAATGTATTTCTATCTTATGCAATTCTGGAAACTCATGAGCCACTCAAACCACTCAGTCTAAATATACAGCTGCTTTATCTATACTTTCTTCAGCCTCTCACAATTTCATTGTGGGTACAGGTGTCTATAAGAGATTAATAATTACTCAATATTTGTAAAAATCATAATTTAAAATCATAGTTTCATAATCAGCATTGTTATCATAATAAGCTATTATTTGAAAAAGGTCTTTTAAACAACATAACTATATTGTTAGCTAGAAATAAAAGTCAGCAAAATAAACTTACTTTAATTCTCATTCTGATAACCAACAATGAAAGGTTACAAAATTACAGGCTAAGGGGGAAAAAAGCAGAGTCTAAAAGTTAAACTTGGATTGTTAAACTTAGTCAGACTGCTTTTATTAGATAGCAAGGAAATGAACAATGTTAAGTTCATGTCCACCAAATCACTAAATGCAGAAACACACTGGCAAACACACACCCGCTGTGGGTAATGGCTGGTGTTCACAAAACCAACCTCCTTGAAAGAACAAGGCCTGACCTTTATGAGGCCGCACCTTTGTGCTCCGTGATTGTGACCGGTCCCCTGAAAACCCACCCTGCCCCAGGACGTGGGGTGAAGCCTGTGGAACTGATTAGGAATGATCTGACTAACAAATGGGCCCTGAAGCTTTATCTGGCCCATCCAACAGATGAGACGATGTCTCCTCTGCAGGCAGGTCTAATACAAGGCAGGCATGAGACAGGTGTGTTAGGTCCTAATTACTCCTTATAGTTTATATACCTATCTATACATTTACCATCATCCTGATATAAACGTGTAACTCACTTAAAACTTTAGCTGATTTTCTGGCTGAATCATTCTCCCTTTTAGAGTGAACTGGAGTCCTGGAATTTATTTTAAAGCTCCAGGGTGTCTTGTCCACTTCAGTTTTCGCTGATTACTAGAGTAATGTTTGAGATATTCTTTTCATTTTATAAAGTCTTCCACGACATTATTTATATTTCAGTTATAATGCGAAGATAAGTATGCAAACTTAGATGTGATATAGCAAAAACAGCTCAGAGGACTACGGAGTCAGGAAAACCGCAGCGTCATATTTATGTAACTTACGATACAGACTTAAATAGACAATCATATGCTCTGTTCCGATACGCACACATTCGCCCGATTTTCTAGTCTCCCCTCTTCTACTTCATATCTCCTCCCAGAGAAAACCAGACAGCTTAGTAACTCAACTTGTGACTTAGATCTTACGGATGGGACCTGAAGAATATATATTTTTTAGCTCCAGGCCCTTCTTTTTCTTTTGAAACACTTCTTAAAAACTCTTCTTATTTTTTAGAACCGAACTAAATTCAGAATTTAATGTGGTAGATTTCTGCCAAAGCCTCCCTGTATCAAACCTCAGGATTGGATTCATTAACTTGGATGAAGGTAGCTTGGCTTGTTTTGGTATAAAACGTGTACCCAAAGCTCTGAAATTGTATATTATTTTTCTTACCAATTAACTATAATTTCAGGATAGTTTTCCAAATAAATCCTTCAAATCATGTTTAGAAGTCACACAGAAAAAAATTTTTTTAAGTTTGAAAGTTTAAAAAAAAAATCTGTGTGTTTCCTTCTAAAGTTTAGACGTGTTGTAGACACATAGATATTAGGTCCTCTGCACTGACAAGCTAAAAGGGTGGGGGGAATACAGAATATGTTTTAACCAAGGAAGTTAAAGAGACGGAAAGATTTGTGAAGTTGACAATGACCTCCCAGAGGACAACAATCCTCTGGTTTCACAGATGAGGAAACTGGTCTCGCCCAAGGTTAAGTGACTTGCTCAAGGTCAAAGTCAAGTAGTGTCAAAGCACTGACTTGTTGGGATCTTCAGACGCTCTAGCACAGGCGATGACCTTGTTCAGTCACCTGTGGTCAAGCTGAAAGCGAGTCCTGGGGCACTGGGTGATCTGCTTAAGGCCAAACGTGGGGTTGGGAGAAAATAAAAGTGGCAACCACATCACCGGATTCCAGGCCTTACTTCTTTTCTCAAACATTTCATCTTTCAAACTGACAAAATCAGAAAGGAGAACTTCCACACAATTAACACACAGGTTCAGTTAGGCTACCAAAGCATTCGGCAATAGGCAGGCAAGAAAATGAAACGACGACAGCGCTGTGGGCAGAGCAGTCAGCTCATAGGTTAATACTCAGGTGCGTAACTCTCTAAATTAATAATAATAATAACCAGGTTTCACAGAGGGGATACTTTGCAGCAGGTATTTTACATGCAATTACTTTCCTCTTAATCATCACAAATTATACATACTCTCTATTTCACACACAGGAAACTGAGAGGTAAAGAATCAGCATTTGAACCCAGATCACCCTGACGCCAAGGACAGTCAATGTTATCTCCTTAATACATCTCTGTACCATTGTAAGGTTTTTGTTTTTTTTTTTTTTTTTGGTACATAATGGACGTGAGTTTGAGTGAACTCCGGGAGATGGTGATGGACAGGGAGGCCTAGCATGCTGTGATTCATGGGGTCGCAAAGAGTCGGACATGACTGAGCGACTGAACTGAATGAAAATAGAGAAAGCCACACAAAAGTATTTATTAGTAGCTAGCATTTATGAATCACATACTCTGTGCCAGGCATTGTTCTAATGTAACATATCATTTAATCACCACAATAAGTCTTATCAGATAAATAGATTTATTATTCTCATTTACAGCTGAGGTAGGTGAAGCGGGGAAAGGTTAAGCAACTTGTCCAGGCCCATAGCACCTGCTAAGTTGAGAAGCTGAGAATTATACCCAGGAAGTGCCTGAGATTTTTAACCATCCCAGGCCAGTTCTTGTATGTAGTGTTTCTGCCCATCAACCACAGTCTCTGACGTCAAGAGTCTTATCATCCAGGGAACAGAACACAAACAAAGATGTAGATACTATACACAAATTCAGGATTATCCACATATCAATATCATTTGTATACACTGAAGTAGAAGGGGTAAGAACTTCCACTGCAGAGCCACAAAGGTTCTGCCTGGGTGATGAATCACCCCATGTTTCCAGGCACATATTTCAGCTCACAGACCTGGGTTAGCCTGCAAAGCAGATGTCCACAATGGATAAGGTGCGAAAACTCTTTCTTCCTTCCCATGCTGTCTCTCCTGAGAGTAGCGGGGAACCTGAGCCACCCACATCCTATCAGGGGACTTTTGCCTTTGAAATAATTTACTGGCTGTTAAGCTATCGGACAAAAAACTCCCATGATGAAAGGAAGCAAGGAAAGGGGAGAGATGGGAACGTGGAGTGGGGTTTGGGACACAGGGGAACATAGAGTCAATTCAAGCATTCATAGGCAGTTCTCCATACCGTTAAAAACACGTGCTTCTTGATCAGAACGTATTGAATGTGAAGGAGGCGGAAGCTGTATTTTTTTTTTAATTTTAAGTGAATTCATAGTTATTATATAAACCAAAGCTGACCGAAAGTACAGGAATTTAGATGAAATATATGTGAACTTTTCCAACAATATGATTGTTAAACTCCAGCTTTTATTCTAGGAGTTCTACAAATGTTCCTATTCTTTTACAAATATTACTGTATTTGGCCAGGCCTCAGGAGTCAAGCTTACCCAAATGCACAGGAGAACAGCTAGCTGGCATGTGAATTCCCTACTAGTCCCAGTATTCTTCGTATACAACACACGTTTTGTGTGTGTGTATATATAAACACACACAGCCTCACAATTAGCTCCAAAGAACGAGTCCATGAAACACTTAACCTCCAGGGGTACTAATTATCTGCTGTGGGTAACCAGTTGCAGTTTGCAACCTTCCAGCCCATTAAACACTCAACAAGGGGGAACACAGGTGTGCAATTCTAACCCTCCTTTCACGTCAGCATATAGTCTCTATGTTCTTATCCCCTTCGCCTCCTGGAACCTTCTGTCTCAAGGTCACCTTTCGATACCTCACTGAGTTCTCTAAGATGGAGCGTCACCCCACAAAGCCCAGCTAATAAGCAGTTAAGGGCCACTTAACTGGCCAAGGTCAAAGTATATAAAGCTCGGTTTTCTCATCTGTAAAATGGGACCATTATAATGCCTTCTTCTTAAAAAGTGTTGTCCAGACTAAACACTTGATAATGACTGCGGAGTCCGTAAAGCACCATGCTTGGTATACAGTAAGTGCTTGATAAATGCGAGCTATGGGAGGAACCCCTCCATCTCCAGAGGGGCACGGAGCCCCGTCTGCGCCTGTAAAGGCAGAGGTGAGTCATCCCACACTCCTCTAAGTAGTCACCCAGGCGGTACTTGGGGTTTTGAAAAGGGACTCATACAGGCAGCCCAGGGAGCTCTGCACAGCCTCTCTGGAGCAGAAGAGGGGGTGCCCTACCTGCCAATCTCTCCTAAATGCAGCCTGTTTTGAATGATGTTTGAATGATGGCATCTGCTTTTTTTTTAACACATAAGTTTTCTGCTGATGATCTTTGCAAATAATGGTTTTTTTTAAGTTTGAAAACAACTGCTCAATCTAGAAATCAGAGAAGTAATTTATATGAGATAGAGCACCGTCCGGTGCCATCAGGAAATACTAACACTGCCCCGGTTTTTACCTTCCTACCACCTAACCACTTATGAACCAGACCTAATTCGAGGCCTTCAAAATTTTCCAGTGCCCGGTTTTATTTGCAAGTCAATTAAACAGCGGCTGAGAGACACAGTGGTGCAGAACTATGATGATACATACGCGCCTTCTGCTAACTCGCCCATTATAGAGAAGAGTCCATCATAACGACCCTCCCCTCAATATGGGAAGCTTCTCGGCGACACCCCGCAACGTGGCTAATCCACTGCAGCCCGAGCTTCCGATCTTGCACCGGATCTCACTGACTCAGAATGAACTACTTTCTGCATGGCCCCCAAATCCACCTCCAAAGCTACCGCCAGCAAATCTTCACTCCTCTTGCTGTGACTCCCTGGAATGGTCTTCTCCTGCTTGCCTCCATCTCTATGAAGATCACATCCATCGTTCAAGGCCTACACTGCTGCATTCCTCTTCCAGGAAGCAGTTCCTGATACCCTGAACAGATGCGCTTTCTCCCTGTTCATAGCATTCCAGGCTTTGTTGTGACATCATTTGTTAGTTGCTCCTTATTAGCCTGAGTGAAGCAGAACATTCTGATCACTGCCTTGACAATTAATGAATTTCCTAATTGTGTTGGTATGTGGCTGCATGTGGTCTTTAGCCCTGGTGTGTTCGCATCAAATGTCACAGAAGGACAGGCATTTAAAATGTAGGGACGTTTACAGCATCACTCAAAGTGAAAGGCAGTCCAAACACGCTATTGGTTTCACTGTGTCTTTATTAAAAATCACTTAGCAGTCAGGACGCATGAGAATTCCATTTTAAGGATGTTAATTTTTCCAGTTAGTAAATGTACCAGGACGGTTTTTACTAAAACATAAGTCAGCCAGCTGTTTGTTTGGGTTCTTGAATTGAATGGTAAAAAAAAAAAAAAATACAGTCAGTTTTCACTCAAAGAACTCCACTTTTGAAACAAGGGAATCTGTTCCACATTTCAACGATTTAATTTTCTTTCCCAAACAAGTTGAAATGTTTCATATAATAAGGACATCGCCTCTTTAGAACTTCAGAACTGGCACTTCAGATGGCACATGGTTGTCTCTGGCCCATCCGATACCTGGGGGAAGCTGAAGCACTTAGGAGGCCCGAGAGAGTGTGAATCTGACATGACAGCTGAAGCTGCAAAGCCTGACAGAGTCATCCGGACAGGTATCCGCGAGGGAGGAGGATCAGCCTGGAACCCAGGGTTCCCCCCATCTCTCGCTCCTCTCCAGCAAAAGGCTCCCTTTCCAGTGCGAACCCCGCATCGCCCGACCGCCAGGACCCAGAGCTCCGCACCTTCCCACTGCTCTGCGGGTCTCCCCACGTCTGGCTGTTGGAGGCCGCCGGCCTCTCCCCACACGGGCGCCTGTCCGAGTCCAGCTCCAGCCCTGGTGGTCCCCGCGCGGCCCTTCTCTCCTCCTAACAGGCAGACCCGAGCCGGCTCCGGGTGCTGCCCAAGCGGGACCACAGGCGGCTCTGAGCGGTCCAGCCAGCCCCGGACCCGGTCAGCATGGACTGCAGTTTGCAGCCGCTGTTTTGAAGCTCCTTCCAAGCAGAAGCCAACACTGGGGAGCCCCCCGAGGTTTCTAGATTTTACTTTAACCAGCAGGAAGAGGGGTGTCGAGCTAGGTCAAGCAGATTACTGTCCAAACCACTTTCTCAGAGAAAGGAAGGGAGGCGGTTCAACCAAACAGGTCAGACTTTCGATCCGAATGAGCAGTTTCTACCAAGAAGAACCAACCAGATATCTTCGGACATGGATGACTGCTGTCTTCACACTCCAGCCTGGCCCGTGGTGCAAATCCACTTAGTGTGACCCCTTGCAAGTCTTGCCAGCAGGGCCCTGATGGGATCAGGCACCCTGAGCTTGCCAAAGGTTGCCTTCTCTGCCTGCAAGGGCCCTAGGGGAGGTTCCTCCAAACTCCTTGGCTGACTCCCAAACTGGATGCCAGGTATACCACCTATTCAAGTGTGTCCTAAAAGGAAACTCAGATCGCGGAACACCCAGAGTTCAGAGTTGGCTATGGTGAAGACTACCACGCGTGTCTGCTGGCTTGGCAGCATTCAGAAGGCAAATCTTTGGCTTTGAAGAGAGGAACTGGGGAAAGAAAAGTCACAAACACTCTCTTCCCGCCAGTGACAGTCCCATACTAAGGGATGGCAGGTGGGATGGGGAGGGTGGTGGTTCTAATGCTATACTGGGATCACTGGAGTCTTTCCATACGTTTACGTGGCCTTCTGTTAGAGTAAATATAGAGATTCTTTATTAGAAAATAAAATGAACTAACTATAAACATTTTTATTTTTGCCCAGTTGGTGTATTTTTTTTTTCAAGGAGTCAACTGTCAGAAAACTAACCTGAAGTCACAGTTGGGAAGTTTTTACTAAAATGATTACAGCCATAAAAAATTACCTGAGATTCCAGTTAGATATCTGAGGCAAGAAATTCATAGTTGTTGGCTGTAACCAATTATGATGCTCATTATTGCATTCAAATCAATAAGTAGACTTCACTGTTTGTGCTTAAAGACCCAACTATACATGCCATTCGCATTTTATAATATTTCTATAAGGACAGTCAGATGATCTGAAAAGTTCAACAGGAGAGAAAATGAAGACAATTTGCAACTGTCCAAATGCTAAAATTCAAGTTTATGGCAACCTAGTAATAAAAGGCAGTTCCCCATTGTCTATATTTTAGACATGTAAAATACACTGACATAATTTGGCATATCACAGAGAGAATGAAGAGAATTCAAAATAGTCCTCCTCAAAATATATGAGGTAAAAGGTTAGGAATATCAGGATAGGCTTGTTCCATCATGTTTATTTAAATTCATCAAATGCACTGAAATATGTTCAGCTCTAATCTTTACTACATTACTTACCATATTAATAAAAGCTAAATAATTTAAATGCAACTCAATCCAATCATTTCAACATCTTAAGGAATTACGGGATTGCTATACACTCAATTTGATCAATCAACATGCTCTCATGGAAAGAAAATACTGAGTCAGCCTAGCTGAAATGAAGCTTCTAGCTGATATGTTTAAACTGATACATGGGTTGTAAGGAATTATTTTTCTTAATAATACAGAGTGTCAATAAGTAAGTCCTCAAAATTTAAACTTCCTGACTACTCTATCACCAAGAAAGGACGCCTATAACATGGGAGAGATTGGAACCATTAATCATTCATCAGACACTGAGTCCAGGTAACCGAAAATTACAAATTTTAAAACTTGAAATAAACTCATAGCAAGCTCATTCTCTTGACAAATCTTAACTTCCAATTTAGCAGGACCAAAGAAACCCACTTCTGTATGGCACAATAGAAACATAACAAATCCGACTGATACGCTGGTGAGCACAGCAATTCCAAACACTGAAACACTGAACTTTGAAGGGAAGCCAGTTATGCGGACTCATCAGGGCTCTCTCAAATAATTTTGCTATTGCTAATATTCACGTCAATTTTATTGCTACTAGCCAAATGCTGCCCTTGGTTGTCATGAAATCTCTGGGTTATAGCACGTAAGGATCACTGACAATTTCCCTTATGAATTACATTGTGGGGAGGAGCTTAAGTGAGGTTTATATCATCAGGAGAAAACTGTCATAAAATAATCATGTATGATTGCTATCCTAAAACAAGCAACAGGAACACTGGCTATTGTCCTGACTAACTATAAACATATGAAGTGTAACCTGCTTTGAGTCACCACCGGACAATTCTAGAGGAAAGTGGCCCTTTGACAGTAATGTGTTAAAGAAACTCAGGTTTCAGAACAATATGTGTGCCTTGACAAATTCTGTTTCCTTTCCTAGCTAGACGTTGTTATGATCTATTTATGCTCCTAACATCAATGCGTGTATAATTAGCATGCACTAAGTTTAAAAGCAGTCGATAACAGGAGATTTTTAAGCACAGAGGCGTCAAGAGGCTCAACCCTGTTCTTCTGGCAGTAGCAGGCAGAAGAATCCAAGGATCCCAGAGACAGCCACGCTGCCCGTGAGGAACAGCCCCAGACAGGAATTGATTTGTTTCAACAAGCTCCTCATTGGAAATACAAGCATTCTCCAAAAGGGTGTCGGTATTCATTAAATTCTCCTTTGAGATGGAGATACCTCATTATACCTGTGAAGTCCAAAGCAGAATATTAGGGTTTCAGAAGTCAAAGAGGAAGCAATGAAGCAGAGATTAGCTGGGAGCACCAACTTTACAAGGGAGATCCAACATTCCTTTCTGGAAGAAGGCCCCAGCCAACTGGCCTCTCCAGTGTCTACTCTTCACACTTCTATTACTCTCGAAGAAATTACAAGATAAGCCTAAAATGCGAATTCCTTTAAGAGGAAATCTGATGTAAATGCATAACTGGTATCTAGCAGGGGTGATGGGTGTTACAAAATAAGACAACTTGATTTTTTAAAAGGTCAAATCGTCCATGATGATTTGACAAATTATTTGTAACAATATATTTCTATGCAACTTAAAAGGACATATGGAGTTAAAAAGTTGCATCAGTGCAAACGGAGGTTACCCCTCAATCTCTACTCGAACTTTTATAACCCTTTTTAAAGTCCTACTGTATTTTCCTTCAAATTTTCACAGATCTGAGGGAGACAATATTCTCACGCCCATTTATTTGTCAGGGAGAGGAAACAGGTTGAAAGTCATCACTATGAAAGGAATGGCGTATTTAGACTCAGGGCTGAAATTTAACTAGATCTGAAATATAACTAAAATGTTAACAAAGACCATAACATCTTCCTCTCTGAGTCTTGCCTAGTCAACATGGAAACCCACTTGAAGTTTTATGTGAAACAGTTGCTATTATAAAACTCAAAACAAAAAGGTACATGAATTCAGTGCTTTTACTTTATACCACCAAGGCAGTCTGTAAATGTACAAACATCAATGTGTCAAAGAACTTGGTTATAACCTATTAATCTGAGAAGTCACTGTTAATAGTCTTGAGTTAAATAAAAACTGTTTGGTGAATGGGGACAAATCACCGTTAACTAAAAGTTCTTCAGTGTATTTATTTTCCCTTTTTTTAAAATATGGAGGGGCAAAGCCATAATGAGCACTACCGGGCAGCTGCTGCTTTATCTAAACACGGCAATGCCCACAGATCTGAGGTGTGTCAACTCCATTTTGAACAAAGCCATTCCTTTAGAGATATGCAAGTGACTTCATTAATCAATGAAGAGAGCCTATTTCTACGTTTAATAATCTTCTAAGCATACGTCTCTTTTAGGACACCCTTAAGTTCACACAAAGTCACGGAAGATGCTCAAATTTCTTTATCTATGAGAATCAAAAGACTGGGAACACTTAAGTGGATGTCACCTCAAAGTCACTGTCTCAGATGCTTATTTACACCCTAATGAGCATTAACAATAATCTACAAAAAGTCAAGCAAAAGAGACACATCTTGATTTACTATTCTTAATAATACTCATAGTTCTTACAAAAGTTACACAATAATTAAGTCCATTTTTGCCAAGGATTTGAAAATGAAAAGATTTCCTTCTGCTTGATAATTAACTATAAAAAGGCATCAGCAAAATTTTTATTAAAAAATGAAAGTATGCTTGAATTAAGAGTGCTTACTATCCCTTCTTTTGGCTTACTTTCATACAAATATAGCTGATCTAAAGACAAACAGTTTCACCTTTCTTTTAATAATTGTTGCATAGAGCTGTATCAGTTAAGGAAGTCTATTTATGCTTTCAAAGACTTTCAAGTTCACTTAGGAGAGTGGGAATATTGTATTTATACACCCAGGGAGGGAGTGACAATAAATAAGCAGGCAGGGTAATGTGAATTTAATTAGTTTCACCCTTTATTTGTGAAAACAAGCATCACACAATTGTTTTGCAAAAGCAAATGATATACAGGCTATGAAAAAAATACAAGTGTATTTATATCACTGAGACTCTATAGAAACAAAGATTTCCCACTAAAGACACTAAAATTATGGCATTTTAGAGCAGATAGGTATTTTCCCCAAATCTCCATAAAAGTGTAGGCTCCTAACGTCACCCACAAGAAACCCTGTCAGAGGAAGCAGGAAAGTTGTTAGTCATCTTCTGGGCTGAATGTAAAATGAACATTTGGGGTTCATTTAACCATATGAATTTCACTTAGAAAGTCTTAATAATCTGTTTCTGAGGTGTAATTCTGGCATTGCCACAGAAAATATCTCTGGGGAGGGTTTGCAAATATATTGAGACATTCATGATAGGATCCTCCTTAAACTTTTGGACCAAGACAATTTTTTCACTCCAGAAGATTTGTCTATAGAGAGCAAGACTTCCATCCAAATCCCTGGCCTGTTACTTTTGTTAGCGGTGCATTTTAACGATGTATAAACCTCAATGTAAAAATCTATTTTGTCTGTCTGAGACCTGGAGGATAAAGTCACAAGAAATACAGACGGCCACCAGGTCTTAAGACAGATAACTTGCACTCCTGCAAATACTGAGCCACTTGAGAAAATGTAGAACCACTCAGACAGTTCAGGGCAACCAGGAGCCCTTGATGAGCAGCCAGAAGTGATCTCTCTCCCTGCTGATTTATCCAGAAGCTGGCTGCTCAAACTGTGGTTCCTGGGTCAGCAGAATCAGTATCAGAGAGTTCACTACAGATGCAGACAGGCCCCATCCCAGATCTACTGAATTAAATTCTGTATTTCAAGAACATTCTCAGAGCACTTCTGTGCACATTGGAGTGTGAAACGCAGTGATCTAAAAACTGGAAACTGACCACTTCAGGATGGCATGGGGTGCTGTTTCTGTATTACTTACCACACTATCTCCAGCACCAAGAGCTATACCCGACCCACGGTGGACACGCAATAAATGTTTGCCGAATAAACCCAGAGGTGAAGATCACATATGTGATGAGAACAGTGTCTTCCTCTCTGCCCTGTGATCACGTGTATACAGTTCTTAAATGTACACAAAATTGCAAGTTCCTTAGGGGCACAGATGTTGCTTTATCCACCTCTGAATCCACTGTGTGCCTCCCACTGTCTGCAGGTATCACTCAATGTTTCACCAATTGTAACTTTTAGATATCCAATACAGAAATATACTACCGTTAGATAGTGATCTTTATAATATTCCTTCAATGTGAAAACTTTGGAAAACTCAGTTTAAATCAACATATAATTCCTGCACTTACCCATTTGGCTCTGGTTTTAAATACAGTAAGGAGAACTCACCCAAGAAATCAAAGTGGTAATGGAAAATATTATTTAGGGCCAAGTCCTGTTTCTATGTGGTACCACAGAACAGGAATGGCATGGATGATTGAAATTCAAAACTGATTCCAAACCTCAACTTATTCAATAGCCACAAAGTCTCTTCTTACCAAATCTCACACCAGAGCTCCTCTACATCTCAGAAATATATATATATATTTTTAATTTTCTTTCCCAAATCCACCTACTGAAGAGTGAAATGGCCAAAGCCATCCAACGAGAAATACAGGAACAGAGATATACATAATAAACAAAGCAATCGGTCCTCAAACAACCAGATACCAACACCGAACTCTAGAGCTAAGAAATAACAATGCGAGAAAGAGTTACATAATAAAGGATGAGCACAGATCTATGGGTGACAGGACCATTCCAAAATGATACTCAAAATAAGGACATATTCAGAGCAATAAGTACTGCTGACTCTCCCAGGTCAGATTTTAAAGAACAAATACTAAAGCGGGAGCCCTCTTCCCAATAAAGAATTGCTTTGTTTCTATTTAATTAACTGAATTAGACTGTCCTGATGCTTTTTTTTTTTTTTTTGCTTCAGGGCTCTCAGAGTTTTAGGTTAAGCCATCAGGTATGTTTGACCCCATGTGTGTATACTCACATGGAATATCCCGTATACATACACACCCACACTCTAGCACGCTGTGGGTTTCCCCAGAGTATAGTTGACGGGGGCGACAGCAGAGTGTGTAATTAGTTTCATTGTTCCCCTGACAGCTATAGTTCCACACAAGACCCTTCTCTTTCTAGGTTGTAAATGCTATGGAAAAAATACACTAGTAACAGGCATTTAATTATAGGTCCAGCAACCACAGTGGGAAGGCTGACAGAGGAGACTAGAAACTCTGAGACAGCAAACACACATATTTCCAAGGGAGGGGAGAATTTTGTTCTTCAATTACAGTAATGCTTAAAATATGGATGACAGGCATATGATTAAAAAAAGAAATTTTTAATTTCCCCCCTCCAAGTCTCTATTGAGGATAAAGTATGTGTACAATGCTACATCAACACTAAAACCACGAATACTATTAAATCCATATTAAAATATTTATAAGAATAAAGACATTGCTTATTAATAAGCAAAATGCATAAAGAATAGCTTCCTGTCTTGATACTATTAGTGAAGTACAATGACTCAGTTTCAATTTTGGTTTTCACATGGACGTAAAAAAAATGAACACTTGTGATATCAACTCTCTGGGTGCTGTGTCCCCTGAGGCTTACTTCAGTTTGCTTTACAGAGAGTTTAAAACCAGGCGTCCCTTTCATTGTTGGCATGGCAGACACCAGCTCCGTCACTGAGGTCCTTTCTCGCCTGATTAATTAGTAATTGGGAGACACATTTTGGCAGCTTTCACTTCCCTATTATTTTCTCTGGTTTGACACAAAACCCTGTCAGGAGCCCCACTATCTGAACTGTACCCCATTTAGTGCCGGGTCACTAGATTTTAATAAACAGAGCCCCTGCCAGAAAACTACCAAAATAGGCATAAAAGTTTCCTGAAGCAGTAACAGTAAACAAATATATGAAGAAAATTCTGAATGCCACAGTATCTGAAATGTTAATGGTCTGTCTGAACCCAGGGGTTATGGGCAAGATTGCAGAGCAGAAGCTACAAGAAAAGGCCTGCAACAAAACCACTGCTTTCACCTGTCTTAGGAAAAAAAAGAAAAACATATTAGCTAAATAAAGCAGATAAACACTTGGTGCGGCAGAACCATACATCTGAGCCTCCTCCGTTATCCCAACCCGATGAATAAACTTATTGGGAGGAAAAGACTGATGGGGCCCACGGGGACACAGGTCCCTTCCGGAAGTCACAGAAGCACTGTCTAAGCCCAACAAAGAAATGTGGCTCATCAAAGGGAAGGTGAGGAAGTTAAAACTGAAGCTAGCAGGCTGAGATTTGGGAGAGCTGCAAATAGCTACAGAATCCCCTTCAGGTTCTCCATCACAAGTGTCAGTCACTTCAAAAGGGGGCTGCTGCGGCGGTGGCATGCTCACTGGGGACACTTGTGAGCCAGGGCAGCGGTCGTGCTGTGTGGGT
Organism: Ovis canadensis; assembly: GCF_042477335.2. Classification (NCBI taxonomy): domain Eukaryota; kingdom Metazoa; phylum Chordata; class Mammalia; order Artiodactyla; family Bovidae; genus Ovis; species Ovis canadensis. The sequence goes on from NC_091249.1 coordinate 119,282,503, forward strand.
CAGAGGTCACCGAGTCCACATGCCGACATCTGTCTGTATTTTCTGGCCCCGAAACAACAGCAGGGCAACCAGGCTCATTTGCCCCCACTTTGTTTAACCTAATTGTTGAACACAAAAGATGACTTCCCCATATCTAGACTTATTTTTCCTTTCCTCCCTAATCCCCATTTGACTCCATAAAATGAAATACTATTAAAGAAAACCTCACCGAAAGGTCAAGTCCCCTATCTATTATTAAAGTTGGGGGAATGTGACGAAGCCATATTTTCCACTGGCACCTGTGAACCACAGAACTTCATATCATGTCCACCACCATCAACACCTAGACCACGATCAGTACTACAATTATCCCACCAAAATAAGCCACGACTGCCTCAAAACCGCAAAGCGGCATTTTGAATAGAAGATACTTCCATTTACTTTTATAATGTGCTTTCAGAGTTCAGAGGCAAGAGCTAATTGTTAATTACAGTTTCTACATACATAAATAAGTCACTAATCAAACCAGAATGGACATTCTGACACCTTAGAGGCAGCAAGGAAAAACAAAAGCAATTTGGTAGTTCATTTCAAACAAAAAGGTCACTTTGAACAACTTGGTTATTTCAGCCTTCTCCATCAGCCAAAGAACAAGAGACGATGAATAGTGGAGGAGAGGGTTTTGGTAACAAAAGCTGTTAACTCACACCTGGACTTTAATGAGAAGTCCATGAGATGTCTGTCTTACCCCAAAACATGTACTTTATATATCGCCTCACACTGCCCCTGCAACACCAAAAATCCTACTTCTAATGAACTAAAACCATCTGTGACATCAGCAGCATTCAATCTGTGCCCAGTTTAATCAGGTTAACTGAGGCAGGCTACTTTGAAATTATTCTTAAGAATTTCTGTTTTTACTGCAGTGCATGGGAATAACGTTCCCAGACATCACCAAACAGAAGCAGTAGCAAGAAGCGTGGTATAAATTTTTGGTAAAGTTTACTAGGCCACATGTTCCTCCAAATGCATCCAGAAATTTAAAACATGGTGGAAAATACCACAGTCTCAGGGCACTCACATTATTTTTAATAACAAATATGAATTTACTTCCAAAATAATTGTCTGTAAGAACCCACAGGAACGGTTTAGTAATGAGACTGAACGCCTGTGTTGCAGGGAGCGGAAAGGCTCTGGTTTCGTATAATGCTTCTTAAACCACCCCAAGTGCTTCTTTTTGGAGGTACCTATGTTTTTATCAGTACCACGTACTAGAAAAAGATTCTGAGGACTGCTGAGCAATTTGGGGGAAAAAAATATATATCAACCAACAAATTTAAGAGACTACTTAATACAGTGGGAAAAAGGCCATCAGGATTGGGGGGGGGGGTAGTGATAATAGGAGATATTAATATATGACTGAGAAATAATAAGTTTCAAGAGAAAAATACATATGTAAATATGGTACAGCCCAATACTTAACATGAAAATATAATATGCCTGGGTTTAAAACATATCATTACTAAGTTAAAATATCCATTTTTGACAACTAAATTCGAGAAGACAGCATTTTTAGTGAGCTCACAGATAAGACGGAGCTCTCAATGGAGACCCCTGCTCAAGATGACTATAAAGTGGTTTAGCCCTTTCCTATCGTCCATATTCATTTCCGGACCATTTTCATGAAAGAAATAAAATCGGTCTTAAAACAAGATGGCTGCTTCTGGGGGAAAGAAAAGAAACGCTGATTTAACTGAAAGCCAAAAACCTCGCTTTTTCTAAATCGAGAAACAAGAACTTCCGTGTATGTTTCTTCTCATCTCCAAGCATATATTCACACACTTCCACATGGAAACTTACGGATCAGGCTGGGCAGTGACTGAAGAGTATTAACAGCAAAGCCTTTTTTTTAAGAGGTCTGCTCTTAGTGCGATAATAGCCTGATGGGCCAACGCATATACACAGAGCTACAACAAAACCCAAATTCCCACCCGGCCTTCACACCAGAACCGCCATCACCAGCTCCAGAATCAGGTCACTTGACAAGTAGTAACAGGAGTAATATCGGTCTCTTATATCTTGTACAGAACTCCATCAGAAAATGCTCGGTGATACCCTGTCACAAACAAATCAGCTGAATTTGGCTTTTTCAAGTGAATACCCTAGGAACTAAGCTGTGAGATAACCTCTCTGGGAACCGCACTTTGATGACCTTCCCTGAAGCAAATGGCAGATTAATTCTATGACATATATGTAAAAGCTGAAAACATTTCCCCTCCATTTTGAAATAATTTTAAGTGGATTTTTTTTTAATCACTCAAAACTATTTTTATTTCTCACTTGAGGGGAAAATAAGGCCTGACAGTAACATTTTCTTCAACCTGTCAACTGTCAATTGCATGAAGCATGTTTCTCGAGATGACAAAGGTTTATTTTTTCTTATTGAAAACGATAGAATTCTACCTGAATGAAAGCTGAGCTAACCTTCACTGTGGCACACTATGGTCGCTGAGCAACTGGTTAACTCAGGGAGAAGTTTTCACTGTTTTAAAATAATGGTTTTATTGAAATCTGTGACTCCCTGTTTGAATACTATATTCAAAAACCTCAAAGTCAAGTTTCCATCTGCATGGATTTCAGATTAGAAAATAGTATAGAGATTTCAGTAGTTCACAATGAATCCCTCAGGAGTATAGATTATCAAGAATAGTAAAATATAAGGACCTTTTTTTATTTATGCTAAAAAACAAGGCATAATAGTTGTAATACAGAAGACGCCACAGCATCACTTCCTAATTCTAAACTGAGGGTTTCTATGTCATTGTGCTGCCTGGTTTCTAACTGACAACTTTGCAGACATGAATGCAGGCAAATTCCAGGGGAAACTGAGCTCCTGGTAGTGAGTAATATTCCATTCAGAAACACTGGAAGTTCAAATTAATCACAGGAAACTTTTCTACCAAACAGCTCGGGGTATAGGCTGAGAAGCAGAAGAAAATATAAATTTAATAGTATAAATCAGGCCCTTAAAAGAGACAGCAATTTATTGATGTTTCGCTGTCTAAGGCCACCATCATAAGACAAATGACTAAAGTGAATATTAATATCTCATTTCTCATACTCCTCTTTGAGGTTTTACACCTGAATATGAAGGTGTTTTCCGTCACAAACGATCAGAAGGCAATTTTTTCTCGTTTTGGAAGACTCATCCCTGACTGAGCACCCTGGTGGGAGGCCGGGCCTTCCTCACTGTACTTATGACACACACATTTCCTTTCCAACATTCTAATCAGAGCTGCCATTTTAACAGTTTGCATACTCTTTCTGAAAAGAAAATGGATTATATGGCCTCAGTGAACATAAGAGGGATTCATTATCTAAAATATCATAGCTTTTTAAGTTCTCATTACTGCCTGAAGTTATTCAGAACCAACACCCACAAAGAACATGAAGAGGGCTAAGGCGCATCTTTAAAAACAAATATTAATCAAATTATTTATAATGGACAAAAAAAAAACATTAAACAGTGAACCAAATGCTCACAGGAAATTCTCTTCTAAACATCTTCCCTATGTTTTGTTCATTTTCCATTTTAATGTTTTCTCTTTCTCAAAGGTACACTCTTTGGGCATATACTTCTAAGCTTGCAAAGGCCAGGACTCCTGAAGGACTAATTGTATTCATTCATTTTCTTGGCCCAGCATGAAGCTGGTAGCTTGCTTGGTTCATAGCAACAGGGGAGAAAAAGGAGACGCTCCTCTTTATCTGTCCCATCCTACAGGAAATCAGGCCAGTGGACAGAAGGCATCTCACAAGATTAAATGGCAAGAAATTCACAAGGTTAATTTGCCCCCAGATCACTAAATATCCCCTCCAAATGTGATCCCCAGCCTTCAAATGAGGAGGCCTCTACAGCTCTTGATTATCAGCCAGAACACACTAGGCAACGAGATGCTCCTCTGGTGAGCCAATGGCTTAGCTAACACCGCTGAAATCAACTAACAGGGAGTAACGACTTACTGAAGGCTCTCTCTGATTCTTTTCATCAGGAAGAATTTATCGACCTCGGTCTCACACTGGAAATGCCAAACTAGACTGTACATCAAGTGCACCTCAAACAGCACTGATGTTCCAGTCTCTTAAGGAAAAGACAGTTGACTGTTTCTGATGGCTTACTACGAATACAGAGCGCAGTGCATAGAATCAGTGGAACCTAACATCCCAATGGCTTGTTTTGCTTTCAAAATCCTCTGGAACACTGGCCCAAAATGAGCAGCACGCTTTCCTTTGACAAAATTCTAGATAAAGAAAGGGTAAGAGGCGGGGGAAGTCACTTCACATTTCCTACAAATGGATAAGGGTATAAATTTCCATCACACAGGCTTTATTTTTAAAGCAGATGGATATAAACATCAAAATAACAAAGTTACCCCACTGTATCTAACAAAATGTTACACTGAGTTCGGAGTTAATAAAGTTAAAAGACTCTTAACTAATGTTTTTTACTTGAAGAACTTTTGTTTCTAATATATGAAATACTATTTAAAAGATATAAAATTCTAAAACTAGAGTTATCAAGGTTGGTGATAAGGTCTTTCAAAACCAAGATCAACTTTCCATATTTCCTCAAAACAGATTCGTAGATTTCGACCACACTGATACTTGTTTGTCAGTGAAAAAGGCGCAGTATTGGCGTAACGGTATATATACATGACACTGGCAGCTTGGACTTTTAAAAATGAAACAAGTGAATTCTGAAAGAGCAAATAATATGCAAGGACTATGATTATCGAAAAATGTTACTACGTCTCTCAGCTTAGTCACATACATACTGCCTGAGAGATTCTGGAATGTTGATCTAGAATTCATATCACTTTCACAACTCAAGATTTCATGTTAGCAAAACTAAATGGTGTCAATTACCTGCTACTCTAACATGAAATGTTTAATTTACAAGTCCAAAGAAAACATACCATTAGGCTGAAATTTATAAAATCCCAGATGAACTATAGAGATATCTTTTCCCATAAGAGAATAACATTTTAAATTGGTGATTCTCAAACATGAACAGAAGCAAAGAACTGAAGAGAATCAGTACTTTTGAACTACGGTTATATTTCACATTGTATTATTTTACCATTCCATCCATTAATGCAAACCAGTAGGAGATAGGTTTACTTATCCCAACATCATTTTGGTAAATGGGCAAATGAATCCAAGAATTTTTCAGTAGACACAGTTCGAATATTTTCTTCGAAAGAATCAAACTGTTTATAGCATGTTTCAGATTAAAAGGCATATTCTTAATACTAAGCCAACTCTACGGTTATTAGCGTAGCTACTAAGGGAGAATGTAAAGAAAGTTCTATAGTTGAAAATCTTTTTAAAAGTTACTTAAAAGTATTTTATGTTATTAAATTAAGGACAAATAGCTATATTCTCCTTGACTTGGTTCTTAATTACTCAAACTCTAACAGGCCAGTTCAGACTAGAGCATAACATTAAATGGATCTTAATATCACTTTTACTATTTAGGTGAAACTCATACAACTCTTCAAATGTTTAGAATATAAAAGATGCACTTACAAAAATCTTATCATATATTTCTACACAGATTGATAGGTCCCAGTTGCTATTTTAGAGATCTGTAGCGAGTCAACACATAAAATCAGTGTTGCCCACCAGCCAATAAACACTGGAAATTTTAAAAGTTATTAGCATTTAAAAAGTGAACCTTTATTTCCCAGAAGTGAATACCTGGGAAGACCAAGTCTAAGAGTGAAAGTATCCGACAGCAAATAAACTGTCCACGTTTTTTCTCTGTGAACTGAGAGCTGTGGGTCTACTTCTGTTACCAAAGTTCTCAACTGTGAAGCCCAACACAGCACATAAACGCCTATGACTGCACAAGTCACATGTAAGGTATTTAGACCTTGTGATCAAGATATAACACTTTAATTTCATTCTAAACTTAATTTCAAACTGAAGTCCATAGGTATAAGCTAAAACACTTCATTTACTTCATTTTGCCATAATATCCACTTGTGATCATCTTAATGTGCCCACTTAACTTTTCTTCCAGGAGAAAAATCTCTTAAGTCTGTTTAAGTTGCAATTAAGTTCTCTACTTTTTTCTACAAGACTGAAGTCTTCTGGGAATATTATTCATTTAGCAAAATCTTAAAAGACATGATTCATGCAAAATCAAAAGGCACGGCTAGCTTACTTTACATACAAACAATAGATAAAAAGAAAATGTAAAACAAAAAATTTGAATTAGCAGACCTCTTCAAATTTTCTAAACTATTTTTTCACTACCTTTTGTGATAAGCTGTTTGTTTCTAAATTACTTATTTTGCATTTGGCTCCTTTTAAATTACATCCAAGCTGACTTTTCTTCATTCATCAAAAAAGCACCAACATTTCTAAGATAAATCTGCCCACCGGTACCTAGCTTTAAAACATTACTTTTTAAAGTAAGTTTTACTGCAGTAACACATAAAGACAAACACAGTCACAAATCCCTAAGAATACGAAAATTACAGTTGAATCTCTTGGGTAGGGGTACATCATTCTTCCTTTTAAACATTATCAAATTGATAATGATCAAATAAACAGTATTTCCACAAGCTTCAAATTAGAACACTGACTACTCTTGGTATTTTAAAATTCTACAGATTAACTTTGGGCAGCTTCAAAGACACCATGGCATCCTGAACAAGAGAGTTTTCCACAGGCAGGGCAGATCTATTAAAAAACATGACCTGTGACAAAAATCAATGTGCTAATCTCAAACCAAACAACAGTATCAAAAGCATAAAACAGAGATAACCTAAGATAAAATGTCCTCAAACTAACTCAGACTAGCTTGACAGGTTAAGAAGGAGGGGTAGACTGGGGACGTTGCTGATGCTTCCAGGACGAGTGGAACTCCCAAGTATTCCAATAAATGAATACCATGAGAAAAAAAAAGATCACCCTGTGAAGTTTGGGGTGGGGAAAAGAAAAGACAAGCCAGAGCAAAACGTCCCAAATTCAACGAACCAATTTCACTGCTGTTTTATTTAATAAGGCACTAAAGTTTAAAATATAAATTCCTCTTTCGAATATGCTGTCTAATAAAGCCCAAAGGGGAATAAAACCAACCAACATAATGAGACTTGCTTTTAACACCATCACAACTGGAAAGCTCGCCCTATTTGTCTTGTCAGCTTTAATAAAAGGCATCTCCTCTGGCAGGATGGTTCTCTTGTCTTTTTTCCTAATAGTGGTAAGTGGCACGTCAGAGAAGAAATGAGTTTCCCATCCCATCACCCATCTCCAGGAGATGTGTTTTTTTAAGCCAGACTTTGAGGGATGTCTCCACTTGGGCCAGGCGCTGCAATCAGCTCTGGGGCTACCTGGGTGTGACTGTCTTTCCTGGGAGGGCAGGGGTGTGTGTTGGGGGGGGGGGGGGGTACTCTATCCGCGTTTGGCAGCCGGTGGACCGCTAGTAGGGAGATCTCCCTGTCTGCAGCGGAGAGGACCTTCCTCCAGGCGGGGGAAGCCCTCCGGTGCCAAAGTAACAAAGGCCGGCGGAGAGGGCCACGGGGAGCGAGGAAAAACTAAGGCGCCGGCCAGCGCCTCTCCCCACGCGCGCAGCGACAGCGAACTCTTTTCCTTGGCCTCCCAACTCCCACTCCAGCCCAGGGGAGGGGGAAAAAAAAGAAACAAAGCTGGGGTTTTCGGTGTAATCGAGGCTGTTTCCCTCCTCCACGGAGGGCGCGGAGACCAGCCCACCGCTGGAAGCTGGCCTCGGTCCCGGAGACGCAGAGCAAAGTGGGCCCAGCGGGGCCGACCGCTGCCCGGGCGAAAGGAGAGCTGCGACCTGCCCTCGACCCGGAGGGGGCCTCCCGGCCCTGCGGACAAGACCCCCGCGTCCCACGTCCCGGGGCTGTGAGCCAGGACCGGCCGCCGGCGGCCGGGGGCCGGCGCGAGCGCTCTGGCGGCCCGGGGCGCGAGTCTCCGGCTTCCCCGCGTCCCCGGCGGTCTCGGGCGGCGCCGGAGAACCGGCTCCAGGTGACCGCGCGCGTGCCTCCGGCGGCGCCGCCAGCCTCCGGACCCAGCACTCCCACCTCCAGGGGAGGGCAACTCGGGCAGCTAGCCCGGCCAGCCTGCCGTGACCCGGCCTTCCATCAAACTTTCTGGCCCCCTGCGCCCACCGGGCGGCGCAGGATGGGGGAGCGTTCTCCCCACCTCCAAGAGCGCCAGGGCCAGACGGACTGGGGGGCCGCCTGCTCTCCCCGCAATTAAAAGAGGAAAATAAAAACCTCCACCTTCCGCCTCCCAGGCCCCCTCTCTGCCCCCAGCCAGTGCGCCTTCCGAGCGCATCGGGGGGAAAAGGAAGGAAAAATTCACACACACACACACACACACACACACTTTGGGGATCTTTGGCGGGTTCTCCCCCGCAATCCTTGCGCAGCCAGGCTCCAGGAGGGAGCTCCTGGCGGCGCTACGCCCAAGGCTCTCCTCGCCCAAGCCCCGCGCCTGGATCCGGATGCCGGATCGGCCCGGGTGCAAGAGCGAAGTCTCCACTCCCGGGCTCCCGCCTTTTCCGAGCGTTTCCCCGGCGTTGCGCAGAAGCCGCGGGTCCGGGCGGCCCTGGGGACGCCCAGGGGGCACCCAGGCTCCCCCGCCTCGCCCCAATAAAGAGGGGGCCCACGAGAGGCGCGTTTCCCGCGAGCGCCTGCCAAGCAACCCGCGCCCGAGCCCACGTAGAGTCAGCGCGCGCACCGCGGCCGGCCAGGGCGCGCGGGTCCCCGGCAGGCGCCGCCGCTCTGTCCGCAGGGCCCCGAAGCCCGGGGAGCCCCGGTTCTCCGATCCGCCGCCCCCCACCCCACCCTCCGCCGCCCTACCTGGGGTTGCTGCTGTTCCAGTAGACTGCGTAGCGGTCGGCGACGGCCTTGGAGCCGGGGTCCTGGCTGCACACGCACATCCACAGCGCGAGGAGCAGTAGCGTCAACATCTCCACGTGCAGCATCACGGCGGCCAGCGGCGCGGCCCCCGACGCGCCACTCCAGGGAGAGAGCAGGGGTCCGGACACCGGGAGGGGGGCGCGAGCGAGCGGGGGCCAGATAAATATCAATAAATAGAAACGCAGAGGGGCGCGCAGCGATCTGAGAGCGGGCGGAGGCGAGCGAGAAGAAAAGAAGGCGACGGAGTAGAGGCGCGATCCAGGCAAACTCGCAGCCCCGCTGGAGGGATCGGGAGGAAAAAAGGGAAGCGCAAGATGGAGAGGAGCGTGCGTGTGTGTGTGCGGTGGCGGGGGCGGCGCGGGCGGGGGAAGGGGTGCCAAGCTGGGTCTCGGGCGGCGGCGGCGGGCCGGTCACCCGGGCAGAGGGCGGTGCGCGCCCGGCCGGGCGGCGGCACGCTGCGCAGTCACCGCGAGGGGCGCGCCGCGGCCGCGGGGAGACATACACCGGCCCGCCGGGCCCGGCTCAGCGGCGGCGGCGCGGGCTGCGCACGGCTCCGCCGCCGCCCGGGGCCCTGGGCACCGCGCCCCGCTTCGCTCCAAGTTACTTCGGCAGCCTTTGGGGGGGCAGGGGGCGGCAACCGCAGGAGAGGAGCTCCGTGCGGATTGCGCGGGGGCGGAGGGGGGGGCTTCGCGCCTGCGGTCCCGGGCAGTCCGAGGACCCCCCCGTTTCCCCCGCCTCCTCGGTGCTTTCGAGCCGGGTGAGCCCTGGAAATCTCGGAGGCGTCCCAGGCGCGGTGAGCGCGGGGCGGTACGCCGAGAAGGGCGGGATCTGGAGTCACGGAGCGGCCAGCCCCGCCGGCGTCCTGGAGCTGGGGGAGCGGCCGCGGAGCTCTGGAGGAGACGTCTTGCTTCGCAAACCTCCAAGAAAAGTTTGGCTCCCCGTGTCTTCGGGCGGGTCCCCCACCCCGCCTCCGGCGGAGTCCGTCTGCGGCGGCGGCGGGAGGCGACACCCGGCCGCGGGCTGAGTCCCGGGGACCCCTCGCGCGCGCCTTCCTCGGCCGGGAGCGGGTGCACCGGGGCGCGCAGAGAGCAGAGGTTACGCACCAGCCGGCCGGGCGGAGCTGGGATGCCGAGACCCGCGGGGCGATGCCAACCCAGCTGTGACGCTCGGGAGGGCAAACGACCCCTCGCAGATGAACCCCTCCAACTCCCGAACGGGCCGATGTCAAGTCTCCGATCGCCTTCCGGGAGCCAGACCGAGCCCCCCAGCTGCGGGGCCGAGAGCGCTGGGGGGAGCTCTCAGAAGTGTCCCTGCGACTCCGAGTGCTTCCACCCCAAGCCCGGCAACTTGTAGAGATGCATCAATCAGTTGGAAACGCCAAAGGAGGAGGGAAAAAAAGAAAAAGAAAGAAGAGAGAGAGCGCACGAGCGCGTGGCACCTCCCCGATGACTACATCAGAAAAACCTTCCAGTTCCTCCAGCAGCGGCTCCTCTTTCCCTCCTCGGGCGCAGCAGCAGCGAGGGTGTGAAAACCACCGAGAGAATCCCCAGACCTTCGCCAGGCGGGAAAATAAACTTGAGCGCAGCAGCGGCGGCACCAGCAGCCCGGGAGGGACTGCAACGCCTGGCGAGGAGTGGGAAGGGGTAAAAGTCAGTTTTGCAAAAGAGAGAAAGGGGAGGAAAAAAAGAGAGAGAGAGAAAATGCTTTATGGGAAAAAAAAAAAAAAAACCTCCTCGGGCACGCCCCCTCGTTAATGACCTGCGTGTAAAGCCGACAGCCGCCGCCGCCGCCGCCGCGCGGGAGCTCGGGGCCGCGCGCGTGGACGTGGACGGGGGCGCGGGGGCCGGGGCGCGGGGTGGGCGTGCGGCGCGGAGCCCGGCCCGACAGGGGGAGGCGCCTGCCGCCTGCGCCGTCGCCGCCCGGGTCATGTGGGCTGGTTTTTTTTTTTTTTTTCTTCGCCCCCCCCCCCCAACCCCTTGCAGTTTACTTGGGAAGGGGTGGGGAGCGGCTGGAGCAGCCAGTCTGGCCCCGGCCTGCTGTTTGCTTACCGATCGAGGTTTTTTTTTTTCCCCCTCTATCCAACCCTATTGGTCTGCTCCACGAGAAAAGAGGCGTTTTCCTAATCTCCTCCCTTCCCCACGCCTCCTAACCCCCCCTCCCTCCCCATCTCGGGCCCCACCTTCTAGAAACCTGACTAATTGAATTACTGGGAGTGCTCGGGCGCCCTCTCCTTCGCGCGAACCCAGCTGTGCCGCGCGTAACCCTTTGGATGCTGACATTTTTTTTCCCCCCATCTGGGCTTCGGAATGGTCCTGACGTCTCTTTACCTGAGACGAGGGGGTTCTTTAATGACAAAGGAACGGGTTATCCCACCCTGCCGCCGGAAAGCCGAAATCCGTCTCCGGAGCCCCTCGAGTATAATAACGAAGTCTCAGCAGCCGGCGGGCAAGGGGACCACAGTGACCACGTGTTCTCGTAAATCTCCGCCGGGGTCTTCACGACGCGCGCTGCCCGGCTTATCTGGCGACCCGAGCATCTCTCAGGTGCCTTTGAATTGCCCTCTTCCTACCAGGGATTTCAAGGTTCCAGGGCAGCAAGGGCGAGTTTTCTTTAAAGTGATCCTTTGGAAACACTTATTTTTTTAAGTCCAGAAAATCAGTGTATTAAGTCGAGAAAATCAGTTTACAGTGATTACAATTCAGTGCGAACCCACGGCGGGGAGGACATTGAATGCAGCAGGGACCACCCTACACACACCCGGAACACCTTTCCTAGTTCAGCTCCGAGGTCGGTTCAGTGCGCACTGCCCAGAGGAGAAAGGGTCTGCACGAACCCGGTGCAGGAAAAGAAATGGAGGGCAGGGAAGGAGTTCTCTTAACGATCGGAACGCGTCTTGTGTCCCCGGGCTCCCAGAGTAAGGCTGCAGCGCTTCGGGCCCCGCACCGCCCCCCACCCTGGCCGCCAGCTATGCGCGGCCGCCCTAGAGCCGGGCGGGCCTCACGCCCCGGGACGCGGGCAGCGCCGGTGAGGCGCGCAGGGCGCGCGGCGCCGCGGCGCCTGGAGACTCGGCCTTGCGGGGCCGGGGGCCCGCTGGGGTCCCGTCTGCCTGACGCTCCAGGGGATTCGCTGCCTTAGCGGGAAGGCCTGATCCCAGGAAAGCGGCCAGGTTCGGCTTCCGAGCCTGCAGGCTCTCCCGAGTACTTAGGAGCACTAGGAAAGGAAAGATCGCGTCTTTCCTCCGGCGCCCCCGGTCCCCGCGCCCTGGATTTGCAGGCGCTTTCGAGCTCTTTGGAAGCGTCCACGCGCCCTCCAGTGGCGGGCCTGCGGTCTGCACCCAGTGGGGCTACTGCCCGCGGCCCGGCCGGGTTGAGGAGGACCGAGGCTCCAGGGCCACCAAGCATGCAGGTTGGAGAGGGAAGAGACAGTCCCCCTCGACGTGGGGTCACCTGGGTGTCCCCGGCTCTCACCTAAACTCTGAGTCGTTTCTCAGTTACAGAATTATTTCCCATCTAACCCTGAAATTGTCCTGGAAAAGTAACTCTTGTGACTAGACACGAAAAGCAACCTGTAATTGCAGATTGCGCTGCAGACCTCCCTAACAAACCAAGGGCCTTTCCACATTAAGAAATGTGTATCCAAAACCATCAACAGAAATTCTTCTCGACCATCTGTATGTTTCGCAGAATTCCAGCAGTGAGAAGTCAGAAAACTTAAGCTAGGGAACTGAAGGATAAGCTTTAATTTTTTTTAATCAAATTTTCATTTAAAACGTTTTCTCCCCGCCTCCACTACCCGCCGCCCACCCCACCCCCACCCGCCACCCCCCAGTTCTGCTGATGTTCAAGTTCTTGGCCTTTTTACGATAAGCTTGTTTCCTTTTTTTCTGTTGCAAGAAGGATGCATTTTACCCTGTCTTTCAGATAAGAGCTCTAATAGGTGTTCCTATGACTGAGGCAGTTTTGCAGGAAATATTCTGGACCCTTTTAAGGGATATATGCATCTTTAGGAAGATGAGAATTCACGACTCCTATCTTGGGGAAAATGCTGACTCTCATCAGAGAGACTTTTTAGTCAGGGAAATATCAGGTGTCAGGAGTCAGCAAGCTGGCTTCCTGTGGCAGCAAAGCCAGAAAGAGTAAAGAAAAGGGAATTCTATCCACTTATTTCCTATTTGAAACATACACTGCAAGAAAATGTGAAATATCAACATGTCAAAAGAATATGGATGTCCTGATATTTTAAATATTTCCAATCTGTTTAAGTCTGCACGGTCCCATTTTATGCAGAAAAAGACATCCTACATTACGGTTTTCCTTAAAATGATTCAAGGAGTAGGAACAAAAGCCATCGGAATTTGCAACAGTTCGGAACACAGTTCAAACGTCTATGGGAAATAATTCATAGACTTACATGCCTCCTTCTGGGATTATATACCTAAGTAATTACTGATACTGAACTAAGTAAGAAGTAATATGATGGATACATACATAGATGAAGTTTGAAGAGAGGTATTGTAAAATATACTTATCATTAGATAATGTGGCTTCGTCTCCTCGGGAAAATACTCAAGTGATTTGAATTTATACAAATCAGCATGACATAAAATAATTATGATTAGCTCAGTGTCACAGAAGCAATGACTCCAAAAGTTGGCCTTCACAACATAAGTCATCTTTTGCCAAGTATAGAGGAAGGTGCTAGTGTGTCAGAGAAAACAGCAAGAAACCAAAACATACAGAATAAAAGTGCAAAGAGCGTTAGAATGCTTTGAGTTCTCCAAGACTGAAACAGGGTTGTTGGGAGCTTAGAGCTGAAAAGTTGGTTCAGAATGGACTGTAGAAGTTTAGCTATATTCTAAATATATTTGGCTTTAAAGGTACAGGCAAACAGGCACACTGGTGTTTTGAAAGCAAATGACACTGAAGCAATCCTTCAAATTAAAATACAAATAGGGATTGATCTATTTATTCATTTATTTATTACATTTTGGCCAGGAAGTATCTAGATGGGTGTTCTAACCTTGGCTACAAATTAGAATTACCTTGGGAGGTTTTTTTTTTTTTTTTAAGAACCATGTCAAGACCCAACTGCCTGTTTTAGTTGGTTAGGGGTGGGGATTTGGTTTCTGTAATTTTTAAAAGCTCCTCAGGGAATTCTAATCAGCATAGAAAATTAAGAATCACTGATCTAGGTAATTTACTTTTACCTTAACTATTTCAATATTTCAGGCAAAGAAAAAAAGCTCCGTACTTAGAAGAAATGTCCAAGCAAACCATCAAGGCAAGAGCATTGACACTTCCAAGAACTGAATTTCATGATACTATCAAAATGAAGTGATACTTTAAAAATAATTTTCAGATGGCACAAAACAGAATACCATCTCCTAGATGTGACTGCAGGGCAAGCTTATTTTGAAATATGGATTAGTCTTCATTTTTAGACTAGTTTGGATTTCCTTTCTGTATTAGCTGCCGCCAGATAGAAGTGGAAATCTACTGAGTCAAATGTCCGGACAAGTAATGAAACAAGCTGGTGAACCAAGCTCCACAGTTCACAGACTAAGCAACTCTTGTTGAAGATAGCAGTTAAATTAGAACTAATACCCCGAAGAAATAATAAGGGAAATAAACGCAAGAGCAAAGATTGAGAAAGTAGTAACTAGACAAAAAACTTTCTAGCAGGTGACTCACATAATGTGATTTATGCTAACCCTGCTGTCTTCCTAGAACTTCAGAATTCATTCCAAAGAAACACAAGTTCCATCACCAAACTGTCACCCTGCCATCCTGCGCCCAGACTGTTTGAAGTTATTTCATGAAGCCTTCTCCCTTCTTGACCCCGTTTTATAACAGCTTTCTCAGAACCTTTAGAAAGAACTCTTCCCTAGCTTTGCTTTCCTTACAGACCTTAGGAAAGGCTCCTTTTCTGTTTCTGATGCAGTTGAGTTTCCTGGGTGTAGTCTAAAAGAGGGAGGAGAAACAACCTCTACTAAAGTACCAACTCTCTACCTTCAACCTGTGATCTTCAACTTCCATCTTGAATTTGCTAGGATCCCTACAATTGCACTCATCTCACACGCCAGTAAAGTGATGCTTAAAATTCTCCAAGCCAGGCTTCAGCAATATGTGAAACGTGAACTTCCAGATGTTTAGGCTGGTTTTAGAAAAGGCAGGGGAACCAGAGAACAAATTGCCCACATCTGCTGGATCATCGAAAAAGCAAGAGAGTTCCAGAAAAACATCTATTTCTGCTTTTTTGACTATGCCAAAGGCTTTGACTGTGTGGATCACAATAAACTGTGGAAAATTCTGAAAGAGATGGGCATACCAGACCACCTGACCTGACTCTTGAGAAACCTGTATGCAGGTCAGGAAGCAACAGTTAGAACTGGACATGGAACAACAGACTGGTTCCAAATAGGAAAAGGAGTACATCAAGGCTGTATATTGTCACCCTGCTTATTTAACTTATATGCAGAGTACATCAAGAGAAACGCTGGGCTGGAAGAAGCACAAGCTGGAATCAAGATTGCTGGGAGAAATATCAATAACCTCAGATGTGCAGATGACACCACCCTTATGGCAGAAAGTGAAGAGGAGCTAAAAAGCCTCTTGATGAAAGTGAAAGTGGAGAGTGAAAAAGTTGGCTTAAAGCTCAACATTCAGAAAATGAAGATCATGGCATTCAGTCCCATCACTTCATGTCAAATAGATGTGAAAACAGTGTTAGACTTTATTTTGGGGGGCTCCAAAATCACTGCAGATGGTGATTGCAGCCATGAAATTAAAAGATGCTTACTGCTTGGAAGAAAAGTTATGGCCAACCTAGACAGTGTATTAAAAAGCAGAGACATTACTTTGCCAACAAAGGTCCATCTAGTCAAGGCTATTGTTTTTCCAGTGGTCATGTATGGATGT
The DNA here is from genome assembly GCF_042477335.2 of Ovis canadensis. Classification (NCBI taxonomy): domain Eukaryota; kingdom Metazoa; phylum Chordata; class Mammalia; order Artiodactyla; family Bovidae; genus Ovis; species Ovis canadensis. Next base: position 119,298,356 of record NC_091249.1, read on the forward strand.
GAGAGTTGGACTATAAAGAAAGCTGAGCGCTGAAGAATTGATGAGTTTGAACTGTGGTGTTGGAGAAGACTCTTGAGAGTCCCTTGGACTGCAAGGAGATCTAACCAGTCCATCCTAAAGGAGACTAGTCCTGGATGTTCGTTGGAAGGACTGATGTTGAAGCTGAAGCTCCAATCCTTTGGCCACCTGATGTGAAGAGCTGACTCATTTGAAAAGACCCTGATGATGGGAAAGATTGAAGGCAGGAGGAAAAGGGGACGACAGAGGATGAGATGGTTGGATGGCGTCACTGACTCGATGGACGTGAGTTTGGGTAAACTCCGGGAGTTGGTGATGGACAGGGAGGCCGGGTGTGCTGCAGTTCATGGGGTCTCAAAGAGTCGCACACGACTGAGTGACTGAACTGAACTTCTCTTGAAGCCTGTGGATAATTTTACAAGTTACTGAAATATTCTTAAAGAGACATTTGTAGAATTTCTTATTTATTGACTACATGTTGCTTTGTTCATTTTGAAACTTAGTTTAAGACCTACATAGTAAAATTTTAAGCATATAGAATTTTGAGCAGTCATTGTGATAAAAAGCCAAATGAAGCGATTAGTCACATATGTAAATATGCGTTATGTTTCTGTGTATTACAAATGTGTATGTGCTTAGATATAATTCTGGAAGAAGCAAACAACAACTGGTTGATTCAACCAATTTCCACATCATTTTTCATTACCCAGACTTCAGTATATATACCATAGAACTACATGGCCAACATTCAACTATAAAGCTGAAATTGGTAGGTGATGGTTTCCCCTAAGAAACGTTTATGTTGCCCTTCACTATTGGAACACGTATGCACCTTCACTGCTCTGTAGTTCCCCTCTTCAAATATTTAAATAAAAATCACCAAATAAAATCTATCTGCATTCTAACACTCTAATCAATCAACCGACATAAGTGAACTATCCTAAAATGGTCTTTGTGAGTGATTAAACAGCATTACACTCCTTGCTTAAAAGAATTCAAAATAAAAAATAAAAAAAGAAAAAGAAAAAAGAATTCAGATTGCCATGAATGCATATTACTTACTAAATAAGTAAATACATGTATAATATATCTGTTCTATTACAATAGCAACATAGATACCTACAGCACGCTGCTGCTACTGCTGCTAAGTCGCTTCAGTCGTGTCCGACTCTGTGCGACCCCACAGACAGCAGCCCACCAGACTTCCCCGTCCCTGGGATTCTCCAGGCAAGAACACTGGAGTAGGTTGCCATTTCCTTCTCCAAAGCATGAAAGTGAAAAGTGAAAGTGAAGTCCTTCAGTCATGTCTGACTCTTCGTGACCCCCTGGACTGCAGCCTACCGGGCTCCTCTATCCATGGGACTTTCCAAGCAAGAGTATTGGAATGGGGTGCCATTGCCTTCTCCCACCTACAGCATACCCTTATTTAAATAAAAAGAACATATGTAGCCTTTTCAGAAATAAAGTTAACCTGTGCTTTTTTACTAAAATATATGCAAACTAATAATTAGGATACTTTTCTCCACCAGCTACATCTAATGTCACCCAAAAAGCATGTAAGTTGTGTGCTGTTGTATTTTTTTTACTTGTTTAGAGACTCCCCAAAGGCAAGAACATCTTTTTTTTTATTTAATTGGTGCCATTATGTACATACACATTTATATACATGTAGCATGTTTATGAGCATGTATATGGATAGGAAGAGAAAGAACTTATCTTTCAATCAATTTTCCCCCAAGATTTCATCAACTTCTGTGAGAATTCTATTTATAGGCAAGCAGAGGATATAACCCTTAGTCAGTGGGCATGATTTCATGAAGTAGAAAATGCTGTTTCTAAGCTCCTTTTTAACATTGGCTTTACTTTTTCTCCCTGGATCTAAACTGGCTAAGCAAAATAGAATTATGGTAAAGTAAGAAACTCTTTCCTCAACTATGTGTTTTTTTTGTTTTGTTTTGTTTTTACATAAAAGGCTCAGTTAGGGGATATTTTGAAGTGTAGTTTTGTTTTTTTTTTTTGGTAGTCATTTAAATAATTGTCTCAATTTTTTTTTTCATTTCTCTTGGCCATGGTAGAGATGGTCTTTTAAAGTATATTATTTATTTTTTTTTAGGAAAATCGTCCTCTTACTGCAGATTTATAACTCTAGTTGAGACTTCCAAAAATCTTATGCCAACACTGTAAATTTTACTGTGATGTCGTAAAGTTACAGTTAGGGCATAATTTTTTAAAGGCATTTCATTTTGTAGTTTGGAGTAATAGTTATAAAGCTGCTCTCTATAGAAACCACTGTAACTTGTGATTTTAGAACATCAGATAATAATGCAGAAGAATATTGGCCAAAATTTTTTAAATGAGAAATATTTTACTGAACTGACTCTTTCTAAACTGAAGTCTGGGAGAGAAATGTGTTGTTAAAATGACTACCTTTTAACCAAAGATTATCACTTCCATTTCCATTAGTCTACCTTGGCGGGGGGGCGGGGGGGGGGGGCGCGGGTTGCATATGCTGTATACTAATTCAATAGGATTTATTGGTTCAGCTAGATTCTGAATTACTCTCCTTCCTTATGGATTAAGAGAGTGACTTTCTTAACCCTTTTCCTTGAAATCCATCAGGATCTTTTATGTGGACTGGCTAGTATTCTGCACACTTCTAATGCTTAATAAATATTATATTACAATATTAGCATAATAATAAATCATCTTAAAGTACTACATGGGCTATTAAGTGAGATCCTATTCAGTTGAGCCAAGACATCAAAAAGTTTTATTTTCTCTATACGCATACAAAGTAATTTAAAAACTCCCTTTCCATGAAATGTCCTTGCATCCATAAGATGCCTACATATTACAGAGTGAAGTGGTGAAGTGTGCACCTCCCAGTTATGTATCTCATTTGTTCAATTCATTCTGGGGCCTGAATTTGCCATTTTAGTAAGAGGAAATTTAAAATCGGGCAGACAAAAATGGAAATAGCACCATTTGTCAAGTAAATGCCCTTTTCCCAATGGCAATTCTGAACTCTTTATAAAGGATTTCCAAGCCAGCAGCTAGGTAGTGTCCCTTGCCATTAAGAAATCCTGCTTTGTCTGTGATCGGTTACGTCACACACACCTAGACCAACAACTGTGGAAAACATGGGGATTTTGTTTATGGTTACAGAAACAAGCAAGAAGTTAAAAATATCTTGTCAATACAGTCTCCTCCTAACTGGTTGCTGTGAGGGAGCTCCTAGTTGGAAACTGCCATCAAAGCTAAAAATAAAGATATTTCTTTTTCCAAAAGTATTGTTCAAATATTACGCATTGTATCTGCCAATATGTGACTCGAATAGGATAAAAATGATGCAGATAAATGACAGATATCAAAAGGGCCCCAATTCTGTCTCCTTCACAGTCTGCCTTTGCAGCTAGCTCCTCACGTCAATGAAGACTCATTTTTTTTCACCCCTTGAATCTGAGCTGACCTGGGACGTCCTTTGCCTGCAAGGCTGCTGTGCCAATTCTGAGACACATCTCAAGAGACGCTTAAGCTTCCCCTCTAGGAACCCTGCCCAGTGGCCACCTGGACCAGCTGAAGCTAGCCTTCTGGTTGCTGGGAGACGTGTCGCTCATCCACCCCACTGGCCCTGGAAATTCCCAGATGCAGTGCTAACCAGCTGACTGGCAGTGGCCAACAGGTATTAAAATTTTTCAGTGGAAACTAGAAGAGCTTCACAGCTGAGCCCAGTCTAAACTGCCCACCCCCCAAAATCCTGTCCTCAATAAATGGTCCTCATTCTGAGCCACTGAATTTTGGGGTGGTTTGTTACACAGCAGCAGACAACAGATACATCCGCTTCTTAAATTATCAAAAATAAAATTGAGGCTATTATTCAGCTCAAATAAATGTTATTCTTTGACAGCTTGGATTTCCCTTACTGAGTTCCTTGCTGCTAAGTCTGTAATTGGCACCACAGGTTTCTGAATATCTCTACCGCAAGTGTTTACAGCTTTCAGAAGGAGTCTTTTTCTCCTTCAATAAAAACTTTACGTGGAGCCCTCAATGAACACAGTCAACTTTCAGGCCCTTCTGATCCTCTTAGGATAATGTCATTTGCTTAGACTGGCAAACCTGAAGAGGTGCTTTATCCAGAGGTGATTCTTCTTCTAAAGTGGTGTCCAGCCAGAGAAAAAAAAGAAAAAGGTGAAAAATCAAAGGAAGCTATGTTTAGCTTCGTCTCAAACGGCCACATCGCTCACCACATTGATTTAACATCATGGCACCTCCATCTTTCAGCAGGAAGGGCTGGCGCAAGACAGCAGCTGCGGGGGCCCTGCGAGGGTCAACGTCAAATGACAACATCGCTGCTCTTGGCCGACAGCCGAGGTGGGGCTCGGGATGAACAGCTCTCTTCCGGTAGACGGAATAGATCTATTTCAAGGAAGTGGATACAAAGTGGAGTTCAAAGAGACACAAAGTGGAATTTTACATCGGCAGCCTTATCTTCCTGTGAGTTAAACGTTCTACCACTAGAGGAGGTTCTGTCCGCGTCTCTCTCCACCATCCCTCTAAGCCCGGTTCCCAGCCCGGGTTTCTAGAGTGTGCCGCCTCGGCTGGGGGCGAATCCACGGACTCAGAGTGGTCCCGGCCAGCGTGCATACTTTCCGCCTCTGCAGACACTGAACTGTGGCCACCCTTCCTTCTTGAGGCTGTCTTCCCGTTGATGTTTATTGCTCCGTATTTCCAGAGTTCTCTTGACTTTGTCTCCCCGCTAGTTTCTTCCGCCTGCTTGACAGGGATTCACAGCCTGGAGGCAGGCACAGGGTATCTGTGGGATGACCGTCCACCCTGAAATACAGGTGTTTTTCTTTAGCCCTCTTCTCTTCCTTTACTGACAGGACCTTTAATAAACACATTCATATTCACAGCTTATCTCCTTTTGTGGATTCAGGTAAAGACCCCCATCAGTGCCCAAAGGAGAACTTCTCACTGACAGATTTGATGAGGCAGAGGATTCAGTATTCTGCCAAGGGATGAATACTCAACTTCTCCGTCAGGTTGCCTCCTAACGGATCTCAGCTGCCGACGCTTACCTCCATCCAGTATTCAGTCCACTCTGCAGCTGGGGTCATCTATTCCAGAGAGAAGCGTCACACTCAGCCAGACCACAGCTTCCCATCAGTTCAGTTCAGTTCAGTCGTTCAGTCGTGTCGGACTCTTTGTGACCCCACGGACTGCAGCACGCCAGGCCTCCCTGTCCATCACCAGCTCCTGAAGTTTACTCAAACTCATGTCCATTGAGTCGGTGATGCCATCCAACCATCTTATCCTCTGTTGTCCCCTTCTCCTCCCGCCTTCAATCTTTCCCAGTATCAGGGTCTTTTCAAATGAGTCAGCTCTTCGCATCAGGTGGCCAAAGGATTGGAGTTTCAGCTTCATCATCAGTCCTTCCAATGAATACCCGGGACTGATCTCCTTTACGATGGACTGGTTGGATCTCCTTGCAGGCTGAGGGACTCTCAAGAGTCATCTCCAACAACACAGTTCAAAAGCAACAAAGATAAAATTCTTGGCGTGGCCACCAAGCCGCACATGGACTGATTCTTGCCTTCCTCTTTGACCTGATCTTACAGAACCCCCCCCAACACACTAACGCCAGTGACACTGACCGTCTCTCCTGTCCTCAGAGAAGCCCTGCATCCCTCTATGTCCAGGTTTTTGCTTATGCAGCCCCTCTACCTGAAACATTTAGAGTCTCACCTGCCGGACTGAATTCAACTTTCGAGGCTCAGCTGTGATGCCAGTTTCTAAGGGAAGCCTCTTCTGACTCCACAGAACAGAGCAGGACTCCTCTAACTCACCCAGGACACCGAGTTTGTCTTCATACTGCTTGTCCTCTGATTGAGACTCGTGTTTGTGTGGCCCTTCCGTGGTGTCTCCTTCTAGTTCAGTTATTCTTCATCACTCTCTGGAGTTTAGCGTTACACACAGCAGGTATTCTACGAACAGATACTCAGTAAGGGAAGGAAAACAGTGCCCTGGTACTTGACACTACATCTTCCCTTGTGTTTTCCAGGAGGAACCAGGTCTCAGGGTTGCAAAAAGACAGTGGGGGTGAGAGGGAGAGACAGTTCAGTGCCTCACAAAGGCTGACCCCCTGCAAGAGGAAACGGCAACCCACTCCAGTGTTCTTGCCTGGGGGATCCCATCAACAGAGGAGCCTGGAGGGCTACAGTCCATGGGGTCACAAAGAGTCAGACACGACTGAAGCTACTGAACACAGCACCTGGTTCGCTGAAGAGTGATACAGGCCAAGCTAGAAGGTAATGCGGGGAGCGGAGGGCGATTTCTGGCCGGGGAGATTTCGGCTTAGGTGTCAGAGGACGAGTCTGGATGTGCTCAGAATCCAGGGCAGAACAGAGGAGCTGGGAGGCCCACAGGAGGACTTATATCAAAGACAGAGTCTGTTCTTGGTGAGTTTCTACTGTCATTAATCACATTATATTCACACTAGGTAAGTTCTACAGATCCGGATTTCAGAATAATTATATATTTTTGTATTTTTAGCTATAGTTTTTTCTTTTCTTGGTAGGATTTGACATTGAAGTCCAACAATGTACAGTTTGGGGCTGAAGAAGTGGTAATGGAAATACTGATCCCAACCCCAGGATATCCGATTTAGAAGCGATATGATACAAGAGAGGAGATCTTAGATATCATCACCCTTGTTCCTTGATGTCACAAGTCAAAAAGCAATTCCTCTGCAGCCAGAGGGCAAATTAGTTGCTGGCTCCTGTGTACATGAATTATGGCTTAAGGAATCACAAAAAATTTTGAATTACTAAACAAGTTACATTGAAAAAAATAAGAGAGGAAAGATGCATGAGCTTAGGGAAAGGGTTTTATAATATACCCCAGTCGACTCTGTGATAAATGGACATAATTAATCATAGACACCATTTTGGCAAATGATATTTTTAAATGATAGAGGCAATTATCTGTATAATTACATATGCACAAAATGCATTATTTTCTGCTTTCAACAGGCAGCCAACCCTACAGAAAAGGTAAAGAGACTTATCTAATTTAGCATCCTAATTTTAAACTCAATCTAAAGAGGACATTTTTTGGTAATTAGAGGAGAGGAGCTTCAGAAAAGGAATGTAATAATGGTGACTTCTTGGTTTGCCTACTATCCTGGTGAAACTATTCAGTTGCTGTGTTTAAAGTCATACAATATGTCATATTCTCTTTTTTTAAGTAAGTATAAAATAATCTCCTAAATGCCTTGCCAATAAATGGTCTGGAAATATATTGTAAAGCTTGTGAAAAATGAAAGAATATTTGCTCCTCTCTACTAAGTTATTCTTTCTATTAAAATGAGAAAGAAAATTTCAGCAACTATAGTAAGCAATGATAATTTTTTTTTCTTCTAACTTGATAGAATGAGTACATCCTCTCTCGGCTATTTCTCTACCCTGATGGTCTTATCTTACAAAGGCAGTGTGGTGTGGGGAGAGAGTTCTCTCTGGAGTCAGACAAACATAGCTTCAAATCTTGTTCAGCAATTCACTATGATGCTAACCTTGAGCAACTTACTACACGTTGCTAAGCTTCAATTGCTTTGTGCAAGTGAGTGTAATCACGTCAATCTCATAAAATATGCTGTGAGCAGTGCAGGAGATAGTGTTTATCAAGTATCTGGTCTCCTGTCGGGGACTCAACACATGTTCCATACTGCAGGTATTATTCATGTTAAATCCTCCCCCTCCTTCAAGTTCTTTAACATCTTATCCATCGGAAATAAATCACAAGGTCATTCCATCCCTCACTCATTCTACCAATGTGTATTGAGTGCCAGGCATACTTCCAATATATCAGTATATAACTGAGTCATTTTGGATGTGTTAATAAGTAAAGAAAGGATGGATTATTCAGGAAGTGGTTAGCAGTTTTGAACTCTAACTCAGATGGTCTACAGCTGTGTTGTCCATGCCGTAGCCAATAGCCATACCTGACTCTTGAGCACTTGAAATGTGACAATTTTAAATAGAGATATACTGAATACAAAAAATATGCTCCAGATTTTGAAAACTTAGGATAAAGAGAAAAAGACTGCAAAATATCTCATTACAATTTTTTCATTTTGCTCACATGTTGAAATGATAATATTTTATAACTGTATTTATATTTATAAACATTTATAGTTATACTGTATAAGATATTAAATTCTTAAAATGAATTTTATCTTTCTTTTTACTTTTTTAGATATACAGCTATGGGGAAACTTTAAATTTTGTTGCTCACATTTGTGGCTACAATTATGTTTCCACTGGGCAGCACTTATCTAAATACTTAAATACAGGAAGAAAGGAGGAAAAGAGTGGAGGAGAGGAAGGGAGGTGAGGGGGGAGGAAAGAAGGAAGGGGATAAAAAGGATCTTCAAGAACTAAAAGATACAAGCCTTAAAAGATCAGAGAGTGGAACAACCCTTCCTCCACATACACCAATGACGAAAAAGGTCTGGGAGCCTGAGATGCTGTGCTTCCAGCACCATGCCAGCCAGTTAGCAAATGCCAGGGTGTTCTGATCTCAAGTGGCCTCGGCCTGCGGGGCCTGGAAGCAAGGTTTCAGTTCTCGGCCAGAGATGAAAGTCAGGCTGAGGCATGGGAGTTCTGCACCCTAGCCACTCGCGCTGCAGGGACCAGTGGCCAGTGGCAAGGTCCTGGTGCACCTGGCTGTGAGGAAATGCACTCCCGAGAAGACAGAAAGCAGTGAAACAAGGGGAGTGTGGAGCAGGGAGGAAGAGAACGTCTGGGTAGATCCATGGAGAGGCTCGCAGAGAGCCCGGCCCTTGTGCAGTCTGAATCACTTGAGCGGGGCGCTTCCTCCAGGTTTCCTTCTGCTGGGCGTCTTGCTTCGCCTGGCCCTGAGCTCACGTTTGCTGGATCTAAGGGTCCAGGCGTGCGCACGCATCTCTCCGACAAGACGGATTCTAGCGAAGGGGCCTCATGGTGAGCCGGCATCTCTTACTGAGAGGTGACACCCCCTCCCTTCGGGCTTCTGAGACAGAGCCTTTCTGCAGAGTCTGTTATGCCCAAGTCGCGAAATCTCCCAACGACCACCAGGGAGCCGATATCCGAAGCAAAAGCAAGAGAGTTTTTATTACCAAGTTCGAGCTGGGGCTCCCACCGATACCGATGCAGCGCTATAGGGAGGAGCCCCGGGTCTTGGATTACATTGCTTATATAGGGAGCATACATGGAAAAAAGGATTTCTAGGTAGGGGAACATCTGATTGGTCACTTTCTTTCGAAGGGTTGTGTGTTGGTTCTCGATTGGTCCCTATTGTCTAGGCAGACCACAGGTTCCTGAGCATTAAGTCAGGAGATTTTGGTCTGGGGTCCGATTGGCTCGTGGTGGTGGGGTGAGGTCAGGGGATTTCCAAAGGCTCTTGGATTTCCAAAGGCTCTTTTTCTGGAACCTTACAAAATGGAGTTTTTCTGTTAACAAAATGGAGTAGCTTAGATTCAAGTCTAGTAGGGAAGTCTCTCATTTCAAGAAGGAGAACTATGTGGTCTCTGTTATCTGGGCAGGGTGCACTTCCTGTCTGGGTCCCTGTCTTCACTGCAGGGAAACCAGCCCTCCAGACGGGGCCCCCTAGCTCCTGCCTCAGCAGTGTTCGCTTCCTGATCACCTCCGCTATTTCAGGCCCCATACTAGGTGCTACAGCTACAGTGATGGACGAAAGCCTCCGTTCTCTCCTGGAGTACTCAGTCCAAGGAGAATTAAGAACAAGAAAATTTTTTGCAAGCTTTTACATTTTGTCTTTCATATTGTTGACCTTAAAGATACTATGTTCTAATTTTCTTTCAAAGAGTGTGGACACGCCTCTCCAAATCTGACCCTTATTAACGTGATTTCTGTTTTGTCCTTGTGAGAATGAACAGCAATGGTACACTGAAAGGCAGTTTAGTTCCTTTGTCAAAACTGTCATTGGCTAATATATTGCAAAGTTGTTCAGTAACAGAAATTAGTTTAGAAGCACTCATCTGGCATATATTTCTATATCATACATATCAGTTCAGTTCAGTTCAGTCGCTCAGTCGTGTCCGACTCTGGGACCCCATAGACTGCAGCATGCCAGGCCTCCCTGTCCATCACCAGCTCCCGGGGCTTGCTCAAAATCATGTCCATCAAGTCGGTGATACCAGCCATCTCATCCTCTCTCATCCCCTTCTCCTCCGGCCTTCAATCTTTCCCAGCATCAGGGTCTTTTCAAATGAGTCACTTCTTCGCATCAGGTGGCCAGAGTTTTGGAGTTTCAGCTTCAGCCTCAGTCCTTCCAATGAACACCCAGGACTGATCTCCTTTAGGAGGGGCTGGTTGGATCATATGTATCATTCGCACATAAAATCATTCCTGGATCCTTCCACAGTATTTCGGACCACCTATGCAGTCATATACAATCCTGTTTCAGTACAAATATGCAGAGCAAAGACATTCATTCTGGAGCAATGATAGCTTCACCAGCTCCTTGCCTTCCCCACCCCATGCTCTCAGAGGAAGGAGCCCGCAGCTCTGGCCGCGCCAGGCCTTTTGTTGTGCTGATTAGAATTGAGCTGAGCCACAAGATTTACATGTTAAAAGAAACAGAGCCCTGGCCCCAGAAACCGATCCTGGAAGGAGGAGAGGAAAGGAAAGGCTTCCAGGAGCCAGAGCTGGGAAGCAGAGTTTGGGGGAGCGAGGGGAGAGAGAGAAAGGAAGCAGTTACCATGGCGAGCCGTGCGAGATGCTGAGATTTGAGATGAAATTGAAATGCTGAGCTATTGATACGGGATGAGGTTCTGAGAGAGCAGAAGTGAAGGCAGGATGAGCAGAGGCGAGAAGACCCCAGGAAGGCTTGCTGAAAGTTATGTGATCCCCTGGTGACTTCCGAGAGGCAGCAATGAGGATTTAAAACGCGTTCATTAATTCCTGCCTATCTGACGGGTGTTTCTACTGGCTTTGCAACCCTTCACACTGGTGAGAGCAGCTGGGTTAAGTTAATTAAACAAGGAGGCCGTTAGAGTGGATGGGGCTCTAATGCTTTGGCAGCTGGTAGGCAAACCTAAATCTAAGCCTGAAAACGCCTCCAGCTTAGGAGTCAGAATGCTAAAGACACAGACCACCAACAGCCAACTCGGCTTTAAACCACGGCCGGTCCAATAACTTCCTCTCTTGGCCTTCTTTGCCTGGGTCCTTCCTGAGCTCCTGTGGGCCTACCATTTCCGGTTTGGTGCTGCCCTATTGCAGATGGCTTTTTGCTCAACCTCTTAGAATTTTTTATTCTTAGAATAAGAATGTCTTATTCTTAGATATTCAAAACTGAGTATCTTTTAAGAGCTCCCCTTGTGGCTCAGCTGGTAGAGAATCTGCCTGCAACGCGGGAGATCTGGGTTCGATCCCTGGGTTGGGAAGGTCCCCTGGAGAAGGGAAAGGCTGCCCACTCCAGTGTTCTGGCCTGGAGAATCCCAGGGACTGTGTGGTCCATGGGGTCGCAAAGAGTCGCCCAGCTCTCTCTGGGTTCCTGGTCGCACTGCAGGAGCTCCATCCGGAAGCGGAGGCTGTCCCGAGCCCTGTGCACACACAGTCTCCAGCGCCCTCACCAGCAGATGCTCCGGAGACACGGGTTAAACAGAAAAGGTCTGGCACCTGACTGAATGAACCTGACTGAATGAACCTGACTGCGCCGCTGGAGGAAGGTTTCAGGTACCGCCCCAGGCATGACGGCTCATCCTTTCTGTGCATGAGCCCAAGAGCTAGGGCAGGCCTGGTTTCCTGGTTTCCTGTTTGTCTGGTTTGGGTTTCTTAATAGCCAGTTGCCCATGACAATAAATACACCTTCTGAGTTTGAATACACGGGTCCCTTGACCACAGCAGCCCCCTCCTGCCGCAGACTCCCTAGCTGCAGGGTCATCCCCCTGTCTCAGGGTCAGCACAGCGCAGTCCCCGGGGAGGGCGGACAGGGTAGGTTGTCTGGAAATCCGGGAGAAACCGCAGAGTTCTGGGCAAATGGCACAACAGAATCAACCAGAATCATGTGTGGGCCCAGTCCAGGATAATCAAAACGGAATTCCTGGGCCTCTGTAATTGTTTTTTAATTCCTGGGTCATTCGGACAGTAGGTTAAGAGATGGGAAACCCTCTGCTTTTTCTCCTTGCCCAGCTCAAGTCTGAGTCTTTGCTTCCTACGTCTGATCCCAGAGATCGCAGGCGAGCCTGCAGGCCCCAACGGCTTGCTCAGCAGCCCCTGTGTGCCTCTGAGGGGCGGTTCTTTCTTTCATCCCTGACGATTGAGACCCGATGCCTTGGCTGGCTGGGCCCATCCTGGGTCAGGCTGGCATTTTGGGAAAATTACTAACAGCTCCTCTTCCTCTCTTAGAAGAGCTCCAGGTTTGGATGGTGAATTATATGGTCCCTCCACACATATCAAACAGGGGAAACCCAGCCGCGCCCAGTGCAGTATGTTCCCGGGATTCTTTCCAGCAGCAGTTTTAATATTCCTTCACTCTCTTCCTTCTTCAGACGTCTTTCTTTCCACCCCTTTCTTCCTTCTTTTTCATCAGATAGGCTTGCACAGCCCCAGACAGCCCACCCTCTCACTCCGTACCCACCCCACAGCCCTGGGAGCTTCCCCCTCACCGCCACTTGCGGAGAGTTCAGGGGGATGCTGCGGGGGAAAGACTGGATCCCGCCGGTTCCCGTTTGAGCGCCCACAGAGGCAAGTAGCCCGAAGCCCTGTGTTAGCCCGATGGGCCTGGCTTTCCCGCGGACCTCGGATCACTGGAAAGAAAGGTCTGTGGAGCACAGTGTCCGCCAGGACTTCTGCAGCTGACGAGGGGCTGTCACCCGTGTGGACCCCGGGCTCCTGCAGAGGGAAGAGGAGCTGAGGGTTTTCCAGATTCGCCCACACCACGGACTTCCCACAGAGGAAAGCCCTGGCCTCCGCATCTTTCTCATCTGATCTCTCTCCCAGGGAGGCCCTGATCTCAGGGTCCTGATTCCCACATCTGAGGCTCCGGCCTCTCTCCCGGGAAGGCCTTGATCTCAGGGTCCTGATTCCCGCATCTGGCACTCCGGCCTCTCTCCCAGGGAGGCCCTGATCTCAGGGTCCTGATTCCCGCATCTGAGGCTCCCGCCTCTCTCCCGGGAAGGCCTGATCTCAGGGTCCTGATTCCCGCATCTGAGGCTCCGGCCTCTCTCCCGGGAAGGCCTTGATCTCAGGGTCCTGATTCCCACATCTGACGCTCCCACCTCTCTCCCGGGAAGGCCCTGATCTCAGGGTCCTGATTCCCGCATCTGACGCTCCCGCCTCTCTCCCAGGGAGGCCCTGAACGTATTATCCGACTTTTCGTGTTTGAGGCTCCTTCTGCTCTGGTACACAGATTGCTTTTTCCTCCACCTTTGTTGGTCCCCTGATTCCAGGACGTTATAATCCTCTCCACCCCCCTCATCTTTGGCTGGTACTCACCTTGTGGGAGCTCTTCCTGGGTTTGGCTTCCCATTCTGATGCTTCCCCAAAAACCCAGGCCAGGACTAGGCGCTATACCAGAGATGACACAGAGGCCACGTCAGCGGCTGAGAGCCCGACATGGCCACAGACGACACGGTGGTGTTTACTGCCTTCTCCCCAAAACAGGAGATTTCTCCACAGACGCTACAGAGCAGACGGAGCCCCTGATCTGTCTCGGTGTTGAGGCGTGATTCCTTCACGCCCCTCCCCACCATCCAGTCCCACCCCAGGCTCTCTGCTCTCCTCATCATATTCCCTGTGTGGACTGTGTTAGCTGCTCAGTCGTGTTCCACTCTTTGCGACCTCACGGACCTGTAGCCCACCAGGCTCCTCTGTCCATGGGATTCTCCAGGCAAGAGTACTGGCAAGAGTACAGGCAAGAGTACTTCTCCAGGGGATCTTCCTGACCCAGGGATCGAACACTGGTCTCCTGCCTTGCAGGCAGATTCTTTACCGTCTGAGCTACAGGGAAGTCTCGTCATATTCCCTACCACCCTCCTACGATGCCTCAACTCTCCATCTCACCTTGCATGTGAGTTGCTAAATTAGTTGATGAATCAGCTTTTGGTTCATAAGCCGACTGCCAACACTGACAGTTACCAAACTGAGTTGTCCCATAATGGCAGGTGGTGCAGATTCAGATGACCCGCGGGGGGCAGAAGGCAGGGTGATGGGATGAAGCCGGTGGGTGGGAACCAGAGCATCTGGAGGCTACCTGCCCTGGACAAAGGGTCTAACTGCTGTTCTTTCTCAGTGCAGGGCTCCCAGGAAGGGATGCCGCCTCCAAATGCTAGACCCTTCCAGCTTTCCAGAAAAACAGAGATACCTGGATTCTTATGAAAAATCTGCTATTTTGGGGGTGGAATATTAATGCCTGACTTTAAAACATTTAAATTTCATCCTTAAACAAAACTCGGTGTGAGTAGGATCTGGTTTTCTGGCTGCCAGTTGGCGACGGCTTTTCCAGTGTATTCTCAGACAAATTTTTACATAATTTTAAACACGATTTCCAGATTGAAAAATCCTCTGAGGCAACCCAACGTCAAGGGGTGTGAAATGCTAAAGGATACCCTGGAAATCTACAGATGCTGCTGTTTATGCCTAAAAATGACAGTAGCAACAACAGAAATTCCTACTAAGTGACAGATAGCCACTTAAGAAAATCTTTTACCGAAAGGAGATTTTAAGCATTCCGTAAGAGGTCCACTGTGCAAGCTTTTGTGCCTGAACAATTCATTTTTCATAAACAAAAAGCCTCTAATTGTCTTCCATTTTAAAATATCTTTGTCAGCGAAGATTCTGAGGAGGTAGTTAGAGGGGAAAATAAAAACACTCTGAAAGTTAGCAGGGACATCAGCTAATCTCTTATCCCTTATGGAGTTTACATTTTGAGTGACAACTAAGGTTATCTACTTTGAAAATACTGTAGCTTTATTTTTGAGCAAGGTGAGAGGAAAGCATATTATTTTCCTCTATTACTGGACATTATCTTTTTAAAAAGAAATCAGGATGTCATGCTCTAACACTTCAACAAATGCAATACTTTGAAATGCAAAGTATTTCAATGTGGGATGGCAAAATGGTTCAACTGAGTAAAATGCTAGAGGAGGGGTTTCTCAACCTCAGTATATGCAGCTGACATTTTGAGTCCGATTATCTTTTCGTGTGTGTGTGTGTGTGCATTTGTGAGTGTGTGTGTAGGGGGTTGTCCTGTGCACTGTGGTCTGTTTAGCAGCACCTGTGACCTCTACCCACTAGATGCCAGCAGTACCCGCCCCAGCTCGTAAAAACCAAAAAGTATTTCCAGACACCACCAAATTTGCCCCGATTAAGAACCATTGCTCAAGAGGAAATGTTGTACATCACAACTTGGATTCTGATTCTCTGAAAATCTTAAAATGGCATTTCACACAAAAGGGAAAATACTGGAAAAAGCATCACCACTGACTTCATCTAAGTCCTCCGGGCGCTTCATGGGGGCTTTGGGAGAGAGGTCTTTGAGGCAAGAGCAGTGAATTCGCGCTGACGAGGAAGTTGCTGGGGGCGGGGGCAAGAGGGGTCAACCCTGGAAGTGAAATCTGCTCTTCTTGACAACAATGCCACGACAAGCAGGAACCAACAGAGACCTGTCAGGCCAGGCAGCGGCATCTGGTAGATCCCAGACCACTCGTGGGAACTCCAGCCTTCATCTGGCCAAGTGTGAGGCGGATTTTCAACATCTCCAAGAGCACGATGATACCAACCAGCTAGACATTTAATAGGAAATCCTTTCTCCCCGCCCCCACCCCCCGATTTTGGAGAGAAAACATTTTTCCAGAAAAACATGAAAGGTTATAATAGTGGTTTGAAATCAGTAACTCTCGATTTTTTTTTTCTTTGTGGTTATGGAAGAAATCATCAATTCTGTTTCTCAATAGAACCTCATAAACACAACAGGCCAAATGCCAGAACAGAAATTAAATGGCTCTGTGAGCCTCAAGGGAAGACATACTTTAACCATGAAGTATTCACACCAAACCATGAGCATAGCACATGAAAGAGAGTGAGCTAGAGAATGTGGGGTGTGCGTTTGCTGTTTTTGACAGCACTGTTTATCAGAATAACTAACAATTTTCAAAGACAAGACTACTTAATTTTTACTCTATTGCTTTTCTGTCTGGGAGGAACTATAAAGAATAAGTTCACTAAGTTTTTGGTTGCGTTTTAGTTCATGTTTCACTACAGTTAGACGTTTCAAAACGGCACACTCTGGTCTTTTCATAGTTTGTTACCTTAAAATATGAATGACAGTGTACTGGTGGATACGTATCACTCTGCGTCTGTCAAACCTGTGGATGTGCAACACACAGAATAAACACCAATGTAAAGGATGGTTTAGTTAACGATCGTGTATCGGTATTGACTCATCGGTTGTGTCATCTATATCGCACTAATGCAAGACGTGAATAACAGGATGGAGTGGAGGGGTGTGGGCAGAGGGGGTGTGAGGGAACTCTGTATTTTCTGTGAACTGTCCCTGTACACTTTAAACTGCTATAACGACAAGGTTTACTAAATTTGAAAATCTGTTTTGTAAATTTTATAATAAAAGCCCCAAGACAGTTAAAATTCTGTAAATGTCTTTTAAATAGGACTTTTGAGTATCATTCTGCTACTTGCTTATTTACTGCTGGAAGATAATTGCTCAGGATGAAGTAGGGAAGAGAAAGGACTTCCTGCCTTGTTTGAGCGTGGCCACTGACCACTCTCATCCAAACTCCTGGCAAGTACTATCTCAGTGCTGTGAACAGTGGACCTCAAATTGCATTATATTCATGCATTCGCTTCTTGTCAGCGATTTCAGATGCCTTTACGTTTTTCCCTCACGAAATAACTTTTGAAGTAAAATTCACTCACAATTGTTTATAATACATTCTCCGTGAGAGGCCAAATTTATTTCTAGCTAACAACATATAGTACTCACTGGAAAAGCAGTAAGTTATGATGAATCAAAGAGCTTTTTGTTGGACTTTATCTATGCAACAGCAAACAAGCTGTTGTGTTGAAAAATAGGAAATTTGTTTTCTCAGTGGCATTCTATTCACCCTGTCATAAAGACTATTGGTCCCAGTTTAATCTCTGCAACAGTGGGACATTTTTCAACACAGAAGCTTCTTGGATGGTTGTCAGAGATTCTCCAGGCTAATTAGACTGTCATCTGTCATGGGAAGACTCAGAGCAGAACTTTACACCAGAGGCTCTGAAGGGAAAGAGCAGTCTAAAGAAAGTCTTAAAAGGTCCTTTATTCAGAGGATACACATGTGGTTGAAAGGATAGAACCTACTTTTACGACCACATTAAAAATACTCAGCGTAGCCAAGACTAAGTGCAATTGGATGTAAGAGAAAGCTAGTGCTGGAAAAGACTCCTGAGAGTCCCCTGGACAGCAGGGAGATCCAACCAGTCCATCCTAAAGGAAATCAGTCCTGAATATTCATTGGAAGGACTGATGCTGAAACGTCAGTACTCTGGCCACCTGATGTGAAGAGCCAACTCACTGGAAAAGACCCTGATGCTGGGAAAGGTTGAGGGCAGGAGGAGAAGGGGACGACAGAGGATGAGATGGTTGGATGGCATCACCGACTCAATGGACATGAGTTGACTTTGAGCAAACTCCGGGCAATAGAGAAGCCTGGCCTGCTGCAGTCCACAGGGTTAGAAAGAGTCAAACATGACTTAACTGCTGAACAACAGCAACAGTGCTGAAAAGTACCAAATACTTAGAGTTGGGAGGAACAGAACAAAGTGCAAAACTCATGGGCTTTGGAGTCCTGGAGACGTGGGTTCTACTCCAGACTGTAGAATCCCTCTCTGGGTTTCAGCCTTGCGTCTGTGGAGTGAAGAAAGGAGAGGTCACGTCGTCAAGAGCTAGGTTCCCGGTAGGAGTGCAGGAAGTGATGGTTTCCCCACTGCCGTCAAGCGTGGTGATGGCAAGAGCAGTAGTAGCCAGGCCTCCCCGGTGACTCTGGGGGTAAAGAATCCACTTGCAATGCCTGAGACCCGGGTTTGATCCCTGGGCAGGAAGATCTCCTGGAGAAGGGAATGGCAGCCCACTCCAGTGTTCTTGCCTGGAGAACCCCACAGACAGAGGAGCCTGGTGGGCGACAGTCCACGGGGTTGCAAAGAGTCCCACACGACTGACTTGACTAACACTTTCACTTAGTAGTAGCAGTAGTCATACATTCTGAAAAAGAGACTGTTTCCAAGAAGGTGAGATATCTCGGTGAAAAGCAGGGAGACTGGGTTTCGAGGTGAAAGTTCCTGTTTCCAAAGTAGGGGGAAAGAACGAGGCACATTTTGACTAAGATAGGGAAGTTCCCTTGGGAGATTTACATGAAGTAAAATTAAAGCAGTCTAATATCAGTTAGGGAATAGTATCTGAAGATTTTGGGGGGAGGAGAGCAGATGACAGAAAGACAGTGGGTTCAGGAGTCAGCGAACCTGGGCTCTAAATTAGGTTTTTACCTTTAGAGTTCCAATTACTCTGCTAACTAACTGAGTGACTCTGGGCAGGACAAGGCCTCTTTAGGACTTAAGCTGTTCACCTGTGAAATGGATTCACTGGGTTCAGAGGCTCACTCAAGACGGTGGCAAATAAGAGTCTAAGTCCTTTGGCGTACAAGAGGCTGATTAAAGCAGAAAAACAGTTGCTCGACAAGCTCTTTCTCGAATTTGCTGGAGAAGAAAATAGAGGAGGATCAAGTCAGAGAAAGAGTTATGTTTACAAAATACGGTCACAGCAGGACGACGGGAAGGGAATTACACCAGTTAACTTGGTGCAGGAATGGATACTAAGAGGCCCACGAGTTGGGACAATGGGAATAACACGGAAATTACTGAAATCGAGGGAAAGTAATTATTTGTAGAAGAAAAGGAACATGATAAGCTAATTTTTCAAAGAAGTTAAGTGTCAAGACATGGCAGGAGATCTTTAATATTGACTAATGAGCAATAAATTAGATTTAGTGATTTGATATAAGTAGAATGGATTGTATTACACATTTTAATTACCACTTTATCATATTAAAGATTTCCTAAAAACTGACTATAAAATTCAGATAAGAGCATAAAGTTCCAAGGATAACCAAGACAAATTTGAAGAAGGAAATATGAAGGAAAGATTTGCCTCATTAGATACCATGAATTACTGCAGTATACACTATATCAACTAAAATAATGTGGTGTTAGGGGAAGGTCAACATAGCAGCGAGTGGAAAAGAAGCCAGGCCTGCCACTTAGTGGAAACACCTAATCTTCCATAAGACCCCAGTGTAAGCAGAGGTGACCTTAAAAACCAGGAGGCATTGTAACTAGCTTCACCGCCTATATGGAAAGCATGATTAGGACCCTACCTCACATCATACTTCAAAAAAAAAAATCCAAATGAATTAAAGACACAAATGTGAACACGCAACAAACTATGCCTTTTTATAACGAAAGGGGGAAGAAATTCTTAAACCAAGCTCAGCGAACAAAATTTGTAAAGAAAAAGGTGGATGAATTTGACCGCATTATTAGAGTGAGCATACAAATTACTGGTGAGAATACAGCCTTGGTGAGCAATCTGGTAGTATTCATAAAGAGGCATGTATTCTAGACTCAGAAACTCCAATTGCTGTGATAGACTTGAAAGAAACTTGAACATTTATACAACAGGAGGCATTCTGCGTAGCCTATACAAGTGAAGCACTGGAAGCAACATAAATGCATATAATAGAAAAATGAATAAGTAAATGGTTAGGGCATGTCCCATACCTATTACATTTGTTGAAACCGTGATCTGCATGGACTGATACAGAAAGAACCCAAAACAAAGCACTGAGTGAAAGAAGCAAGACTGACACGGGATGTCAATTACGAACATTTTAAGAACTTACAAGAATAAGTAAGTAAAAATTGATAAAATATACGCTTAGTAAAAACACAGACAGTGGATGGGCAGGGTATATGCCTGCTTTGGGGTAGAAGCTATCTCAGAGAGCAACAGAGGGGAGTCACACCAGAAAGTGGATTAGACCTTCTTTGAGTGTATGTACCTACGTTTATTTTTGAACAATAAAGAAAACCTTTTAGTATCTTAAAATTCTGAGTACTGGTAATGAATGTTTACTGTATTACTCTTTATGCTTGTCTGCTTGCTTGAACTATCCCCAAATAAAGCACAGTGGGGCAATTTTTATCACTCATAATTTAAGCATTATCTATGTATTTGAATATTAAGGCATTGTAATTACTGTTTTGTAAGTGTTTGGAAATTTAACTTCAAGCTTTCAAAATGATTTTTTTGTTTGTTTTACTTCTCTGCTTCCCAAATTATCGAATAAAAATTACATGGGGGAAAAAAAAAACCTGCCATAAAACACTGATAGTTACATCAGCAAAGCATTCTTAACTTTTAACAAGATTTATTTTATGGCTCCACTTCAATTTTGATCAATTAAATGATCAGGGGCCACTACCAATTGAAAGGATTAGTGGGTTAATAAAATTCAGTTCACTAAAAGTTACTTTCCAGTGTGTTTCTAGCATAGAAGGGCTGCGTAAAATGAGGTACACCTGTAAATTCCAAAGTGTAACTTGGGCTCTTGGGACCATGGACCCCTTTGATCTTGTCACAAATTGGCTCCTGGAAACCAGAAGGCCTCCTGGACTCGAGTCTCCAGGGATCTCACCCCTGCAGCATCTCAAAACAAATAAAATGACTGAGACAGATGCTGGACCCAGACAGAATGGCAACCATTTCACAAAATTAACCCCCAGATGATGTGAACAGACAATTCTCCACACGTAATTATGGCTTTTGTTATTTTTCTCCCATGAAAGCTTTCTATTGCTTTGGCTTCAGCGCAACAGATAGAGGTATTCAGCCTTGGCTGGCCATATTTCTGATCCATATTTCAATAGATTATCCTGAATTGGCCTCCTGGAAGCATTTATGCTGACCGGTTTTGAAAACCTCTTTGTCAGCCCCTCACCCTTACCTGCTAACGCCCAGCTCTAATGGATGAAAGCAGGGGGTGATGATAATCACTGTCTGCCCTGCCCTGAGCACATTGCCTGCGTCTGCAAAATAGTCTGTCTGGAGGGGAGGAAAAAAAAGGAAATAAGGAGTGTAATTCAATGAATACTTAGGAACCGAGCTTGAGGGTTTCTTTTTCCGTTTAAAGGAGTAGTGATATCAGAAGCAGGATTATGAAAAAGAAAGTTAGTAAAAATAGGATCTTTGTGAATTAGAATAGCAAGGCCATTTCAAATTGAATTACACAGGATCATGGCAATTAGAATTGGGAAAGATCTCTCAGTCTTTCTCTGTCAAAGCATGATTACTCCCCACGGGATATTCTCCCGAGCTTAGTCCAGTCCAATTTTAAAAGATTCAAGTGATGGGGCCTCCTTCCCTTCTCTTGGGATATCCCTTCACAGTCTGAAATAGCTAACAGCTAGGGAAGCCCCCATGTATACATATGTCCTTTTTCCATTATTCTGGTTTGTACGTCCCTCATCCCCCTTAAAACTATTTGAATTTTAAATGGGTACAACCTACATTTAAATGATTAAACCCAGCTGAGTCTGGATCTTTTTGGACAGGCTGACTCTCTCTTTCACACATACACACAAGTACACCCCCCCACACACAACACTTGAGCTCATGGCACACCCACAATGTATTTATGGGAAGCAATTAATAAAGATCCTTACGTTTTATGTCATTCACTGATAAAACAATGTAAAAACTCAATAACCTACTGCTTTTCAACTGAGAGAGGGGCCACAAACTATAAACCTAAGTGCTACTTCACTTTGTGAATAGTGTATTTATGGTACTTGAGTAAAATAATGCGATCTTCTAATATAGTGCTTACTATAGCTTATTCAGTAAGAAGGATACAGATATGTAATATGGTGCTAATGCCATAAGTAAATTTATAGAAATCATCTTATTCAAACATTTTTCTCATCCATCCAAACAATAGGGGACTCATACTTTCTATGTAGACGGGCTCATTCCAACATTAAATTTGGTTTGAGCTTTGAGTAAGTTGCAGGGCCTAGGGGAACAGCTTGGGGTGTTCAAGGTTAATGGAGGTTGCTTAAGGGTATTTAAATTTGATCAAGGATTTTATATGGCTTTCCATGTCCTTTCCAAAGAGCTGCCCTGAAGTATTTTTCACACCTGTCAATCAACCAACCAATATCCAATCAGTTAGGAAAATGAGTATCCTGGGAAAACAAGAAAAAAATAACTTGCGCTTTCTTTAAAGAGATGGAATCTACCGTTTCTGTGGGCACGATTTTTGATGTCATCAGTTCATGAAATTTGGAGCTGAAAAGAGTCTTAGAGCTAGGAATCTTTGAGCTAGAATCAGCTAGCTCAGTGATTATACGACCACGGTCTAGAAAAACTATAAAGAGGGTCTGTGCAGCAAATTAAACTTTTGAATGTCAGTAGGGTGAGTTTTAACTATGTGGATTGAACGTGCTTTTACATCAAGCACCTCCATAAATCTTGTGAAAATTGCAAGAAAGAAGTTTAAAAGAACAGAGAATGTAAGAGAAGAGTAGCCAAGGAGACATTCCTTGGCTATGCAGACTGGTTTTGAAGATGAGAGCAAATACGGCAGTAACTGAACGATTTGAAAGGAGGAAGCTGACAATAGCCAATATGTTAAGTATCAACATAAAAGTTCCACATAGTTTGAGTCAGGAAACTCTCACAATGCTATAAAATTAAGTAGTATTGCTATCTCCATTTAACAGGTGATGCTTCTGATGTGATAGTTAGTTAGAGAGCTGTTAAGTGACAGAAGCTCATATGTCAACTCCGAGAATCTCACTCCCGCAGCTGTGAGAGGGAAATATCAGGGACGAGCAGGGCAAACTGCCCCACACAACCCCCTCAGAAGCTCCGTGGGAGAAGGAGTGAGCAGGAGGCCTGAATGATGGGTGAAAGACCACTGAGAATGTCCTTAGGCCACAAGCTCCCCTCTGTCACGTCAGATGAAAGGAGATGCTAAACATCCAAGTGGATCCGAAGACTGGAGGAGGCTTTGTGGCGGAAAATGAGTTTCCTTGAAAAAATATTCACAATACCTGGCCTTATGGGTTCCCACAAAAAAGCCAGAGAGCCAACAAATCCCCACACGGTGATGCCTGTTTACCAGTTTCCCATGTAAGCATAGTGCTTAAAATCAGATTTTACTGCCTCTTTCTTGATATCTGTTTCTATTGACTGCTTTATCTCTTACCAATAGGTTGAATTTCCCTTGCTTTTTCTGCGTCTCATTTTTCACTGAATGTCAGTGTGTGCAGAAGACCAATGGAGATGGCTGAAAATTTCATCTGAATATCCATATTTTAAAAAAGAACCTTGATTTCTACCTTACCCCATACACAAAATTAATTAAATATGGATCATAGACCCAAATATAAGATGATTAAGCTTTTAGAAGAAATCACAGGAAAATATCCTCAGGACCTTAAAGTAGCAGAGCTTTCTCAAAGAGCACAAAACTCTGTCATAAAAGGGCAAACTGATACACTGGATTTCATCAAAATTAAAGAACTTGGTTCACAAAATGCAACATTAAGAAACTGAAAGATAAAGATACAGACAGAAAATGCAGTATAAATCTGTGCTACAGATATATGACAAAATGCTTATGAGAGTATGCAGAGCATTCCTTGAAATAAACAAGAGACAAGACAACCCAACTTGCAAAAACTAACTGAAATACTTGAAAACAAGCAGCACAAAAAAAGTATATCCACATGTCCAATCATGTCTGACTCTTTGTGACCCCACGGACTGTAGCCCACCAGGCTCTACTGTCCATGAAATTCTCTAGGCAAGAATACTGGAGTGGGTATGGGTTGCCATTCCCTTCTCCAGGGGATGTTCCCGATCCAGGGATCGAACCTAGGTCTCCTGCATTGCAGGCAGATTCTTTACTGTCTGAGCCACTAGCAAAGCCCCAAATGTCCAATAAGCATAGGAGAAAAAACCTCAACCTCACTAGACATCAAGGATACATAATTTAAAATGACAGTGGGATATCACTGGTAAACTTCCAGAATGGCTAAAATTAAGAAGAGTGACTATATTAAATTTGGGTGAGACTTATGAGCAATTTAAACTCATATATTGCTAGTTGATGTGAGTATAAATTGATATAACCACTTGGGAGAGCTGCTTGGCAGTATGTGCTAAGTCTAAATACGTAACTATTGTACAAGTCAGCAATTCTAGTCCTAGATGAATACTCAAGAGAAATGAGTTTATATGTATACCAAAACATATGTAAAAAATATTAACAATAACTTCATATATAATAGCTTCAAGTTGGAAATAATCAAGATATCCCTCAGTGGGAAAATGGATAAAGAAAGTGTAGTATATTTAATGGTGGAATAGCAAGCATTCATTTTTTTTAAGTTTTAAAAAAGAATGAACTACTACTGTATGCAAGAACGTGGATAAATCTGCAAGGCAATATTTTAGTGAAAGGCAGGTGTAAAAACATATATACTATGCAATTCAATTTATATGATGTTTAAGTACAGGCCATACATACATTTACAGCATTGAAGTTAGAATAGTCATCACCTCTCTGGGGGTCTTATCTGCAAGGCTTACGATGCTGTCTTGGCCATCTGTTGGTTACTTGACTTGTTGCACATGTAAAAATTCATGTATATTTACTATCAGGGCACGTTACTGAATATACACTATTCTCAAGGAACAGTTTTAAAAGGCTAAAAACAAGGTCAGCTAGGATCACAACATATGTGAAGAAACCTTTAAAACAGAACCTTGGGCTTCCCTTGTGGCTCCGTGGTCAAGAACCTGCCTACAATGTGGGAGACCTGGGTTCGATCCTCGGGTTGGGAAGATCCCCCGGAGAAGGGAATCTCCACTCCAGTAATCTGGCCTGGAGAATTCCATGGACTATATAGTCCATGGGGTCCCAAAGAGTGGGACGTGACTGAGAGATTAAAAAAAAAAAAAATGAAACAAAGCTATCATTTTTTCCAGAAAGTCAACGGGACTTACATACAGTCATGAAATAGAAAGCAGAGGAGTTAGAACCAGAAAACAGAAAACAGAAGGAAAGAACTAGGTTTCTTTGGGGGAGGGTGTGGAGATAAAACGTAAAAATTCCATAGAAAATAAGTGGAAGAGATTATCTAGAAAGCAGAATAAAATGTTGGGAGATAGTCAATAGAAGTTACCAGGTTTTTAAACAATTTAGTTACTCCAGGCAAAAGTGCTCATCTCAGGACGTGGCCTTCATGATTTCAGTCTGACCTTGGGACAGCCTGGAAATAGTTTCCTGCAACAAGCTGCCCGGTGACTTCAACAGAGTGTTTTTTACTTTTTGTGAAATTATATTAACTCGGCGTGGTCACAACTATTTCCTCAGGTGTGACTGGCAAATACAACATTTCGAAGACAGTTGAGGAAGCACATTCATTAACCTTCGCTTCAGTCTGTTCGGGAGAGGAAACATTTCAAAACAATAGGGCCATATGAGAGGGGGAAAATAACAAATACAGTCCCAACAGCAAGAAAACAATAAGAGAGGTGGGAATAGTCGAACACTGTCCTTTTGCTATATCCCAGCTATCAGTTAACCCTGTGTGTTTATCCATGTGAGAGCAGTGTGTGTTATCATTTCAAAATCATTTCTGCTTTTCTCTTCTCTTAACTAATGTACATTCTAGAAAATTTGGATAATACAGTGAAGACACCGAAAAATCACCGAGGACCCTTCTGCATACAGATAATCACTATTGACTGAGACTTAGTTTAAAATCCTTGTTGTCTTTCTTCGCTCTTACTATACTTATATATATATCAATAAATATATTGATATATCTTTATATATAAAGATAAAGCTTTATCATACAAACAAGACTGGACCATCAGTAAATGAAACAATACATTTTGGTGCTGCCGCAGCACACTGAACTCCAAAGCTCCGGCGGCGGGGCAAGCAAGGGCCCGTGGGCACCTGGCAGGTCTGTACCTCGCAGAGGAAAAATAAACACTAGCTAAGAAGCCCAGAGGCAAAATGCATTCTTTGTGCAAACTTGCTGGGAGGAGCACAAGAAGAAGCATCCAGATGCTTCAGTCAGCCTCCCGGAGTCTTCTGAGAAGTGCTCAGAGAGGTGGAAGACAATGTCTGCTAAAGAGAAGGGGAAATTCAAAGACGTGGCAAGGCAGACCAGGCCGGTTACAAAAGAGAAACCAAAATGTATACCCCTGCTTAAAGGGGAAACAGAAAAGAAGTTCAAGGATCCCAGTGCACCCAAGAGGCCTCCTCCAGCCTTTTTCCTTAGTTCTGAGCATCATCCAAAAAGCAAAGGAGAACATCCTGGCCTAAGCCATTGGTGGCGTTGCAAAGAAACGGGGAGAAATGTGGAATAACACTGCTGCAGATGCTGAAGCTGAAACTCTAATACTTGGGCCTCTGACTCATTAGAAAAGACCCTGATGTTGGGACAGACTGAAGGCGGGAGAAGGGGACGACAGAGGATGAGATGGTTGGATGGCTTCACCGACTCGATGGACCAGTTTGAGTAAACTCTGGGATTTGGTGATGGACAGGGAGGCCTGGCGTGCTGCGGTCTATGGGGTCACAGAGAGTCGGACATGACTGAGCGGCTAAACTGATGCTGATACTGACAGATGACAAGCAGCCTTAAGAGAAGAAGGCTGCAGAGCTGAAGGAAAAGTACAAAAAGGATATTGCTGCGAACAGGGCTAAACAGAAACCTGATACAGGAAAAAAGGCAGGGGGAGGGGAGTGGGGGAGAGTCCTCGGGGCTGAAAAATGTGAGGAAGAGGAGGAAGGGAAGGACGAGGCGGAGCACGAGGGGGAGCAAGAAGGCGAAGAGGAAGAAGATGGTGAATAAGTTGGTTCTTCTGAAATTGCGTTTTTTTGTTGTCTATACAGCACTTATCCCCCCATGATCAACTTTGGAAGGACTGATGCTAAAGCTGAAGCTCCAGTACTCTGGCCACCTCATGCGAAGAGTTGACTCATTGGAAAAGACTCTGATGCTGGGAGGGATTGGGGGCAGGAGGAGAAGGGGATGCCAGAGGATGAGACGGCTGGATGGCATCACTGACTCGATGGACGTGAGTTTGGGTAAACTCCAGGAGTTGATGATGAACAGGGAGGTCTGGCGTGCTGCGATTCATGGGGTCGCAAAGAGTTGTACACGACTGAGCCACTGAACTGAACTGAACTGAATCAACTCACTCCTTTTAAAGAAAAAACTGATATGTAAGGCTGAGCCAAGATTTGTTTTTAAGCTGTACAGTGTCTTTGTGTGTAGTCAACACACTACCAAATGTGTCTTGAGATGGCCTTGTCCTTGAGATGGCCGTGTCCTTGTGGTGCTTCCCAGAGCCAGTAACCTTGCCTGGTACGGTGTGCATGGAATTCAGAGCAGGCGCTTGGCGGTGTGCAGTGTGAATTAGTCACATACGGGGATGGTAGTTTTTTCGTCTTTAGTTGTCTCTGATGAAGCATATATGAATAATTTTTCTTCTGTTAATTGAATACCATCTGTAATCGAAAAAAAGAAAAAAGTTGCAGCTGTTTCGCTGCCATTCTGAATGCTTCTGAGTAAATACTATTTTTATTAAAAAATAATGATGTGGACATCTTCCTAAATATACAATCACCTTCTATTAATAATATCTCACAATATGATGGTCCATGATTTATTTGCCATTATTGTATTGTTCGTCATTTAGTTTGTTTCAGTTTTAAAATATTACAAGTGATACAAATCATAATAACGATATAAAATATTTGTACATTTTAAAGGAACCTAATTCTTATTGCCAAAATGCCTTGAGAAATGTTACCTAAATTTACATTTACACCAGACACAGCAGAAAGTGCCTGGTTCACTGAGCTTGAGCCAAATCCAGAAATTTTCATTTTTATAAAATCCTCAAAATTCAAATAGAAAAAAATAAAAGGTAACATTGCTTTTTAAATTTGAATGTCTATGTTTCTAATATTATTGAACATCTCTTCATATGAATGCTGGCATTCTAATTTCCCTTTTCCCCCCAAGTTTTGATTGGGTTTTGCTTCTTTTTTCTTATTAAACTGTAAGAGCCTTAAGGCTGTTGCTGCCGGTTAGTCACTAAGCCGTGTCCAACCCTCTGTGACCTGAAAGACTGTAGCCCGCCAGGCTCCTCAGTTCTTGGGATTTCCCAGGCAAGAAACCTGGAATGGGTTGCCATTTCCTTCTCCAGGGGATCTTCCCTACCCAGGGATCGAACCTGGGTCTCCGGCTTGGCAGGTGGATTCTTTCCCACTGAGCCACCTGGGAGGCCCTAAGAGCTTTAATAAGTCAAGGCTAAGACCGATAATTTTCAAATGCTTTCTTTCTCTTTTGCTGTTGTTTTTGTTTGGAAAAATACGCACATCAGTGTGAAGGGACCCGCGTGATGGGACTGTAAGTAGAAGAATGGAGAGGCCGCCAGGTCACGCTGCCGTCAAAGGCGGCAGCAGCCAGTCCAGAAGGAAGCGAAGGTCAGCAGCCAGTGGTGTCATGGATAAGATGTATTTTCAGGGGTTCTCCATATTATTTGTATTACATTAGTGGGAGATTAACAGGATAAAGGCTCTCTCAAAATCTACTGGAAGTCAACTCTTTGGATGATAGAAATCTTTCTTTTGCAGAATGAGCAAGTCTTTCGGCTAAACATAGATAAAAGCTTTTGCTCAATATGGCATAATAACTCCAGTAGGCCCACAGCAGCCAAACTACGTCTGTCTCAAAGTATCTTATTACAATAAAATCAAATTTAACCTCCTAAACCCAAGACACAAATCACTCACTTTTCTTTCAAACAATTTGTTAGTATATTATCATAAATGCTACCTGTCACAAGACTGATAGTTGTCAGTAGCTCAAAAATATGAATAAAATTGAAAATGAATCTGAATGTGGGAACTATAATAGCATTTCATAGAGAGGTGATGATAATAAGAGGTTGTGGCAGACATGAAAAATTCTCAGGAATAGGGAAATCAAGAAAACGTTCTTCAAATTGAATAAGCTCCCAAATCAGTCTCACCAGACTTATATTCCCACCAAACTTAACAGTCAATAAAATACTTATTGGCCCTTGGTAGTCTGTAGCAATGGCAAATTGGGTTTACCTTGTGAATTTTTATATTGCAAAGTTTGTATCAAGTTGCAGAGCGTAATTTCAAAATGATACAATCTGAGTTTATATTTCTTTCCAAATGATATTTGAAACTTTCGTTAATATTTCTCCAACAATGTAAAAAAATAGTCTCACCTGAATTTTAAGGTGCAATTTTAATCACTAACTAGGATCAAAAAACACACTGTCTTTTAAAAGATCCAAGTCAATGTATTTCAGATAAAAGAAGTTTCGTTATATCTCTTTCACATTTTCTGGTTTGAAAAACAGTGTTTCGTGCAATTGTTCTGACGGGGATCTCAAGGGTGTTAGGCTGAGTGAAAAAAGTCAATCTCAGAAGTTATATACTTTATGATTCTATTTATGCAGCCTCCAAACCATAGGCTTGGAGAGGAGATTAGGGGCTGTGGAGGGATGGGGGGTGGTGGGTGTGGCTAACAAAGGGCTAGCAGAAGGGAGTTTCTTTGTATCATATCTTGACTGTGGTAGAAGTTACATAAATCCATACACTGGACGAAACCGCAAGAACTATATGCACTCACAGACCAATAAGTACGTGTAAAACCTGGTGAGACGGAACACAATCTGCCGTTGCTGAGCTAACACACGCAGGCCAGTGTCTTGGTTTTGCAATTGTGCCGCGGCTACGTCAGATGCCAGCTTTGGAGGAGACGGGGCGAAGGGCTCACGGCACTCTGTGCGTGGAGTTTGCAACTGTCAGCGAATTTAGCTGTTTAAAAATAAAAAGTGTTTTCCGCTCATCCATGTGTTTAACCTTCTATAGACAATTGTCAGAGAGGAATCGAATTAGAACTCTTAGCAGCCAAACTATGTATCACAAAAATTCATGCACTAACAGTAATTCATTGTACTCATCGGCAAATACCTCAGGTTCTCATTCAGTGCCTAACGGCTCTTACTTCACACACATTTCTGAGACACTCGGTAGTTTGTCTTTCACAACTAGAGCAGATACATTCATCCAATCAGTCAGCAGTCATCTGTTCACTAATTTATGTTTATTCATTCATCATTTTGCTGATTATGCCGCATAGTGTGATAAGCAAGATGTTCTGATGAATGATAATTTCTGCCCCCAAGAAACTTATGACTTAGATTGGTGATTTCCACACGGAGGGGTAGAGGGAAATGAAGAAATGTGTATCAGAAAGTTACAAGCTTTCAAAATACACACTCCCCCATCCCCCAAACTCAAACATCCCTTAGGAAGACATCCTTCCACCTCCTAGAAAAGAGGGACGATGACAAAGGGGAGATGGGCAGAAGTGAACATAGATGGGACCAGATCTGGACATACCTTGTAGGCAGGAGCTTTGGAATGTGTCCATATTGCAAGGGGGCACTATTGAAGGGTTTAGGCAAGGGGGTGAGGCAAACAATCAAATTCATAGTATTTTTCAAGATTTCACAAACTTCAGTATGCAAGTCTGGAGGGTTGATGACTAGTTAAAGAGATGTTGCAGGAATTTTTATATGATTACTTAATGGCTGTGGGGATGAAGATAATCAGACACATTTTTGAACTCATTAGGAGGACTATTTGACAGGACTTGGTGAGCAGCTATTCCTCATACCCACAGCGATGGAAGCGGCCAGAGACGACCTATAAAGAAGGCTGAGCGCCTAAGAATGGATGCTTTTGAATTGCGATGTTGGAGAAGATTCTTGCGGGTCCCTTGGACTGCAAGGAGATCCAACCAGTCCATCCTAAAGGAGATCAATCCTGAATATTCATTGGAAGGACTGATGCTGAGGCTGAAACTCCAATACTTTGGCCACCTGATGCAAAGAACTGACTCCTTAGAAAAGACCCTGATGCTGGGAAAGATTGAAGGTGGGAGGAGAAGGGGATGACAGAGGATGAGACAGTTGGATGGCATCACCAACTCAATGAACATGAGTTTGGGTAAACTCCAGGACTTGGTGGTGGACAGGGAGGCCTGGCGTGCTGCAGTTCATGGGGTCGCAAAGAGTTGGACACAACTGAGCGACTGAACTGAACTGAACTGAAAGATGACCCATTGCAGGGCGGAGAGGTTAATGACTGGAAGAGACATAGGCGGACTTCTAGGCTTCTGGTAATGTTTTGTTTCTTGACTTGGGGGCTAGTTAAATTGATATGTTTCAGCTTCCCAGGTGGCACAGCGGTAAAAGGTCCACATGCCAATGCAGGAGACGTAAGAGATGCAGGTTCCATCCCTGGGTCAGAAAGATCTCCTGGAGCAGGAAACGGCAACCTGCTCCAGAATTCCTGTCTGAAAAATTCCATGGATAGGAGCCTTGTAGGCTACAGTCCACGGGGTCGCAAAAAGACAGACATGACGAAGCAACTGAGTGTACAAATACGCAAAACTGACATATTTACTCTGTGAAAACTCATCCAGCTTGTGCAGTTATGATCTGCGCGCGTTTGTTTCTGTGTATGTTAAACTATGATCAAGATTTTTACATAAATTATGACATTGTAGCAAAAATGCACTGAAATGTATATGATTTGCATGTTAATGAAATGTATTCAATTGAGCATCACATAGGAAGAAAAAAAGATAAATTTAAAAAATTTCCTTGTTGTAGTATTGTCCTTAAAAGCAAATATATATTTGCAAATGAAAGAAAGTATTAGGCTCTGGGGCTGTCAACTGTCACATTCAACAGGCTAAAAAAATTTGGCAGCTTTGAAAGTACGTACTTCGTATTAGACCTATAAAGACTGACAAGAGTTTTCTTACTGACCTTTGATAAAGATGAACATGGCTTCTTTTAACATCATCTACAGACAATTTTAGATTTACCTATAAAAGTAGGTTCAGGGATTTTGTGTTTCTCATTAATGTAAGGAGCTTAGAAGATGCTGTTTCATCCTAACATCAAGTATAAAGGTGAACAAAACTGAAAAATTAACAGTTCTTCCTAGATCTGTCAGAGAAATGAGGTCATAGGTAAACTCTTGCCCCTCAAAATGGAGAGAGAGACAGGCAAGTTCAGAGACTCCCAACTTGCAGAAGACAGAATATCAGAAGAACCAGAGCCTGGGTAAGAAAACCTAATTGAAGAATTGTTGGAGGCTCAGTGTGGACAAGTCTGAGAGTTAACAATTCCAAGTGGGCCCAGTCATGGAAGGTACAATATTTTCATTGGTTGACCTACCAGGTCTTCATATCGACTCTTAGAGAAAAATCTCTCCTTGTGCTTCTGTCAAGGGGAGAGGAAAGGAAACCATTTTGAAATATAGCAGAACATTCTTTTTCTTAATATGGCCTTGCCCGAGTAGAAACTATTTCACCTGAGCCTAACCTGCTACGTTGTTATCAGAGCATAGCCTACCTGGGGGAAATGACATACCTAACTGCAGCCTCCTGTACCCATTCAGATTCAAAGAAAGGAAGAGAGGGGGGGAGGGAGGGAAGGAGAGAGAGGTGCATTGGTGAAGCACACAGTCCAGAAACACAGGCTCACCAAAGGCTAAGATCTAATCATAAAACTATGAAATGCTTTTCTCCACCCTTGCCTTGCCACTACACTATTAAAGGCTTAATTACTGCAGTTCTGCTTCCCAGTACATCTTGGACAACATTCAAAAAAATTACAAGGCATACTAAAAGACAAAAAAAAAAAAAATCAATTGGAAGAAACTGAACAAGTGTTAGAACCAGAGTCAGATATGGTGAGAATGTTAGAATTATCAGACAAGAATTTTTTTTTACAATTATGATTAATATGCTAAGGGATTTAATAGAAAGAGCAGACAACATATAAGAAGAGATAGATAATGTGGTCAAAGAGAAATTCTAAGAAAGAATTTTTTAAATGCTAGAGATTAAAAATACTACAACAGAAATTAAGAATGCTTTCGATTGGGTCATCAGTAGGCTAGATGTGGCTGAGGAAAGAATCTCTGAGCTTGATGACATGACAATAGAAACTTCTAACACTGAAAATCAAACAGAAAAAAAAACCTGAAAGAATTAAAATAAAATATCCAAGGATTCTAGGAAAACTAAAAAATGCACAATAGATGCACAAGATTATGAGAGGGAGAAGAAAAAGGAAAAGG
This sequence comes from Ovis canadensis, assembly GCF_042477335.2. Taxonomy (NCBI): domain Eukaryota; kingdom Metazoa; phylum Chordata; class Mammalia; order Artiodactyla; family Bovidae; genus Ovis; species Ovis canadensis. The sequence goes on from NC_091249.1 coordinate 119,331,726, forward strand.
GAAAGGAGATATGGCTAAGACACCAAACCACAGGTCCGAGAAATCCAGAGAATGCTAAGAAGGATAAATACTGAAACACCCTACATCTATGCGCGTCATGCTGAAGCTTCAGAAAATTTAAAATGAAGAAAAAATCTTGAAAGAAGCCAGAAAGGGGAATATGCCTAGTTGATAGAGGAGCAATTATAATAATTACATCCAAATTCTCAAAAATCATGAAGGCAAAAGAATATTTAAGTAAAATATTTAAGGTTGAGAGAAAAAAATCCACCACCACAGAATTCCATACCCTGCTAAATTCTCTTTCAAACTGAAGAAGAAATAAAGACTTTCTCTGACAAATAAAAGTGAAAGAAAAATTTTGCCAGTAGACCTGCCTTATAAGAAATGTTAAAAGAAGCTCTTTGAAAGTCTTAGAATTTTTCTTCTAAAAGAACAAAAATTATATATGTCAGAAATTTGGATCTATATAAAGAAAGAATAAGTGAAACTAAAATAAAATAAATTTTCTCATTCTTAATTGATCTAATAGATAACAGTTTATTCAAAATAATAATAACAATAATATATTTAGATGTACATAATAATACATAATTATGTATAACCATATGTGATCCATAATTATATTTATGTGCGTATATGACTCTGTATGCTTATGTAAATCTGAAAAGAATGACAGCAATGAAGCAAGGGACAGGAGACAATGGGCAAGGAGATACTAGGAATATTTTTTGTTATAAGGCACGCACACTATGCATGGAGTAGTGCAGTGTTATTTGAAAGGATATTTGGATTAGTTGTCAGTATGTATTGTGAATTCTAGGATAACCACTGGATAAAGCTTTTAAAATGTATAACTCATATGCTAAGAATGGAGAGAAATGGAATTAAAGTGCCCAAGTAAAACCACAAAGGCAAGAAAATCCTGGAAAACAAAAATAGGAACAAAGAACAAACCCAACAAAAAGAAACAGTAACAACAATAGCAGACACGGATCTACCTTATCAATAATTGAACATCAACAGTCTTAAGACACCAACTAAACGACAGAGATTGTCAAGAGGGATCAAAAAGCGTTTCTCAGAAAATCTGCTTTCGGTATAAAGGCATGTATGTATCAAAACTAAACGAGTGGAAAAAGATCAAAAGAAAGTGGGAGTATGTTTCAAATTTCAGATAGAACCGATATCAAACAAGAAAAGTTACTGGGGATCAAAAGGGACACTGCAAAATAATACTTCAAAGAAGACAGAGCAACTCTAATGTATATATACCTAGTAACAAAGCTTTAAAATACCTGAGGCAAAACTGAGAGACCCACAAGGAGAGACAGATGAATCCGCTATTATAGTTGGAGACTGTAATTCACTTTTGTCAGAAACAGATCCAACAGGCAGAACATCAGTGAGGATAGAGCTAGACTCAGCAGCACCACTGATGGCTGTAGACTAATGCATCCGACCCCCAGTGTTGGCACACTCTCCTCAAGCTCCCATGAAACACCCACCAAAATACAACACATCCTGGGCCACAAAACACACTCCGTGTGCTGTGCTTAGCCACTCCGTCATGTCCGACTCTTTGTGACCCCTTGGGCTGTAGAGCACCAGGCTCCTCTGTCCATGGGATTCTCCAGGCAAGAATACTGGAGTGGGCTGCCACGCCCTCCTCCAGGGGATCTTCCCAACCCAGGGATCGAACCCAAGTCTCTCACATTGCCGGCAGATTCTTTACCATCTGAGCCACTAGGGAAGCCAAAGAACACACTTTAACACATTTAAAAGAACAGAATCATATACTTTCTTCTCTCAACTACAGTGGACTCAAACTAGAAGTCATTAACCAAAAGCTAACTGGAAAATCCCAAAGTATTTGGAGATTAAGCAACATACACCTAAATAATATCGAGCTCAAAGAAGAAGCCTCAAGATAATATTTTGAATGAAATGAAAATACAACCCATCAGGATTTTTGGGATGCAGAAAAAGCAGTGCTAAAAATGGAATTTATAGCGTTGAATGAAGGGATTAGAAAACCAGAAAAACTCATAACCTATAATCTAAGCTTCAGTCTTAGGGGACTAGAAAACAAAGAGCAAAATGATCCAGAGTAAACAGAAGAAAACAAATGATAAAGATTAGAGCAATAATTAATGAGATTGAAAACAGGAAAGCAATAGATAAAATCACTAAAACCAAAAGCTAGTTCTTTAGAAGAGATAAGCCAAATTTACTAAGTCTCTATTGTGGCTCAGAGGTTAAAGCATCTGCCTCCAATGCGGGAGACCTGGGTTCGATCCCTGGGTGAGGAAGATCCCCTGGAGAAGGAAATGGCACCCACTCCAGTATTCTTGCCTGGAGAACCCCATGGACGGAGGAGCCTGGTTAGCTGCAGTCCACAGGGTCACAAAGAGTTGGACACGACTGAGTGACTTTACTTACTACTCGTGCTAACTTAAAAAAAAAAAAAAAACAGGGAGAGAGAGAGAAGACATGACTGATATCAGATGATGTTAGAAGTGAAAGTGGGGACACCATTATGCACATTAAAAGGATGATTAAAAAAAAATCCTATGAACAACTCTACCCTACAAACTTGATAACCTCGATGAAATGATCCCCTTGTTTGAAATATACAATCTGCCAAAGCCTACACAAGGATAAATAGACAATCTCAATAGGCCTGTATCTATCAAAGAAATTGACTCAATAATTAATCTTCCAAAATAGAAATTATCAGAACTGGATGAATTTACTGGTGAGTTATACCAGATAGTTGGGCTTCCTTGGTAGCTTAGCTGGTAAAGAATCTGCCTGCAATACAAGAGACCCTGATTTGATTCCCGGGTCAGGAAGATCCACTGCAGAGTGGATTAAGCTACCCACTCCAGAATTCTTGGGCTTCCCTGGTGGCTCAGACAGTAAAGAATCCCCTGCAATGTGGGAGACCTGGGTTCAATTCCTGGATCTGGAAGATCCCCTGGAGAAGAGAATGGCTACCCACTCTAGTATTCTGGCCTAGAGAACTCCATGGACAGAGGAGCTTAGCAGGCTACAGTCCATGCAGTCACAGAGTCAGACATGACTGAGCTACTTTCACTTACACCAGATATTTAAGGAAGAATGTATGCTGTTGCTGCTGCTGCTGCTACTTCTCTACAATTTCTTCCAGAAGATAAAAGCAGAAAAAATACTTCCTAACTTTTCTGAGAGACCAGCATTAGCCTGATAAAATCAGCCAAAGACATTATAAGAAAGCTATAGCTCAATATCTTTCAGGCATATAGATGCAAACATCCTCAACAAAACAGTAGCAAATCAAATCCAACAATGTATTTAAAAAAATTATACACCATGATGAAGTGGGATTTATACCAGGATGCAAGGTTGGTCAATATTTGACAATCAATTGAGGCAATCCATCAAATCCACAGGCTAAAGAAAGAAAGTCACACGATCATATTAATTGATGCAGAAAAAGCATTTGTCAAAATCCAACACATACAAATGACAAAATTTTTGGCAAATTAGGAATGGAGGGACCTTCCTCAACTTGGTAAAGAATAGCTACAAAAACCCCCACAGCTAACATCATAGTTAATGGTGAGACACTGAGAGCTTTTTGACTAAGATCAGGAACAATTCAAATTAAAACAAGGAGATAGTACTACCTACCTATCAGAATGGCCGGAATCTGGAACACAGACAACATCAAGGGTGTGAAGCAATAGGAACTCTTATCCATTGCTGGTGGGAATGCAAAATGGTTTGGGCCCTTTGGAAGACAATCTGGGGGTTTCTTACAAAACTAAACATATTTCACCATATCTCCTTTGCTGCTGCGGCTGCTGCTAAGTCGCTTCAGTCGTGTCCAACTCTGTGCGACCCCATAGACGGCAGCCCACCAGGCTCCCCCATCCCTGGGATTCTCCAGGCAAGAACACTGGAGTGGGGTGCCATTGCCTTCTCCAAAGCATGAAAGTGAAAAGTGAAAGTGAAGTTGCCCAGTTGTGTCCAATTCTTAGCGACCCCATGGACTGCAGCCTACCTGGATCCTCCATCCATGGGATTTTCCAGGCAAGGGTACTGGAGTGGGGTGCGACTGCCTTCTCTGACCTCCTTTGCTAAGGAAGGCAATTGGTCTCCTTAGTGTTTACCCAAACGAACTGAAACCTTATATTCACACAAAAACCTGCACATGGACATTTGTAGCGGCTTTATTTAAATTTGTCAAAACCTAGAAGCATCCATGATGCCCTTCAGGGGGTGAATGGAAAAATAAATGGTGGCACATCCAGATGATCAACTATCATTCTGCACTAAAATGAAATGGGCTATCACGCCGTAAAAAGACATGGAGGAAACGTAAAAGTCTATTACTGTGCAAAGGAAACCAATCTGAAAAGGTTACATAGTGTACGATGCCAATTATATGACTGACATTCTGGAAAAGGCAAAACTTTCCCGGAAGTAAAGAGACTGAAAGATCAGTGGTTATAGAGGTTAGGAAGGAAGCAGGAATAAATAGGGCAAGCGTTGAGCCATTTTTAGGGCAGTGAAACGTCTCTGCGTGATACCATAATGGACGCTTGTCCTTATACATTTGTCCAAACCCATAAAACAGACAACTCCAGGAGTGAATCCTAGGGTAAGCTATGGGCTTCAGGTGATAATGACGTGGCGATGTAGCTTTACCAGTTGTAACAAATGTTCCACTCTGGGACAGGATGTTGGCCATATCTGGGGAGGTTGTGATTCATAGGGGCAAGTGCCCAGTTGGAACTCTATCTGATGGTCAAGTTTGCTGTGAACACAAAGCTGCTCTAAAAGGTAAAGGTTGCTAATTTTTTAAAAAAGTAGGTTCAGGATACTTATGCCAATTTTCTCACATATATTTAGAATTTCCTTTCACATGGAACTGTGAAAACTAGAGATGATTTTCAGTTCCGTTCAGTTCAGTCGCTCAGTCATGTCCAACTCTTTGCAACCCCATGAATTGCAGCACACCAGGCCTCCCTGACCATCACCATCTCCCGGAGTTCACTCAAACTCATCTCCATTGAGTTCGTGATGTCATCCAGCCATCTTATCCTCTGTCGTCCCCTTCTCCTCCTGCCCCCAATCCCTCCCAGCATCAGAGTCTTTTCCAATGAGTCAACTCTTTGCATGAGGTGGCCAAAGTACTGGAGTTTCAGCTTTAGCATCACTCCTTCTAAAGAACACCCAGGGCTGATCTCCTTTAGAATGGACTGGTTGGACCTCCTTGCAGTCCAAGGGACTCTCAAGAGTCTTCCCCAACATCACACTTCAAAACCATCAATTCTTTGGTGCTCAGCTTTCTTCACAGTCCAACTCTCACATCCATACATGACCACAGGAAAAACCATAGCCTTGACTAGACGGACCTTAGTCAGCAAAGTAATGTCTCTGCTTTTCAATATGCTATCTAACTTTTCTTCCAAGGAGTAAGCGTTTTTTAATTTCATGGCTGCAATCACCATCTGCAGTGATTTTGGAGCCCAAAATAATAAAGCCTGACACTGTTTCCACGGTTTCCCCATTGGGACCAGATGCCATGATCTTTGTTTTCTGAATGTTGAGCTTTAAGCCAACTTTTTCACTCTCCTCTTTCACTTTCATCAAGAGGCTTTTGAGTTCCTCTTCACTTTCTGCCATAAGGGTGGTGTCACCTGCATATCTGAGGTTATTGATATCTCTCCTGGCAATCTTGATTCCAGCTTGTGCTTCTTCCAGCCCAGTGTTTCTCATGATATACTCTGCATATAAGTTAAATAAGCAAGGTAACAATATACAGCCTTGATGTACTCCTTTTCGTATTTGGAACCAGTCTGTTGTTCCATGTCCAGTTCTATCTGTTGCTTCCTGACCTGCATATAGGTTTCTCAAGAGTCAAGTCAGGTGGTCTGGTATGCACATCTCTTTCAGAATTTTCCACAGTTTATTGTGATTCACACAAAGGCTTTGGCATAGTCAATAAAGCAGAAATAGATGATTTTCTGGAACCCTCTTGCTTTTTCAATGATCCAGTTGATGTTGGCAATTTGATCTCTGGTTCCTCTGTCTTTTCTAAAACCAGCTTGAACATCTGGAAGTTCACATTTCACGTATTGGTGAAGTCTGGCTTGGAGAATTTTGAGCATTACTTTACTAGCGTGTGAGATGAGTGCAATTGTGTGGTAGTTTGAGCATTCTTTGGCATTGCCTTTCTTTGGGATTGGAATGAAAACTGACCATTTCCAGTCCTGTGGCCACTGCTGAGATGATTTTACCCAATTGCTTTTAGAATCATCGACACCACTTAGGTCTCTTATTTTTTGAGCCTTGAGGCAAGGCTTCTTTTCATTGCAGAAATAAAGAAAAATTGTCCTTTTCTCATGCTACTTGAGGGTATACTATAAAAGATCTCCATTTCATATTTTTATCTAATTCTTTATGATTTTTGGAATTTTGTAGAGAAAAATATTTCATTAGCTCTCTTAAAAATAGCTTGTTGGTGTTTCTGCTGAGGCTCTACAAATATGCTAATAATTTCTTTATTAAGCTCTTATTTAGGTTAGCATAAATATGAACACATATGTAATTTCACTTTAACTCTAATACATGTCATGTTTAGATTGGTTATATATTGAAAAAAATGGTTTTCAATGCGATTTTCTTTTATTACAGGGGAAGTCATTTACAAACTAGAAGAAGAATGGAGCCAAATATAGGCTGCTGGGTATATTTTCTGATTATTTTCAGGTGGTAATGTTGATGAAGAACTAGGCAATTTTTTTAAAAAAGCATTCATCCCTGAGTGGATATTTTGCTGTCATCTAGTCTGTGCTATATTCATGTTTCATTCAGAGATTATTTCATATAATGAAATAATTCTTTACTTTGGGAGATTATTGATAAGTTATGAATGAAAGATAATGTATTAGTCACTATGTGTGATTATAACTTTTTAAAACATGTTACCAATAATATTTGGAGGATGAACTCCATGAAGAATGAGGGGAAATCAATTCTCAAGACTTGGGGAGTCCTGAGAACCAGTGGGGAACATATTTAAAAAGACCTCCCAGGGTCTTGAAGGCAGAAAGTTTCTATAGACGCACTGAGAATTTTTTCACATATGATTTTTTTTTTAAAGTAACTCTCCAAATATTTATAGAAATGGCCATCTGATGTTTTAAGACTCCATTCTCTCCTGGAGAGTATTTCCTTCCTACCAAATTTACTGACCTTACTTCCCATTATTTCCAACCTCATTCTTCTCTCATTTTACTTAATCATCTACTCTCTGAAGAATTCCTATAAATGGCCCTAAATAGCTATGTTTTACTTTTCTCCATGATTTCCAGGTACTCTTCTATGCATTACTCTCTTTTCTGACTCTGTAGGGATAATGAGCTCCATGCTTCGACTCACCTGCTCAGGCCTCTTGAGAGATGTCTGAACATCACCATGGTGATAGGGTACCATGCAAGGCCCTCCTGGGACAGGGACAGGGCTCAAGAGCTGGGGCCTATGCCTGGGAGAGTGACTAAGTTCTGTTAGTTGGGAGAGAATAAGAGGTCGACAGAGGTACTTAAAGCTATATCCTCATGCTCATAGGCCTTGGAAATCCACTTTCACTATTTCAAGGAACTACATCTTGATTCAGCAACTTACTTCTCTCTCTTTGCAGACACAAGGGCAGTCAAAATTCAGGCCCCAAATGTTAGTCATCCCTGTGTTAATGAACCTGAAAGGATGTGAGTGTCAGTGTGTTCTGTGTGTGCATGTGAGTGTCTGTGGTGGTTTAGTGACTAAGTCATGTCCGACTCTTGAGATCCCATGTGCTGTAGCCTGCCAGGCTCCTCTGTCCATGGGATTTTCCAGCCAGGAATACTAGAGTGGGTTCCCATTTCCTCCTCCAGGAGATCTTCCCAACCCAGGGATTGAACCAGGGTCTCCTGCATTGCAGGCAGATTCTTTACCACCTGAGCCAGCAGGGAAGCCCCAGTGTGATACTATAGTGCTCTCAAAGAAGCTGAGCTAAACATTAGCTTCAGAGTCTTCTGTTTGTAGAGGTGGTTTGGGTGTAAATAGTGTTAGGGGAAATAATTATCAGCAACCTTGTTATATCAAAGCGCCCCAACATAGGACAAATAATCCAGCCATTTCTTCACTGGCTGATATTAGATCCCTGTTGTTCAGAGATGTCCCCACAAATGCTGAACATCGGGGGAAACCTGCTTTCTTTCAGTTCAGTTCAGTCGCTCAGTCGTGTCTGACTTTTTGCAACCCCATGAATCACAGCATGGCAGGCCTCCCTGTCCATCACCAAATCCTGGAGTTTACTCAAACTCATGTCCATCGAGTCGGTGACGCCATCCAGCCATCTCATCCTCTGTCGTCCCCTTCTCCTGTCCCCAATCCCTCCCAGCATCAGGGTCTTTTTCAGTGAGTCAACTCTTCACATGAGGTGGCCAAAGTACTGGAGTTTCAGCTTTAGCATCAGTCCTTCCAAAGAACACCCAGGACTGGTCTCCTTTAGAATGGACTGGTTGGATCTTCTTTCAGTCCAAGGGACTCTCAAGAGTCTTCTCCAACACCACAGTTCAAAAGCATCAATTCTTCAGGGCACAGCTTTCTTCACAGCCCAACTCTCACATCCATACATGACCACAGGAAAAACCATAGCCTTGACTAGATGGACCTTTGTTGGCAAAGTAATGTCTTTGCTTTTTAATATGCTATCTAGGTTGGTCATAACTTTCCTGCCAAGGAGTAAGCATCTTTTAACTGAGGCAATAATTAATGAAGCAGTAACCACTTCACAGCTGTGGGCTGCCATGTAGCAAAAAACAAAAAAACAACAACAAAAAAAAAAACAAAAAAAAAACCCCTCAGTATCTTCAATACAGATTTCAATCTAGGTTTTTCATCACAAACTTTCAGAAAGCAAAATTCTAAGCCACGTCTTTTCTAAAATGTCAAAGCCATCCCAGTAACGTTCTCAAATGGCCACAGAAGTTCACAGCAGAAGGGGGAAATAAGAATCACGTATTGATCAAAGCCAAAAAAAAAAAAAAAAAGAGAGAGAGAGAGAGAGAATCAGTGAATCAAAAGGCCAAGGTTAAAGAAAGATTTGAGGTTACAAAATGAATTTGAGTTTCAAAATGCAGGAAGTAAAGAAATAAGAGACCATATAGGTAGTATTTTGTAATTCTGATTTCAAAGGTTTGGTGTGAGAGCTGAAATGCACACCCCTCTATGTAAGAGAAACATTATAACCCAGCATCCTACAGAGTCTCCTCCTCCTTAATTGGTTCCAGGCGCCTCACTCTCCAGCTGGACCCTCAGTTGTTGAGCGTGGTGCTGGGTACCACAAAGTTCCCTGCCCCTGGAACACGCCCTCCACAAATATTTAGGCATCAGGGATATTGAAGGATGATGACTGGGTTGGAATGAAATTTCCTTGAGTGCTAGAGCAGTGGTTCTCAAACTGGGGAGCGCATTGTTAAAACAGAGTTTGATGGACCCACCTCTGGAGTTTTTGATTCCGTATGTCTAGGGTGGGAATGAAGAGTCTGCTAACAAGTTCCCTGGTGCTCATCTGGGGAGCACAGCTCGAGGGCTACTGTTCTAGACGAGTGGTTTCAACCATGGTGGCCTGTGACAATTACCTGGGGAGCTTTTGTTTTGTTTTGAAGTTCTTGATGCCCAGATTATTAACCAGACCAGTAACATCAGAATCTGTGGGGACTGTGACTGCTGCTGCTGCTAAGTTGCTTCAGTCGTGTCCAACTCTGTGCGATCCCATAGATGGCAGCCCACCAGGCTCTGCCATCCCTGGGATTCTCCAGGCAAGAACACTAGAGTGGGTTGGCTTTTCCTTCTCCAATGCGTGAAAGTGAAGTTGCTCAGTTGCGTCCAACTCTTATCAACCCCATGGACCGCAGCCTACCAGGCTCCTCTGTCCATGGGATTTTTCAGGCAAGAATACTGGAGTGGGGTGCCATTGCTTTCTCCAGGGGGTTGTGACTAGGCTTTGGTATTTTTTAAAGCTCCCTAGTAGATTCCAATGCACAGCTCGAACTGGGAAACACTGTCTGGCCTCACAGTGGTGCTGAGTGCAGGCTGTATGTTAGAGTAACTTGGGATGAAAAGTGAAAGTGAAAGTTGCTTAGTTGTGTCCAACTCTTTGTGACCCCAGGGACTATACAGTCCACGGAATTCTCCAGGCCAGAGTACTGGAGTGGGTAGCCATTCCCTTTTCCAGGGGATCTTCTCAACCCAGGGATCAAACCCAGGTCTCCCACAGTGCAGGTGGATTCTTTACCAACTGAGCTACAAGTCCAAGAATACTGGCGTGGGTAGCCTCTCCCTTCTCCAGCAGATGTTCCTGACCCAAGAATTGAACCGGGTTCTCCTGCATTGCAGGTGGATTCTTTACCAACTGAGCCATCAGGGAAGCCCTTGGGATATTGTTTTCAAAAATTAAGCTGTAGTTGACATGCTATAAAAAATGAGCCCTTCAAAGTGTACAAGTCAATGGTTCTTATTTATTTACAAAGTTGTAAAACCATCACTAGTATCAAATTCTAGAACATTTACAGCAACATCTACGGAGATTTTTAAACAAAGTTCTGATACGTGGGTTCTACTCTCAGGGATTCTGATTTACCTGGTTTACTAGGTAAAGACATCAGTGTTTATATGAGTTCCTCAAGCAATTCTAATGCCCAGCCGGGGCTGATAACCACAGTTCCAGAGTCTGATCACAGGTCTTCCAAGATGGTTTCAGGAGTTAAGACCTTTTCGGAAGCTTCCACTGACCCAGGCAGGGATGTGGTAAGCATTAATACAAAGGGACAAGCACACACTTTCTGTCTAAACTCCTGCTTGTCCAATAAATGCGGTCAGTCACAATAAAGGAAAAGCCTCATCTCCGATTTTTGGCTCTCAGAGCAGAGAGCTGGTGGCCTCTATCAGATGGACCTGGAGGTGACTTTAGTCGTGAGCCTGGCTCCACTGCCTGCATCATTTCCCTGCAAACTGTAGCTCAGCTTTAGAGACTTCAAGAGCTTCTAAGGTCCAATGGGCCCCCAGAAGGACTCAGAGCTGCTAGTTACATATTTGAATCTTTGCTTCTGTTGGTCTGATGCTGTGGCAGTGACGGGCTTTTGTTGATTAAAGCACACAGATGTGGAGTTTGAGCCCTGGCCCCTGCGACTGCTATTGCCTTATGTGGGGGAAAAAAAAAAAACCAGTTTCCTCATTTTGTAACAATTCTGCCTCCCAGAGAAATTTTCCATTATTAGGGAAATAGTGTATTGAGTGCATTCAGCTCTGCAGAGTTAATTCAGAGCTTTTACATGTGACCTGAATTCAGTGCCTGGCTCCAGTCCTTCTTGCTGACAGAGCTTGGGCAAATGTAAGCCTTCACAGTCTATAAAAGGGGAATCCAACAATAACAACAGCAATAACAAAAATAAAAAACCTGACTCACCTCGGATAATACTTTTACATATTTGTGTGAAGATCAAATGTATATATTTCATGTGTAGTTCACATGAAAATGTTTTATATACTATGGCATCACAGGATGTACCTAAGTGGATGGACATATGAAAGGAAGAAAGAATGTATAATTTCTAAATTAAGATGATTTCTTTCCTCTGTAAACAGTTTGAACTTTAGGACCTTAGGAACAAAAGGATACTCCCTCTACGGATCATTTCAAAGCACCTATCACCTGACATCTAGGTAATTAAACCTCATTTAAATGATTTAGGGAGAATGAAATCCTAAGAGGGCATCCCATGAGTAGTCTTTTTTTCACTTTTCCTGCCTCTATCTATTCTCACCTTTTTCAGAGTCATTGCCTATACAGAATTGAGTTAATTCTCCTCTTTAGTTCATAGCGTTTCACTGGTCCATAGGAAGCCCCTCCTTTTAATCTATTCTCCTCCTTCATCTCCACCCTGATCCCATTTCCCAACCTCACATAGTCCCTACACTTGTGTTTGCAATGTGGATTCTTCCAATCTCCCTTCTGTACATGTGTGTATATGTGCATCTGGGGAAATGGTGTTTCTGCTAAGTTGCTTCAGTAGTGTCCGACTCTGTGCAATCCCATAGATGGAAGCTAACCAGGCTCCCCCATCCCTGGGATTCTCTAGGCAAGAACACTGGAGTGGATTGCTATTTCCTTCTCCAATGCATGAAAGTGAAAAGTGAAAGTGAAGTTGCTCAGCCATGTCCGACTCTTAATGACCCCATGGACTGCAGCCCACCAGGCTCCTCTGCCCATGGGATTTTCCAGGCAAGAGTACTGGAGTGAGGTGCCATTGCCTTCTCCGGAAATGGTGTTTAGTGTGCATGAAATTTTCGACATTTACACAATTGTTATTGTGCTATAAATTTCATTTGTTTCACTTAGCAGTACATTTTTATTTCATTTCATGTGGTAAGAATACTTGCATGAGATCTACCTTACCACATTCAGTGTACAATACATGATTGTTGATCATAGGTGCAGTGTGTTCTACAGCAGATCTCCAGAACGTATTCATCTTGCTTCTCTAGAAGTTTATGCCTGTTGATTAACAGCTCCCTACTTCTCTCTTCCTTCAGTCCCTGGAAACCACCGTTCTACTCCTTGACTCCATAAATCTGAGATTCCTCACACTATTGGAGCCCTGCAGTTCTTGTCTTCCTGTGACCGACACTTCACTTGGTGTGACATCCTCAAGGACCATCCCTGCTTCACGTATTGCAGAATTTGCTCCTTGTTAAGGGCGGATTGTATGCATATGCCATTGCGAGGCTGTCTGTCCTACTCTCTGAGGATCTAATTCATTTATTATGACTGCTGTGTATCATTCCATCTTAGGCAAGTACTCTACCGTACTTACCTATTCCGCTAGAGAGGGAGACATGTTTCCCCCGACTCCCACTGCCCTAAATAATGGTGCACTCCTCCTCCCACGTGTCCCCTCACGCATCATTGTGCCAGGAGTGGAGTCTCTGAGTCACAGTACATACACGTACTTAGGGTCACAAAATCTCACCACATTGCAACCCAAACAATCACGCCAGATGCTGCTCCAACTTGGTTTGTTAGAGAGGTCATATTTCCCCATATTCTTGCTAGCAGCTGAATAGTGCCTTGGACTTTGCCAATATGAATAGTATCAAGCTATATTTCCTGATGGGCTTTCCTGGGGGCTCAGACGGTGAAGAATCTGCCTGCAATGCAGGCAACCAGGGTTCAATCCCTGTGTCAGGAAGATCCCCTGGACAAGGGGATGGCTACCCACTCCAGTTTTCTTGCTAGAAAATTCTATGGACAGAGGAGCCTGGTTGGCTACAGTCCATGCGGTTGCAGAGTCGGACACGACTGAGCGACTAACACTTTCCCTTTCATGTTTCCTGATTGTCTTAATTGACACTTCTCTGATGTGAATGAGATTGGTTATCTCTTTAAATGGTTTTTCATCATATGTTTTTAGTGAATTGACTATTCATATCCTTTGCCCATTTTTCTGTTGGGCTTCTGTCTTTCCTTGAAGACTTTTTGAATCCCTTATATATTCTGGAGTTAATATTTGCCTGTTATAGATGTTGTGAAGATCTTCCGGTGCGTGAGTTACTTTTTAATATTGTGCATAGTGTTCTTTGTTCAATAAAAACCTTAAATTATTCTGATATAGTCAAATTCCATCCTTACTCTGTTTAGGGATTTTACTTTTGAGGATCTGTTTCAAAACATCCTTTTCTGCCCTGAGATCCCAAAGGTTCTCCAGCAGGGTCTGTTTCATAACTTTATTTTTACTTATCATCTGTTCTTTCCCCAGTTACATATTGTTTCAATTATTATAGTTTTAATTAATATCCACAATATTTCTTAATATCTTTTAGGTCAAGCTCTTTATTTGTGCTTCCTTTTCAAAATAGTCTTAGCTGCTTATGGGCTGGTATTGTTCCATTTAATCTTAGAAGCACTTTTTCTAGTTCTCCCAAAATATTCTGCTGGAATTTTTATTGAAATTGTATTAAATTTCTAGATAAATTTGTAGAAATCTATATCTCTGAGTTGTATAGATATCAATCCATTTACATGATGTGACTTTCCATTTATTTATGTCATTGTTCCTCTTTTAATAGAATTTTAAAATTTCTCTATAAAGATCTTCATTAGATCAGTTCCTAGATAGTTTTTAGCTTTCGTGTTATTATAAATGATGTTTTATTTTCTACTGTATTTTCTAATTGGTTACTGCTGGTATAAGAGAATGTTATTTATCTTTGCTTAATATTTTATTTTTCAATGTTGTTGACCTCAAACTCCTTTATTACTTTTCATAGTTTATTAGTTCTCTTGTATTTTTCTGTAAATTATTATATAATCTACAAACAAGGGCAATTCTGTCTTCTCCCTTCCAATTTTATCCCACTTATTTCAACTGACTGTCTGATTGCATTGGCCAGAACCTACAGTACTATATTGATTAGTAGCATTGGAAGAAATTAGCCATGGCTGCTTCCTGACCCAAGCATATTGTGGTTGTGAGACCCACAGGCATACTTTCTTGGTGTAGGTTTTTCTGTAAGGCTCTTATCTTTCTGGGGTGGGGGAAGGGAATGGGGCAGAACCTGGCTAAAAAGGAAATATATGAAAAGTCTTAGATAACACTTATTAAGTCAGGACTCATTATTCCAAAGGCTGGGTAATTATGGTAAAGATGCATTTGGAGTTTATACTTCAGTGATTACTGTAATCCAAAATGAGTCCCCTTCCTTTATTTTCTCCCTCTTCTCTCATGCCTTATAGCACTCTGGAGCCCCTCTGTCTTTAGACACCCCATACTCTTTCTTGATATGTGTTCACTAGCTTTTCCCTCTTTTCCTCTCAGAGGTCTTCCTTTCCCACTTTATTATGTAGTTTAATTTTTTTTTTTCCCCTGGAGAAAACATAACCCTTTCTCTTTGGGAAGAGGAAAATAGACTATCCAAATGGCAAATGGATGCAGAAAGAGGGCTGTGAACATTCTCATTGCTGATTTTTATTCTTTCTGCTTATATGACTTGGCACATTGAGGCAGATCATTGGATCGTCAGGTAGAAATATTTGGACACTTTAGTTCCTTTGGCTCTCTATCTCTATGCCCTATAATTCTAACCACAATTTGTTTAATATGACATTTGCTTCCATCACCATTGTGACCTATTTATGCAGTGTAATATGGCTTTATTTATTTATGTAGGCAGCTCCATCACACTGCTGATTCATTTTGAAATTACAGTTCACTTAGCTTCTAGTGTTACCCAGTTATTTGTATAATCAGCTTTTGGATCTAATTCAAAGATTTTACATTTGTTCCTAAAATTCTATTTTGTCACTCTAGCTTATGAAGATTTTTAGAAATTGATTTCTATTACCCAGCATACTATCTATTGCTCCAATCATCATGTCATCTGTGGAATTTGACAGGAAGGCCATCAGTGTGCTCATCCAAACCTTTGATAAATATGTCAAAAAAAGGACAGGGCCAGGGAAGAACCCTGAGGCACACCACCATAACATTTCCTTCAGGCTGACATGGAATTAGCATTCTTGGACATGACTCTTCAATTATTGATGAAGTCACCTGACTGTACTTGTATCTACCCCATATTTCTGCACATTATACACAAGGCTCTCCTGAGAAACACTGTCAGATTCCTTGCTGAAATACTCTCACACTGTGTGCACAGCGTTTCCTCGACCTACCAGATTAGTAAATCCATGTATTATTCAGTTCTACTCCAGTTTCAAATGACAGAATTTCACTTCAAGCTAGCATAAGCAGAAGAGATCATTTATCAGTTCGCCGAACCTGTACACCACGGAAGCACTGGCTCTCTCCCCGAGGCTCTGCCTCGCACAGCGCTAGCTCGGTTCGTTCCTCGGCTCCACACTCCTGGAATCAAGATGGCTACCGGGAACGAGGGGCTTTCCCCCAACAGCCCCTGTAATGCCCCGGAAGTGCATCTCAGCGTCTCTGACAGGATCATGAGCCCACCTCTAAGACAAACCGAAGAGATGGAAAGATCTGAGTAGCCAGCCTGGGTCACACACCGACTCTTGAAGCTGGAGCTGGACTCTGCTTCACCCAAATTACAGAACCCGAGAAAACGTCAAAGATAATGATGCCATCAGCTCTGAGAAGACCGAGCAGAGTGGGGTGTGGGGGGTGGGAGGATTACTCACATTATACCTACATTTATATAATCAGTTATTTTACACATATGTTCCCAGACACACATGGAATATATATATATATATATATATATATATATATATATATATATATATAAAACTATGTATGTATGTACGTATGTATATCCAACTGTTACACAGTTGGAAGCAATACCCTATTTGGATAAACAGAGTATCATTAGAAGTCTATTTCCATAGGGACGACTAATGAGTGCTTTCCATTCTGCAGCTGGCTGACTGACTTCAAACCCAGCCACCGCAGAAATCTGGGCAAGGGAGTGGCCACAGATGAGCGGTGTAGGTGTCGTGTATTTGTGGTGAGCTGTCTTAAAATGAAGAGCTCGTTTCTTGGCGCTGATTCATTTGGACGGCAACAGTAGTATGTGATCCAAAATACAGTGGTCTTTAAGCAACAGGAAATACCAGGGGTGAAAACTATAGGAAGGAGAAACTCTGCTTTGGCTTTAATATATCTGTTACAATTCGGGCTGAATGCCCTTTTCAGAGATGGCTTCTCGGAAGGCGCTTAATGATCTAGTCGGTTTTGTCACCAAGGTACTTTCTGTGTACTTAATTTTATTTGTTCCAACTGCATTCAAGTCCATGGAGAAGTCTCACTCACTTGTGCAGCTCTGCTAATGAGTCCAGTGGTGAGAAGTGGGGAAAATGCTGGGAGGGAACACTCTAAGGGGATGCTCTTGCCGGGGATAATCTTGGCAACTTTGATTTCATGGAGTTGTTCTAGAGTCATTTATAACTAGACTCAAGGACTAAATAAGGACATTTCAGGTCTGACTGCCTGATAAGAATAGCTTTCTCATTTCTATGCTGTTAGGCATCCTAGAAGGAAAACCAACAGCAACAAAGGCAAGATCCCACTGGTCCCCGCCCGCCACCCCCCACTTGACCACCCAAACAATACAAGGCCCTGGCTAGGACTGTAAACCTCTATACATTTTGGGTAGAGTCTGCTTCTTTCCTGTTCATGTTTTACAAATGTCCTGTCTTATGTGTTAGATGAACTTGATGTTATCAGAGCCAATATCTAGGCAGCAGTAGAATCACCATACCTTTCTCATACTGAACGATAGATAGGCTGGCAGCAGAGAAATAGCAAGAGGCTTGTCAATTGTCAGGAATATATTAAGCTTTTCCTGAAGGTAGTAGATTTAAGAATGAAAGCAAAAATCTGTTGGGAATTTTGCTGCTATGCTGTGCATATTAGTACATGAGAGGACTGCCCTCAGAAAATGTGGGGAAACAGTGGATATCCTAGAAATCCAATAGAGAAGACACATAACTCCCATTTTTTGAGAATGAGAGCCAACCATGTAACTGTAGGAGTTTGGGGGAATCCTAGCACTTTCCAGACTGATCAATAACATTAAATGCTGCAGAGAAGTCTGACAAAATGAAACTAGCAAGAACATATCAACGAACATAAAGAACCTGATCATTATCTCTCCTAGGATGGAAAGAGCAACAAACCTGTAATGCATCTGAAGGTCTCACCGTTAGAAAATAGGGCAGAATCTTAATTTCCTTCCCCACTTTCACAATAAGAAATCCAGTGCTCCAGGCACTAGTGCATTAAATATTGATATGGAGTCACTGTATAGTAGGTTTTCCTTCTAAGAAATCAATAAATTCTTAATGAAGAATAGGGAGACAGAGCCCAACGTGAATGGATAATTCATTCAAATACAGTTGACTTTTGTCTTTAGAGTTATTCTTTTTCCATATTACATAATAAATGATTTTCTTTGGAATTTAATTTTTCTGATGGTGACACGTATATATCTAATAAAACTTCCTGGATTCTAAATGGACATTCTTGGAAAGCTTTCACTTGGTGCAAATAAAAAGCTTGCAGGGAACTGCCTTAACACCTACATTTTATGTGGGGTCAAACAATCAATAGTGCCCACTAAGGATTAAAAAAAAAAAAAGCGTGGTTGGCTGCATGGCTTCTGCTCCTCCTGCCTTCTGAACTCTTTGAGGCTAACAGCGTTCTCTGTGCTTCTAGGGAGAAGTGGAGAGAACAGATTTCTGGAAGGAAGAGGACGCTGAGATGTTCATCTGCATCAGAGCTACACAGTCACCGAGGTGCACCATTGTCAAGGGTTCACTTCCATTCACTTTGGCTCAAAAGTTTTTCACTGAGCACTAAAGTACAAAGGTGTAATGAGAGCCAGAGCTAGGGAAGGTATAGAAAGCACGATTCCAGGTACATATCATCTCCCACTTACTCAAAGCACATACACATGAGCTAAATAGTCAGGGTCAATGTGCGATGATAGTACTTACCAAGCTACATGCAGAGATGCTAAGTGGGGGAAGTTAATCTTTGAACTGAAGTGTAAAGAAAAGGACAAGGTCATCTTTGGGCTTTGCGCTCACCTATGGTATCACTGAAACATCCTCCCAACTGAGATGTGCTGTTGGAGTTTTGCATGAAGAAATCCAATGGGGAATGCTCTTGGTAAGTTAAAAGGCTGTGTTTTCTGGAACTGAGCATGTATTTTTCTGGAGATCTCAGCAGAGTGCTGCTCGGAGGATGGCCAAGGAGATGTTGCAGGCAACTTGCAGATGATCTCTAACCAGCTGATCCATAACTGGAGGGTAACCCAGGCCTTATTTTGCTGTCTCCCATAGAATCCCAGGGACAAAAGAGCCTGGCAAGATATAGTCTATAGGGTTGCAAAGAGTCGGACACGACTGAAGCCCATGCACACAGGCATTCCGAGATCACACCAGAATCTGGGAGCTTACGAGGGTCCCAGAAAAACAGGATCTAACTACTCCAGTCTGAAGATGCTGACCATTCTCATTTACTGAGTCCATGACAGCCCTCTGATGTCTTGCAACTCTGCTGTTCTGAGACACAGTGGCATGAAGGAAGCTCTGCAAAGGCTCTGAGCATGGTCTCACCCCCTGGGTAGGCCCTAAAGCCAAGGTGTGTGAGGTTGTGTTTTTGGTGGTGGAGGGGTGGGGGTTGGCAGAGGGGGCACCACCATAAGGAACACCCCAGTTCTCTATGACTGCAAGCTCTAAGCCTGACTCTGAATCTGTAGGAATCCCTCTCTCTTCAACGGCTAACTTCAAAGTCTAGGGAACTCAGCTTTCAAGAAAGTGCCTTGCAAGATATCAGTTAATACAAATTTCCTTCCAAGGAAGAAGAGTGCTGAAAAGCTGGGCTGCCTTGTGGAATGGGGTAGGGAGAAACAGGTGATGAGATCTCTAATTAATGAATATTTCACAGTGCTTTCCTGCCACACCTGGGTATTTGGAATTTTTCTTATAGACAATGATGCTTTAAATGGTGAAATGAATCTTCTGAGAGCAGGGTGAATGATGGATGGAGAAGGAAACACATTGTTGGGAAACCAGTTAGAAGCATATTGCCAAAACCTAGACCTGATGTGAAAGACCCTGGACCTTAGTGGTGGCGGCAGGACAGACATTAGAGGTCTATAGAGAAGGCTTTTATCACCGACTAGATATAGAAATTATATGCGAAGGGAGAGTCAAAGACAAATGTGAGCTTTCAAGTCTCAGGGAGTGGAAAATATTGACATGGAGAGATAAGGAAGGGGAAACAGGGCACACGATGATGTGAACATGTTACCAAGATAGTCAGAAATGTGAGATAAGTTGAGAAGTTGAAATTCTGGAAAAGGGGTAAGGGCTAGGGAAGAAAATTTGGGGCCCACTTGAAAAAGGTGATAGTTGGAAATCTGAAGAGGAATGAGAACTCTGAAAGAGAAGGAGAGGAGACCAAGACAAGGTGGAACCCTGGCGTTTACCGGTGTTTGGCGTGGGTAGCTAGAATCCAGAACTTGTCTCATGAAAAGGAAGATGCTCTCTTCAGAGCTCTGTCCCGGAAGCCTCAGGGTCTCGTCAGGGCCAATGAAAACTGCAAGTCTTAGAAAGGACAGGAAGAATGGCCAGGTCCTTTAGATTAAGCTAGAAACTAATGTTAAAAGACACTGGAAATTATCCCCTAATTAAAAATAAACAAATTTTAAACAGTTATCAGAGTAGATTTCTAGCATTTTTGTGAGAGAAGACTTAGTTCTTTAGTGGGAAGACAAACAAGGAGTTCAGGAAAAACTCGGTGGTGAAAAAAAGGACACAGGAGTTACAGACCCATTTTCTTTATGAAATCTCGCTGTGGAACTACGGTGAGAAACAGGGTGAAGTTAGAACACTCCCTAACATCATACACAAAAATAAACTCTAAATGGATTAAAGACAAATGTAAGGCTAGACACTCTAAAACTCTTAGAGAGAAACACAAGCAGAACACTCTGACATAAATCACAGCAAGATCTTTTTTGGCCCACTTCCAGAGCAATGAAAATAAAAACAAAAATAAGCAAATGGGATCTAGTTCAGTTCAGTTCAGTTCAGTTACTCAGTAGTGTCCAACTCTTTGTGACCCCATGAATCGCAGCACGCCAGGCCTCCCTGTCCATCACCAGTTCCTGGGGTTCACTCAGACTCACGTCCATCGAGTCGGTGATGCCATCCAGCCATCTCATCCTCTGTCGTCCCCTTCTCCTCCTGCCCCCAATCCCTCCCAGCATCAGAGTCTTTTCCAATGAGTCAACTCTTCATTTGAGGTGGCCAAAGTACTGGAGTTTCAGCTTCAAAGCATCTGCACAGCAAAGGAAACCATAAACAAAACAAAAAGGTAACCCTCAGAAGGGGAGAAATATTTGCAAACAAAGCAATTGACAAGGGATTCATCTCCAAAATATACAAAGAGCTCATGCAGCTAAAAAAAAAAAAAAAAGAAGAAGAAGAAGAAGAAATAAAGAAATCCAATCAAAAAGTAGTCAGAAGATCTAAATATACATTTCTCCAAAGAAGACATACAGATGGCTAAGAGGCATGTGAAAAAATGCTCAACATCTGCAGTTGTTAGAAAAATGCAAATCAAAACTACATTGTGGCCATCGTCAAAAAATTTACAAACAATAAATTCTAGAGAGGGTCTGAAGAAAAGGGACCCCTCTTGCATCTTAAGAACAGTATGAAGGATCCTTATAAACTTGAATATAGAACTACCTTATGGTCCAGCAATCCCCTGCCTGGCCATACACCTGGAGAAAGCCATAATTTGAAAAGATACATGCACCCCAACGTTCACTGCAGCACTATACACAATAACCAGGACACGGAAGCCTCCTAAACGTCCATCAACAGAGGAAAGAATAAAGAAGAGGTGGTGCATACACACAATGGAATAGAACTCAGGCATAAAAAGGAACACATCTGTGCCATTTGCAGAGACATGGATGGACCTAGAGACTGTCACACAGAGTGAAGTAAGAAAGAGAGAAACAAATATCATATATGAACAGGTATATGTGGACTCTAGAAAAATGGTACAGCTGAACCTATCTGCAAAGAAGAAGTAGAGACGCAGACACAGAGAACAAATGTATGGACTGCAAAGGGGGAAAGTGGGGTGGGATGAATTGGGATTTGGGGATTAACATGTACACCCTACTATGTATAAATCAGAAAACTAATGAGAACCTACTATTTAGCACAAGCAACTCTACTCATTGCTCTGTGGTGACCTAAATGGGAAGGAAATCCAAGAAAGAAGGGATCAGTTCAGTTCAGTCGCTCAGTCGTGTCTTACTCTGCGACCCCATGAACGACAGCACGCCAGGCCTCCCTGTCCATCACCAACTCCCAGAATCCACCCAAACCCAAGTCCGTTGAGTCAGTGATGCCGTCCAACCATCTCATCCTCTGTCGTCCCCTTCTCCTCCCGCTGTCAATCTTTCCCAGCATCAGGATCTTTTCAAATGAGTCAGCTTTTTGCATCAGGTGGCCAAAGTACTGGAGTTTTAGGTTCAACATCAGTCCTTCCAGTGAACACCCAGGACTGATTTCCTTTAGGATGGACTGGTTGGATCTGCTTGCAGTCTAAGGGACTCTCAAGAGTCACCTCCAACACCACAGTACAAAAGCATCAATTCTTCGGTGCTCAGCTTTCTTTATAGTCCAACTCTCACATCCATGCATGACTATTGGAAAAACCATAGCCTTGACTAGACAGACCTTTGTTGACAAAGTAATGTCTCTGCTTTTGAATATACTATCTAGGTTGGTCATAACTTTTCTTCCAAGGAGAAAGCGTCTTTTAATTTCATGGCTGCAATCACCATCTGCAGTGATTTTGGAGCCCCCCCTCAAATAAAGCTAGCCACTGTTTCCACTGTTTCCCCATCTATTTGCCATGAAGTGATGGGACCGGATGCCATAATCTTCGTTTTCTGAATGTTGAGCTTTAAGCCAACTTTTTCACTCTCCTCCTTCATGAAGAGGCTCTTTAGTTCTTCACTTTCTGCCATAAGAGTGGTGTCCTCTACATATCTGAGGTTATTGATATTTCTCCCGGCAATCTTAATTCCAGCTTGTGCTTCCTCCAGCCCAGGGTTTCTCATGATGTACTCTCCATATAAGTTAAATATGCAAGGTGACAATATACAGCCTTGACATACTCCTTTTCCTATTTGGAACCTATATACAAATACCTGATTTACTTTGCAGTACAGGAGAAACAAACATACCACTGTAAAACAACTATACTCCAATAAAAAATTAAGGGAAAAAAAAAAAGAAATAGGACAATAACTAGAGGGTGTTACAGAAAGTTGGCTTAAAGCTCAACATTCAGAAAACTAAGATCATGGCATCTGGCCCCAGCATTTCATGGCAAATAGACGGGGAAACAGTGGAAACAGCGGCTAACTTTATTTGGGGGGGGGCTCCAAAACCACTGCAGATGGTGATTGCAGCCATGAAATTAAAAGACACTTACTCTTTGGAAGGAAAGTTATGAGCAACCTAGATAGCATATTCAAAAGCAGAGACATTACTTTGCCAACAAAGGTCTGTCTAGTCAAGGCTATGGTTTTTCCAGTGGTCATGTATGGATGTGAGAGTTGGACTGTGAAGAAAGCTGAGTACTTAAGAACTGATGCTTTTGAACTGTGGTGTTGGAGATGACTCTTGAGAGTCCCTTGGACTGCAAGGAGATCCAACCAGTATATCCTAAAGGAGATCAGTCCTGGGTGTTTATTGGAAGGACTGAGGCTGAGGCTGAAACTCCAGTACTTTGGCCACCTGATGCGAAGAGCTGACTCATTGGAAAAGACCCTGATGCTGGGAAAGATTAAGGGCAGGAGGAGAAGGGGACGACAGAGGACGAAATGGTTGGACGGCATCACCAACTAAATGGACATGGGTTTGGGTGGACTCTGGGAGTTGGTGATGGACAGGGAGGCCTGGCGTGCTGCAGTCCATGGGGTCACAAACAGTCAGGAATGACTGAGTGACTGAACTGGACTGAACTGTTGGAGAATAAGTGGAAGAATTGTTTCTTCTTTTCATGGACTTCAGGAGAATATCTTTTCTGAGGGGCAGAATTATCAGATGGATACTGTTTGAGGAAATCAACAGATTTTTATAACATTTTGTCATTTGTAGATAGTTATAGAGGAATTTGTTTGCCTAGATGATTTGGCTTAGGCTCTACCATGACTCAGCAAATGACTGAATGTCCGTTTTTGTGGCTTTCTGAAAGAGACACGCACCACCGTGGCCCAGCCGGTGGATGACAGCGGGCTCTTTATTCTCTGCTGTCATCGTTGACCACTCCTGCCCAGTGGCTCTCATTTCACTGCAGAAGATACAAGAAAGAGAGCAATAAGTTAGAAAGGAAATGTACATTTCAGTCCCACAGGGATCTGAAGGGCTGGATCTAGATGCGTGCTCTTTTTCAGAATTTGAATCAGAAATAGGCAGAGATGGAGTCTTGGAGAACAGTGCCTCCGGCATAATGAGTCACCATCGAAGGATTTCATTAGGGGGGAAAGGACATGTCCTTCAGCCAGTCAGGAGGAAATCCTGACTGTCTGCTTATTCCACCAAATCCTGCAGAATTTAGCTGGAGCTGGTAAGAATCTAGGGGTGGAAACTTCGACACTGTAATGATTTCCTTGCCTAAATCCAATTTTTTCTAATTCAAGTCATGAAAACACATATTTTTAGGTGGATTGATAGACATACACACATACAGAGGGCATATATATTATCTTCTCATAAACATTTACCTGTCAGTGTCTGTAACTTAGGGTGCCTTTAAATAAAATCTCAACTGAATTAACCTAAAGTAAAATGTTCTCTATACAAGCTCCCAGAAGAAGATGAATCCTAAGAAGGACTACTTAAATTCATTCTAGAGAAAATGGAGAATAAATGAGAATACCAGGTAGAGTTAGAGGGTTATTTTGATGAACTGATTTCTATATAATGTGAAGGAAGATTAGAGCTCATAGGGTTCTGCATTTTAAAATAAATCACTGCATGGAGGCACGGGAAATATGACTAAGAATTTTGTTCTGACGGCTGGTTAACGCTTTCCACTCTTTAGACAATTGAAAATTTAGGAAGGAAAGCCCAGTTTCGGCCGTCCCTTTACCCATTCAACAAGAGCCAAAAAAAAAAAAAAAAGGTATTGAGGGCATCCCCTGAACCAGGCACAAGGTTAGGCTTCAGGGCAAGATGGTGAACAATAAAGAGCTTTCTGACTCCTGGAGCTGAGAGGCTGGCGGCGGAGGGGGAGGGCAGGAAACGATGCTGATGAATGTGTAATTACAAACTGAGCTAAGTGCTTTAGAAGACAGGACCGGAGCTCTCTGAAAAGCAAAGAACAAAGGACTGGGTGGGGTGGGGGGCAGTGGTGAGAGGGGGTGGGGGGGGGGACAGCAAGTCTTCCCTGAGGAAGGTCTGTTTGAGCTGAGATCTAAAGCACCAGGTTGAGTTAAAGCTAACCAAGGAATTGCGGGGCGAGGGGGGAGGGAGCCTCTGACACCCAGAGAAGAACCCAAGGAAAGGTGGACCCCCCCCCAAACCCCCACCTCGCACAACCCCTAGAGGGGCCTGGCGGTGCAGCTCCTAGTTAAGGATTTGGTCTTTATTCCAAGAGCAGTGGGAAGCCATTCAAGGGTTTTAAGCAGGTTGCTGACACGATCAGATGTGTGTTTTGAAAAGAACACTCTGGCGGCGGTGTTGAAAACAAATTGGAAAGACAGTTGTCTAAAAGCCATTGTTTCACAAAGTAAATGCTAAGGCTTGCAGCTGTCACGACTTTCCTGTGGTCACCTGACCCCACTCATATTTTTCAGCATCCCTGTGGACATTTGGAAGCTATTTGAGGTGGAGGCTTAAGAATTTCTTGATCCCAGATTACTACCCGATTATGTCAACGTTTGGGCTAGAGACACAACGCCTTTCTGTCTGCACAGAGTTTTGATGGGCATAACTAATCACCGTGCTTGCCTGTGATTGCACAAACAAGGCCCCACAAACAAAACTTCTGCGTTTTACAGTCGGGCACGAGGTCACATTACCCTCCTCCTGGGTCTGCCTCTGTCCTTGCAGATGCCCATCACCTTTCCAGTCGCCCTTCTGCATTTTGACTCTCCACCTGGCTCACCCTGTCTCTGGCTCCCCCGGTTTCTCATCAGCCCCAGGCTCCCCAGAGAGTCGTTTCACCGGTCCCCTTGCTGAGGTGTGTGACTGAGGGCAGCAAGGAGAGGCTGGCAAGAGAAGGCGTCCGCTTGGGTACCAGGCTGGTTGCAGGCATCCTGTTTTGCAACTTCATTGCTGAAAGGCCTGATTGCAAAAGCCCGCTTCCCAAATTTCAATTCAGTTCAGTTCAGTCTCTCAGTCATGTCTGACTCTCTGTGACCCCATGAACCACAGCACGCCAGGCCTCCCTGTCCATCACCAACTCCCAGAGTTTACTCAAACTCATGTCCATTTCAACTGACCCGGACTAAAACCATGAGTGCACCAAGTGCCCTCCCCAGATCCCTGTGCTTCCCCCAGGTTGAGGCGGGAGCAGCCCAGGACGCCGAGGAGGGGTAAGCTATAGTGTGGGGCTGGGGGAACCCGCTGAAGTTCCTGGAGGACAGGGAACAAGGCAGGTCCTGATGACCCCAGCCTGGAGAACCGACCTTTCACCACACCTGCTGTGAAATATTGCTGTCGAGCTAATGTGCTTAGGGAGCATCCATCACGTGAAAAACTCTCTTCAAGGGCAAGCGGCCATCACTTGGTGTTGGTAACATGGCTTTAATTGTTACATCTTCCTTACATGGAGCCTAAGTGGACGGTTCCCACCACTTCCACGAAGTTAAGCTAACGCTGGCCCCTGCCACCTCATAGAAGGGGAATCCGTCCTCGACAAGGCGGCCCTTTAGTACTTCAAGGGTGTCGTTATATCTCCTCCATCCTCCCCATGCTAAAGCTCCCTGTTTCCTTGCATGGGACCTGTTGGCCTGGCTGTACTTCTCTGAACTAGTCAAGAGTTTGAAAAATACTCCTCTTGAGACATGTGATTGGCTGGTTAGACAAGCTGGGCTCGCTCAGCTTTATCCTCGTATCCATTCTTTTCCAAGCAGTTCTTTTTCCGTCTGTGTGCAAAATTTGAAACAGACCCCTGTAGCTTTTCCACCATGAGAAAGATGATTAGTCTCTTTGTTTAGGCACGAAAAAGTCTAAGAACTTGGTAACTCCAGTCCAACTCACCCTAGATTAGTCCACACTCCAAATACATGTCCGGTTGAGGGCTTATCCCCTAGCCCTGCTCAGATCTGCCCCAGTCTGTGAAGCCTGAAGCTGGGGACAGTGTGGTTGCCTGTTTCAGAGCTCTTCCCCTCGCTGGCTGCTGTTCCCAGCCTGTGGGCTGGGCTGGGGGAGAGGAGACCAGGAGAACCTGGCCATCCAGTTAGACCTGCTGGTGTCCTCTGGGCCTAAGAGATGCGTGAAGTTGATTCTTCCTCTTATGTGGCACCTTTGCCTGTTCCTCTGAGATGCTCAGCTGATGACCTCTGAGCCGCTGCTTCTCAAACTGTGGTCCACAGATTGATGATATTATCACCACCTAGGAGCTTGTCGGAAGTCCACGTCTGGGGGCCCTTCTTTCCTAAGGAGTCAGAGTCCCTAGGAGTATGGCCCAGTGGTCTGTTTTAACAAGTCCTCCAGGTGTTTCAGCTTCCCTGGTGGCTCAGACGGTAAAGCGTCTGCATGCAACATGGGAGACCTGGGTTCAATCCCTGCATCGGGAAGATCCCCTGGAGACGGAAATGGCAACCCACTTCAGTGGGTTGGAGGTGGAGAACCACTCCAGTGGTTGCCTGGAAAATCCCATGGACAGAGGAGCTTGGTAGGCTATACAGTCCATGGGGTTGCAAAAAGTCGGACACGACTGAGCGACTTCACTTCCACGAGGTGTTTCTGATGAAGGCTACAGTTTGAGCAATGCTGATCTAAACAACAGCTCCTCTTTTTCACTGGTCACTGACAACCTTTTCCATGCTCTGGGTGTCGGGGCACAACGCATCTGCACATCTGTGCTCTTCTGCTGAGCTGAGTCCACAAATAAATCCCCAGAAACTACCCTTTCTCTGCAGCTAAAGGCAACACACGTCCCTTCCAACATGTCTTCCTACTGCTGTACCCCTCAGGGATCCCTGCACCGAGATTGCCCATCTTAGATTTCCAGGGACATATAGATGGGATGTCTGTGCGTCCCAAACTTCAGGGGATAAGAGCCAAGCTAGTAAGGTGCTCTCTTGAAGCCTCCCTCTCTCAGCTTCAGGAACAGGCTATGCCCCTCTCCTTAACCTCCTTTGAGGTGGACGATGAGCTCATGCTGACCAAACTGCAGTTATGATCTGCTGGCACGGTCCATGAACGCGACCCAGCACACCCCGTTGGACATGGGAGGACTCCAGTCACTCGTGCACTGCTCTTCGAGTCCTTTGGAGTCTACTGCAAAAACCCAAGACAACAGTAGAGTTATATTTCATGTCTTTTTGGACAAGGCGACCAAAACTCAGTTCTGCGAGCGATCAGCCTTTGCTCTGCATGCTGCTGTTAGCAATGCAATCCAAGTCCACATCTGGCCAGTATATCCCAGCACTGGGATGTATCGTCAGCTTCCTTAAGTGATTTGCCCTCGTGTTCCTCTTAAGTCACGTCTTCCGAAATTTATTCTTAGTTGGGTCCTTGGGTCAGTTTTAAAGCTGACTTAGGTTCTCTTCGTGTTTACCATGGACAGGTGGCACTCCTAGCTTCTTGTATTCGTACACTGCTGAGCTCGTGGGACTTTCCAGACATTCACTGGCCTAATACCTAGACGACCTGTCCAACCGTGCTACATGCTCTTAGGTTAAATCATCGCTGCTGCCAGTACTCCTAGGATTTTTCCTTCTTGTTGATCAGAAATAAGAATCAATTACTAATTTCCTGATCAAATCCTCTACATCTGAGAGATGAAATCATCAACAAAACGAGTGAAGAAGTTTTCAGATGCTCTGCTGTCATCACGCTGAATATCCTACAGATGCTCATTCTGTGTATGCACGACTCACTTCTCCTAGCTTGCCACTCACTGCTGCTTAGCAACTGATCTCTTAACTGCTCTTTATTGCTTATCCATGGAGCTTACGCCAGCTCTTTTTTACCCCTTAAAATCTGGGCACCATTTATTCCCATTATTACTCATAGATGACTCCTCATCCATTTAACTAAAGAATTAATGTCATTCAATATGAACTCCCTCAACTTTCCCCCTCTTAATTGCAAAATCTCTCATAATTTCATTCTTTTACATTCTCCCTGTTATTATCTCAGAAAACGTACCGCTTATGTTTGCTAAGAACACGCCTCCATCTTTGCCATCTTTTCTCATTCTCTTTGGGACTTTCCTTTCTTTCACCTCCTTAATACGTTTCTCTCCACTAGTCCCCTTTCATTAGCCAAGAAAAAAAAGGTTTAGCCTCATATCCTACACACCAGTCCGCAAGAAAGCAGCCCTCAGCCCTCAAGCTGCCATCACGTCGTTTTCCTTTGCTTCACTCCTGTTGAGCCATCTCAGCTCACTTTTCTCCACTCTCCTGAGAACTTCCCAAAGTTGAGCAGTGATCTCCTAACCATCAAATTCACAAGCTTCTTCTCATTTTTCTTCTTCTTGGAACCACAGACTTTACATGTTATATTCTGTACTCTTGACTCCACTGGGCACATAAGTCCTCGATATAGATCAGTCTTGTCATATTGGCGTCAGCTTCCAGGCTGATCTCTCTACTGAAAAGCTCTCTATTAATTGTACACTCTACTGCCAGAATGACCTTTAAAAAGGGGCGGGGGGGATTTCAACTTTGCTAAAATATCTTAAATAATCTAGCCCCAACATCCATTTCCAGCCTGGTTGCCTGTTTCTTGACATACCAACAACCAAAGTGGATGACACAGAATGGAGCTATTTCCCCCTTCTCCAAGCAGAAGGCGTTTATTTCTTCAGGCCTTTGATTGTGATGTTTTTCCACTTTCAGTTCTCTTCCTCCCTAGCTCTTTATGTCACAGCGCTCCTTGTTCTCTGAAACCTCTCACAAATGCTACTGCTTCAAAGGCTTCTACAAAGTCTTGCCCGATTCTATTAAATGAGTGACTTCTTTCTCCTCTCAACGTCTATAGCCTTTCGGCATTCCTTATGCTATACATGCAAATACACAAATGAGAATAATTACTAACTTTAGAGAGCATCACATCTTTCCAAAGCGGCTGCATCTTTCTCACACAAGGAAAACAATATAAACGACTCTATCTTTCTTGTCTTGCATTAGTTTAGACAAGACACACCACGTGAGACCTGGGGAAACCACAATTTTCTTTAATGTTTTGCCTATAATTTGTAACACAACTGAAAATATTTCTGTAGACATGTTTCAAATTTTCCCCAGATGCCATAATCTCAGTCCTGTTTGGCAATGTCTTCATGACACCAGCTGAGCATCCATCCAGATGCTCAAAGAGGTTGGAGGACAGGGACTAAAATGATCAGCAATTTCGGAAATAGGCCCTAGGTGGAAGTGATTCATACACAAAGAAGAGGAAGGGGGGCAGGAGGCAAAGGAGGCTGCACCACTTGACTCAGGAAAGGTAGGGGCAGGAAATGTTAGTTATTAGTCTCCGAGTGTCTAAAAAAACTGTTACATGAGACATAGTGAGCGCCCATTCCACATTGCCACTCAGAGGAGGACAAACGCCTTGGGCTACTGCACGAGAGATTACAAAGAGACAGTGGGATAAGTCTCTAGACTATAAAGTTGATAAAATTGTGGGGTATGATAACATGTTGTCAAGAAAAGGGAGGAGAGACCTCGCTCCACACTGGGGTCAGGGTGAGGCCCCGGCTGAAAGAAAGGATACTGGAGATAAGGTTATTTATGGGGTTTTTTTCTGATGAAGTCACCCATAGAGAGGAATGATTCTTTATCTCCCAGTATATGAGAAAGCCCCTTCAGAAAACGTAAGTTAGGACTATCCATCTATACTCAAGGAAGGAAGAAGCGTTCTGAGAAGGTGACAATGTGGGCGGATGCCATCACACAAGTGAGGTTTGCTTTTCCTGGGTCGCCCACCTCCTAGCACCGTGACCCTGGAAAAGTTACTCGACGGCTCCGAGGATCAGTTTTCTCATCTCCAAAGTGGAGATAATGGCTTCTCCTCTGTCACAGAGGCATGAGCAGTCTCTGAAGGGATGCTCAAGAAATGGTAAATGTGTATTATTTTATTAGATATGTGGCCCTTTCTAGGTATGATGTTAGGCATATTCCCAATCATTATCTGCTTTACAGAGCAATCATCCAAGTCCTATATAAAAGAGATGCTATGATGACTTTTCACCAGAGTTATGTTCTTTAATTAAAAATGAAAGCCCTAGGTATCAAAGACCAGCCTGCTGAGTTTCCTTACCTTTCCCAACTATGAGACATTTCCCTGATGTCCGCAGCACATCTTTGACGTCTGGGACAGAAGACCAATTTGCCTTTACCCCTACGTGGCTCCACCTGTCACCATTAGTATGTGATCTTTATAAAATTAAACTGAGAGGGCACCAACCTTTTTTCTCCATCCTTTCTACCAAAGCCATCAAGCTTACAAATATGGCATCTCTTTAATAAAATGAATGGATGCAAGAAAGAAAATTCCTGTATTTAATTTCACATGTTCAAAACGGTATTTATACCAACTAATGTATTCATGTTTGATCTAAGCTATAATGCATTTCTCACCATTTGATCAACTTGTGATAGAAGGTTTATTTGTAGCCAGTGGTTAATACACAAAGCATATTTCCCTCTGGGTCATTGCTTCTTTCTTCCTCTGCCATTTAGCTTCAGAAAAAGCCAATTTTCTCAAGGTTCCCTGGGTGTGAATCCTTTAACTCTTCTCTGTTTATATCAAGGGAAGAGATCAACATTCTGATCTTGCCAGTAGTTATTGTATATCAATATAGGCACCTGGTAAGGTTTCAATTCCCCATTTGACAGTCAGTTCAAAAGCACAGAATACTGAAGCTATCTATGTAGTTGTATTAGATTGTGTGTGTGTGTGTGTGTACACTTTCACACTTTCACTTGGATTCTCAGGAACAAAGAGTTCAGTATAAAGTGTTTTATATATAGCTCCATGCAAAAGTATACTAATGGCTGTCTCTACATTAATAGCGAAATCTAAAAATCCAAACTGCACGGTTGAATTTATGTGGCTGAGTCAGAAAGAGTCATCATAATTGGAATTCGGCAACATGTCTGGATGATGGGAATCAGTGGGGCATGGCAATCTTTACTTTGAGTTATACATAAAGATAGCTTAGGACTGGAATGAGGCATGCATGCTGTATAAAGGAATCCTTAGACACTATGAAAATAGTTCACCACTGTGAAGAGAAAAGGGGAAGGTTAAATTACTTTGGCTATAAAACTCCATGTAATGCAAAAACCAACTGAACCAACTTTGTTTTCCAGATGTCTTCAGCACTGCATTATTGCGGAAGTTGGAGGAGTATAGGAAGATGATTTCAGGGTGTGCCTGATACTTTGTTACAGAAACAACAGCAATGATGGGAAACGTTTTAAATGATGCAAGGATGGACAAAGGAAACACGGTTGCACAGGTTTAATAAAATATCTTTTTATAGCAGATAACCTAAGACGTCAGCCTCTGGAGTAAGAACCATTCAAGTTCGAGCCCCAGCATCACCGCTTAGCCTCCGCTGTCCTTGAGAAAGTCCTTCACCTCACGGAGTTTTAGCTCCCTCATCTGTAAAGGCGGACCAGACAGGGCTGATGTGAAGTTTGAGTGAGCTATGAATGGAGCTCTTAGCATAGAGTCGGGGACAGGAAGGACTCAGTAAGCAGCCAGCTCTAGTGTTGATAATGAGGTGAAATATAATGAAGAAGAGGAGGAGGAGGAAAGTGGAGAATGAAATCGGCCAGCTTCTCCGTCTATAAACCCTTGTTAAAAGAGACTTCCCAGAGGAAGTGATTGTCTGATGGTGAAGTGTGAGAATCCTCTCCTTTAAGGGTAAATGATATCTTAGTGAAGGATTCAGGTGCAATCCTTTATCTGTCCTTGTGTGAGAATATTCATTGTAAAATTGAGATGGGGTTGTATGACTTTTGTCAGATGGAAAGAGGAATTTTTTTCACCTAGAATTAAGAACAAACCTTAAATAGGCTATTAAAAATTCTGTCCTTTGGCTAAATCCCTATATAGCTAAGAGTTTATGAAAGAGCCATTTCTTCACTCTTCCTAGCCTTCAGGGACAGTGGGGATGGAGTGTAGCACATCAAAAGTCAAGATGCAATGAACAGGAGTTCTTGAAATTGATAAGCTGATCCGAATATTTATATGAAAATGCAAAAGACTTCAAATATTTGGAGCGATCTTGAACAGGAATAGCAAAGTTGGAGGATTTACATTACCTGACTTAAATATTCTGGAAAGCTGCGATAGTCCAGGCAGTGTGACAGCGGCATGCAGACTCACAGAGTAATGGAATTCACAGAGAGGGGATGCCCACTCGGGTGGTCATTTGATTTTTGGCTGAGGGGTCAAAGTAATCCAATAGGAAAAGGAAGTTCTTATCCATAAATGGTACAGTAAATAAAAGGAAATATGTATCAATAAACTGGATATCCATAAGGAAAAAAACTGAATCTTGACCTCCACCTCACATTATGCATGTATTAATAGACCCAAACATGAAAGCTAACACCATAAACTTTTAGAAGAAGACGTAAGAGAATATCTTCCTGATTTGGGATAGGCTAAGGGTTTCTTCTTTTCCTATTTGGAACCAGTCTGTTGTTCCATGTCCAGTTCTAACTGCTGCTTCCTGGCCTGCATACAGATTTCTCAAGAGGCAGGTCGGGTGGTCTGGTATTCCCATCTCTTTCAGAATTTTCCACAGTTTATTGTGATCCACACAGTCAAAGGCTTTGACATAGTCAATAAAGCAGAAATAGATGTTTTTCTGGAACTCTCTTGCTTTTTCCATTGATGTTGGCAATTTGATCTCTGGTTCCTCTGTCTTTTCTAAAACCAGCTTGAACATCAGGAAGTTCATGGTTCACGTGTTGCTGAAGCCTGGCTTGGAGAATTTTGAGCATTACTTTACTAGCATGTGAGATGAGTGCAATTGTGCGGTAGTTTGAGCATTCTTTGGCATTGCCTTTCTTTGGGATTGGAATGAAAACTGACCTTTTCCAGTCCTGTGGCCACTGCTGGGATCTCTTTGGAAGGAATGATGCTAAAGCTGAAACTCCAGTACTTTGGCCACCTCATGTGAAGAGCTGACTCATTGGAAAAGACTCTGATGCTGGGAGGGATTGGGGGCAGGAGGAGAAGGGGACGACAGAGGATGAGATGGCTGGATGGCATCACTAACTCGATGGACATGAGTCTGAGTGAACTCCGGGAGTTGGTAATGGACAGGGAGGCTGGCGTGCTGCAATTCATGGGGTCGCACAGAGTGGGACACCACTAAGTGACTGAACTGAACTGAATATAAAGTCAAATAATTCAAAAATAAAGGGAGTAAAAGATTTGAAGATGCTGTCCAAAAGAAGATTTACGAATGGGCAATAAGTCCACAAGAAGATGCTTAAAAATAATCATCAAGGAAATGCAAATTAAAGCTACAATGAAATACCAGTCACATGTATCCATGAGGAAGGCTAAAATAAAAAGACTGATGACCTCAAAATCTGACAAGGATGTCGAGTGATTAGAACTTCAAAACATTATTGATAGGAGTGAAAAAACAGAACAGCTTAAAGCAGGTACAACCTACTTTATGACCCAGAAACTCCATTCCTAGGTATTTGAGTGAGTGAAAGTCACTCAGTTGTGTCCGATTCTTCAATCCTAAGGACTATACTGCCCATGGAATTCCCCAGGCCAGAACACTGGAGTGGGCAGCCTTTCCTTTCTCCAAGGGATCTTAAAGACCCCCTGGTGGTATTTACCCAAGATAAATTAAAAACATATGTCTAAACAGGCTTATACAGTAATGTTCATAGCAGATTTATTCATAATAGCTAAAACACTAGAAAAAGCCCATCAACAGGGTAATGTAGAAATAAACTCTGCTCTATTTATACAGTGAAATACTGCAATACAAAGGGGGAAAGTCATGCTGACTAGAGACAACAATATGAACAAATCTCAAAAACAATGCTGAGGAAAGAATCCTTACACAAAGATTCTACTTACAGAAATCTTAGAGAGGCAAAAATAATTTATGGTGGAAAATGTCAGAACAGTGAGTGCCTGAGGGGACAATAATTGTCTGGGAAGGGATACATGGGAAATTTCTGAAGTGTGCGTGATGCTCTATATTTGAATAGGGGTTTGGGTTATACAAGTGTCAAAACTCTGGAATGTTTCTTTAAGATTTGTGCATTTCATTATATATAAATATTACTTCAAATAAAATCAACACGATAAACAAATATTGAACTGTAGTTAATAATACGCATGTTGAAGGAAAGTGTACTGATGTTTGAACTGGCTTTAAATACATCAAAACAAAAGATGGATTGATGGATACATTGAGGGATGGATAGATGGATTGTTAATGTGATAAATTAGGTGCAGTAAAATGTTAGTGGCACAGTCCAGGTGTGTACGTGGGTGTTCACCTTAGAATTCTTTCAACTTTTCTCAGTGCTTGAACATTTTTATAATAAAATATTGGAGAAAAACGTTAAGGCTGAATGGGTAGCCAAGACCCAGAGAAGTGAGTCTGGTCATCTCCTGCAGCGTGGGGAACAGAAGCGCAAGGAAGGTTTCAAGCAGGGTAGTTCTATGATCAGATTTACACTTTAGCATCATTCCTCTGCCTGAGGTGAACAGGAGCAGCCTCCAGCATTTTTGGCATCAGGGACTGGCTTCCTGGAAGACAATTTTTCCACGGACTGAGACGGGGGTGGAGATGATTTGCGGATGCTTCGAGCATGTTGCATTCACTGAGCATCACCGCCTCAGCTCCACCTCAGATCGTCAGGCATTAGATTCCCATGAGAAGTGTGCAACAGAGACCCCTCGCATGTGCAGGCCACAGTAGAGTTTGCTCTCCTGTGAAAATCTAATCCTGCCGCTGACCTGACAGGACGTGGGGTTCAGGTGGCAATACAAGCGGTGGGGAGCGGCTGCGAAAACACATGACACTCGGCTCCCTCGCCCACCACTTACCTCCTGCTGTGCAGCCCAGTCCCTAACAGGCCACAGGCCGGAGGCCTGGGTTTTGCGGACCCCTCGTGTACAGGGTGAATCACAGGCAGAAGGAGAGGGACTAAGTTCAGTCTAGGAGACCAGTGAGAAAACTACTCCCGCTGCTCACCTGAGATGTCTGACAGGGTGAAGTGAAAGGGAGAGTCGCTCAGGTGTGTCCAACTCTTGGCAACTGCATGGCCCACCCAGTCCATGGAATTCTCCAGGCCTGAACACTGGAGTGGGTAGCCTTCCCCTCTCCAGGGGACCTTACCAGCCCAGGGATCAAACCCGGGTATCCCACATGCAGGCGGATTCTCTACCAGCTGAGCCGCCAGGGAAGCCGGATAAGGTCTATAGAGTTGCCACAGGCAACAGTTAGCTAGCTGGGGAGGGGGCCGGAAGCAGCCCAAGATGGCGCCCTGGTGTCCCGCGTTGCTCATAGAGGGAACGGCCGACAGTCTCTGGTGGAAATGGAGATGAAGCAAATGAGGGGCTAGGGGCAGTGGGTGAGAAAAGATGCGTCATTCCACATCACACATGCTGGCTTTGAGGTTCCCTATGGTTCTCTGAGGTGACGGTGTCCAGGTGGCGCTAGTCGTAAGGGCCACGAGCTCAGAGGAGAAGTCTAGGCTGGAGATACGGATTGTGATATCATCGGGTAAATGATGAGAGTGTCCTTTTCATTACAGGGGACTGGAATGCAAAGGTAGGAAGTCAGGAAACACCTGGAGTAACAGGCAAATTGGCCTTGGAATGCGGAATGAAGCAGGGCAAAGACTAATAGAGTTTTGCCAAGAAAATGCACTGGTCATAGCAAACACCCTCTTCCAACAACACAAGAGAAGACTCTACACATGGACATCACCAGATGGTCAACACTGAAATCAGATTGATTACATTCTTTGCACCCAAAGATGGAGAAGCTCTATATAGTCAACAAAAACAAGACCAGGAGCTGACTGTGGCTCAGATCATGAACTCCTTATTACCAAATTCATACTTCAATTGAAGAAAATAGGGAAAACCGCCAGACCATTCAGGTATGACCTCAATCAAATCCCTTATGATTATACAGTGGAAGTAAGAAATAGATTTAAGGGACTAGATTTGATAGATAGAGTGCCTGATGAACTATGGAATGAGGTTCATGACATTGTACAGGAGACAGGGATCAAGACCATCCCCATGGAAAAGAAATGCAAAAAAGCAAAATGGCTGTCTGGGGAGGCCTTACAAATAGCTGTGAAAAGAAGACAGGCAAAAAGCAAAGCAGAAAAGGAAAGATATAAGCATCTGAATGCAGAGTTCCAAAGAATAGCAAGAAGAGATAAGAAAGCCTTCTTCAGGGATCAATGCAAAGAAATCGAGGAAAACAACAGAATGGGAAAGACTAGAGATCTCTTCAAGAAAGTTAGAGATACCAAGGGAACATTTCATGCAAAGATGGGCTCAATAAAGGACAGAAATGGTCTGGACCTAACAGAAGCAGAAGATATTAAGAAGAGGTGGCAAGAATACACGGAAGAACTGTACAAACAAGATCTTCACGACCCAGATAATCATGATGATGTGATCACTCATCTAGAGCCAGACATCCTGGAATGTCAAGATGGCATTAATCCTGGAATGTCAACTGGGCCTTAGGAACCATCACTACGAACAAAGCTAGTGGAGGTGATGGAATTCCAGTTGAGCTAATTCAAATTCTGAAAGATGATGCTGTGAAAGTGCTGCACTCCATATGCCAGCAAGTTTGGAAAACTCAGCAGTGGCCACAGGACTGGAAAAGGTCAGTTTTCATTCCAATCCCAAAGAAAGGCAATGCCAAAGAATGCTCAAACTACTTCACAATTGCACTCATCTCACATGCTAGTAAAGTAATGCTCAAAATTCTCCAAGCCAGGCTTCAGCAACACGTGAACCGTGAATTTCCTGATGTTCAAGCTGGTTTTAGAAAAGACAGAGGAACCAGAGATCAAATTGCCAACATCCACTGGATCATGGAAAAATATAGTTCCAAAAAATCATCTATTTCTGCTTTACTGACTATGCCAAAGCCTTTGACTGTGTGGATCACAATAAACTGTGGACAATTCTGAAAGAGATGGGAATACCAGACCACCTGACCTGACTCTTGAGAAATCTGTATGCAGGCCAGGAAGCAGCAGTTAGAACTGGACATGGAATAACAGACTAGTTCCAAATAGGAAAAGGAGTACGTCAAAGTTGTATATTGACACCCTGCTTATTTAACTTATATGCAGAGTACATCATGAGAAACGCTGGACTGGAAGAAGCACAAGCTGGAATCAAGATTGCCAGGAGAAATATCAATAACCTCAGATATGCAGATGACACCACCCTTATGGCAGAAAGTGAAGAGGAACTCAAAAGCCTCTTGATGAAAGTGAAAGAGGAGAGTGAAAAGTTGGCTTAAAGCTCAACGTTCAGAAAATGAAGATCATGGCATCCGATCCCATCACTTCATGGGAAATAGATGTGGAAACAGTGGAAACAGTGTCAGACTTTATTTTGGGGGGCTCCAAAATCACTGCAGATGGTGATTGCAGCCATGAAATAACAAGACGCTTACTCCTTGGAAGAAAAGTTATGACCAACCTAGATAGTATATTCAAAAGCAGAGACATTACTTTGCTGACTAAGGTCCGTCTAGTCAAGGCTATGGTTTTTCCAGTGGTCAAGTATGGATGTGAGAGTTGGACTGTGAAGAAGGCTGAGTGCCGAAGAATTGATACATTTGAACTGTGGTGTTGAAGAAGACTCTTGAGAGTCCCTTGGACTGCAAGGAGGTCCAACCAGTCCATTCTGAAGGAGCTCAACCCTGGGATTTCTTTTGAAGGAATGATGCTAAAGCTGAAGCTCCACTACTTTGGCCACCTCATGCGAAGAGTTGACTCATTGGAAAAGACTCTGATGCTGGGAGGGATTGGGGGCAGGAGTCTGAGTGAGTCTGAGTGAACTCTGGGAGATGGTGATGAACAGGGAGGCCTGGCATGCTGCCATTCATGGGGTCGCAAAGAGTCGGACACGACTGAGTGACTGAACTGAACTGACCTGACGTTGTGCCAATGGATGAGAAGGTCCAGAGGGGAGAACGTAAGTGAACGAGGCCTGAGGGGCTTCCCTGGCGGCTCAGACAGTAAAGAATCCGCGGGCACTCCAGGATACCTGGGTTCTGTCCATGGGTTGGGAAGACTCCCTGGAGAAGGGAATGGCAGCCCACTCCGGTATCCTTGCCTGGAGAATTCCATGGACAGAGGAGCCTGGCGGGCTACAGCCATGGGGTCACAAAGAGTCGGACACAACTGAGCGACTAACACTTTCACATATCAAGGAAGAGGAGCAACAGAGACAGCCAAGGAGGAACACCATAGAGCAATGTTTGTAGGTCTCAAAAGCCCTGAGAGCAAATTTCACGTAGAGAAGAAAACAATAACTCTGTTCAGGCTTTGGGGATGAGAAGAAGAGGACGCAAGAAAGTTTTCACAAAGGAAATGTCAATGAAACAAGACTCTGAAGGGCAAATAGGAATCTTCCCATGCAAATAAAGGAGATAAAACAGAGGCAGGAGGGACAAAATGATAGGCCAGGAGCTTCAAGAAGCGTTCAGGGAGTATCGGGCCATGTATTTTTAACCCCAGCTTTGGGATTATGGTTTGGCTTTTTCACCAAATATCAGTGTGTTGGAATATAGTGTTGGGTTAGGGAAGGACGATTTCTATATTTCTACCCGATATAAACTGCTAGCTTTCAACTGTGGTGCACACCACAATCCCCCAGACAGCTTGTTAAAACAGATTGCTGAGCCCCACCTCCAGAGTTTCTGATACAATAGGCATGGGTGGGCCTGGTGATTTGAATTTCTAATCAGATCCCAGGTGACGCCTGTGCTGCCGTTTCAGGGACCACAGTTTGAGGACCACTGAGAAGGCGGAGAAGCAGAGGTACCGCACTAGCCCTCCCCCCACCCCCCCAGTCAGCTTCTT
Source organism: Ovis canadensis (assembly GCF_042477335.2). NCBI lineage: Eukaryota > Metazoa > Chordata > Mammalia > Artiodactyla > Bovidae > Ovis > Ovis canadensis. The sequence goes on from NC_091249.1 coordinate 119,371,653, forward strand.
GGGCAGGCCTCGCCCGTCAGGGGGGACCACTTACACGGGGAATCACACAGTCTTCACATCATTCTCCGTTTCTTGGTAGACAGATCCTTCCTGTTTACTCTTCAACCTATACAAATTTGGGATAATTTCAAGGCTGGGTCCTTTTCAAGAAAGCAAACTCCGACTCACCCGAGTCCCAGGGCTGTCTCTGTCCGCAAACCGTGGTGACACGCAAAAATGAAAAACCACTGCTGCGCCTCTCTATGCAGTCTCAGCGGCCTTGTGGAGCTGTTTTACACCAGTGAATCATTTCACCCTCCCGAGAAGCCAGCCCAGGTATTCCTGGAAGGTTGACTAAGCAAGCGTGGAATGACGATGGCCTATCGAAGTCCCCACAGTATATCCCGGTCTATTGGAGACGCTGGTGGAACCACGGCCTCTCCTAGAAACTGGTGACAATTTTTCATGTAAAATTTAGCTCTTCCTCAGTTCTGTAACACTTCAGCAACAGAATCTACTGCAAACAGCCCACATTACTCAGGAACTGTAGTTCCTCCTGGAGAAGGAAATCGGAATCCTCTCCAGTATTCCTGCCTGGAGAATCCCATGGACAGAGAGGCCTGGTGGGCCACAATCCATGGGGTTGAAAAGAGTTGAACTGCGCACACACCGCAGTCTCCCGTCCTGGATTGCAGGGCTTTAGGGCCGTTGAATTTAGGAGGCCTATCCCATGAGAAGGAGCTGCTTTCAACTCTCCTCCTTCCCCCTAAACCTTGAGATTGTGAGGGTCTTGGAGATGTCTGTGTGGCACCATGATGGGGGAACAGAGTAGTTGATGTGTCTACAAGGTGAGTGCCAATTTACTTCCCCAAGCCTCCCTGAGATGGATGGAGGCGAGTAGCTGGGCTGTTCCTGTGCCCACAAGAAGAGAACAGATGGGATGAACAAGGGTCTGAGGATCAAATTAGTTTGCAGCAAGAAGCACACAGCATGACCTGTGGGGCCCACGACAAAGGCTACGGTGAGCGGGAAACTCAGCTCATTAGATGATTGATCATAATCCAGAGAGGTTCTTACATTAGCTAAGAAAATTTTAATAGGGAGAATTACACATGGTGACAGAGAAAGGGCCAAACTAGAGTATACTTGTGAGCTACATCAGAGTTTTAGAAGGCATTCAACTCAAGCAGGGTCAAAGATGTGATGAGGTGAGCCAGTTCCAGGACATTCTGAGAGAGACATCATCATCACCAAAATACCAGGCTTCTACAATCTAACCCCTTCCTCCACCAGACTAGGGTCAGTTTATGATGAAGATATTAAAATGGGGGGAGAGGGTAGGATTCAGAGGATTAAAGGGCCATCTCTAACACAGTCTGAGATCTAACAGGAGAAAACAACGCAGCTGAGCCTCAAAAAGAGGCAATACAGGGGGTGAGACGTTCAGTACTTAAAAGTCTGTCACGTGCCAGGGGATGAAGCGTGCGTGGATGGGTAGCTGTTACAGGAAAAAAGATTTTCCAGCTGGACATATCATAAGGAACTTTCTAGAAAGTAGAACAGCCTGAGGACTTAGGACCCTGGAGTTCGGAGCAAAGCTGCTTAGGTCTGAAGGTCCTGAGGTAACCTCAGACAAACGAGTTACCCTCTGGGTGCCTCAGTTCTCTCAGTTCTCAGGAAAGTGACGTCAAGAATAATATCTGTGGTAAGATTAGAGAGCTAATAGATCCAGAATGCTTAGGCACTGTCTGGCACATACCAAGGGTTATAGCTGTTGAAGATCCCCTGGAGAAGGAAATAGCAAACAACTCCAGTACTCTCGCCTGGAAAATTCTATGGATGGAGGAGCCTGGTGGGCTACAGTCCATGGGGTCGCAAAGGGTCGGACATGACTGAGCGACTTCGCTTCACTTTCCTTCTTGTGACCGACAGAGGTATCGACAGAAGAATAGGCTTGAGCAATAGTGTGTCCCCTCAGGGGTTGTCTGAGCAGAGATGCACAGGTAAGGTGGGAAATCAAGGAGAGAGGAAGTGGTGGCTGGAGGGCCGTGACACGGGTTGATGTTTTAAGCGCTAGGTGGACAGAGGATTTCAGAAGAGCTACCACAGTTTAATTCTCCACAATCTCTGTCTCCACTCACAATGGCATCTTGACTGCTCTATTCTGAACATTGCTTTTGCTTTAGTGAAAGCACCAAAGCTCACCGCCATGGACACTTCCACAATTTTACTATCTCTCAAACTGTCTATAGATGATACATGTTTTCACAAACTAATAACAGTCAACCCTGGGAAAAGTGAGCATTTCGAATTAGGTGAGACACAGGAACACATCATCCTTTCGTTCAGTGATGTCGAGTCATCCATGAGTCAGGCACTGGCCATATTTATATTAGCGTTCATAAGCTACAGTACCTGGCCTTCAAGGAGTTTATGATTCAGTCACACTGACCAGAAATAAGATACAAAAGCTTGAGAACCACTCTGTGAAATAAACCCAAGAGAAGTCTTTCACTACTGCGTGAGAATCTACAGTTTTGCAATTCTTGCCTTGGTAAGTAGCAGTAGCAAAAGTCCTGTGGATAAATATAGTACAGAGAACAGACAAAATCGAAACCGAAGAAATGCCGAAGAACAGCACCCCATCCTCTCCAGCAGCCTAGAATCAGCCTTGAGTCTGTATAACATGTTGAGTTGAAAGCATTGCGGGTCACTTTGCTTTTGAGAAGTAAAGCATGAGGGCAAGAAAGAGCAATCCCTGTGTGATGAAGCAGAGAAATGACTTCTTCAGAAAGAAAACAGAAAGCCCTTAAAGTAAAATATAATCTAAAAGATAAAAATCTACCTGGCAAGGATAATAGCCAATGAGGTGTTAAATACAAGCACTAAATTCTGATTGGATGGGGTAGATAAACAGATGGTACAATAGGCTGTCAAGAATCTTTATGAAAGCTGCATATTGTAGTTTAGAAGCTGGATGAAAAAACTGTTGCTGAAGATAAACTTAACAAAGAATAGAGAATCTAAGAGAAACTATTTCAGCAAAAGAAGTTTAAGGTAAAACAAAAATTTCTCCTGAAATCATTTTTAGTAAAATGTTGATGGAGACTAAAGTCTTCCAGGAAGTCATTACGTAGCACTTAAGACACGTAAGTGTTCCAACTCTCCAAAGCCAGGTGGTATTCATTGTGGGGGTCCCAGGAGGACCCACATGTGAATGGCCATAGTCTTGGTCAGGACATAAAATACAGCCTCAATGTTATGTTCTTACCTAAACATCAGGCTCCACTGGGAGTCTTTTTCTTGAATAAAGGTTTGAGAATTGGGTCCCATCATCTATTACTGCAGAGGAATTATTCTGGAAATTAGAAAGGTGTCTTATCCTCAGGAGATACAAGAAATTTAAAAACCCTGAGCCTCTTAAATTCTAAAACACTTTCTTCAAAGATTAATTGAATCAATATGCCCTTATAATCGTGATATATTCTGAAGTAAAAAATAAAATCAATATTCAATTTAAATTCTTTCTGGGGAAGGACAACAAAATGGGGAGAAAAATAATCCAACATTACTTTCTAAACGTGATTTATATTTTTCTGGGGTTTTTTGCCCTAAATTTTGTCTCATGAATATGTATCACATCCATAACCAGGAAAGATGGTTGAAACAAAGAACTATAATATACTAGTATTAAAACATTTCTTAAATTGTGGTAGCTCTACTCAAAAAGATTTAGGATAGCCAAAGCCAAGCATAATAAGAGTTGAGGCGGCCACTCTGGATTAAGACTGCAGCGGAGAATGCAAGATGGATGGTCCAGTGCATGGCATGAAATTGAACAGTCTAACATTACTTTATTCTAGAATAGAGAAAAAATAATTGGAGACTTTTTGGAGCTATTTAAACACTCAGTGAAACCTAAGCGACTCCACATTTACACCCATGTGCTAAGGGAAGAAAAGGGACATCGTATGAAGTTCATAAACAGAAAATTAGTAAAAACATGAATTAATTTTTTACTTTATGTAGAGCTAAAACATAGAATATTGTGTTGAAGATATTAGTGGGGAAATTATGGAGGTATATATTTTATGATTGTCAATTATATTTGTCTTCACTAGTATAAAAATAGTATTCTATCAATCTCTCTTGTAGGTAATGTGGAGCTATTAAAAGTGATAAGGTATCAGTTGATTACCTACGAAAGAGGTGACATTTATTTTCTGTGCTCAGCAATATCACACATACCCATCGGTTATCATATAATGGGGTCAGTGGCCAACTTATTTTGGTATTAGCAGACACTAGCTACTAATGATACAGGATACCTGGTGAGCGGATGGGGCCAACAATTGATCATTTATGGGAGATCTTTATTTCTCTTACAAGATTTTTTTTTACTGGAAGCTCTTGGTCTTAGGAAGACTAGTTTGTTTCCAGGGAACTGAAAGCTCTGTGTAAAATAACCTCTATTATGCATAAGATACCATCTGTCTCCGGGTCAAAGAGATGATATACTGTGTTTCAGGACACTGGTTCCTCTTAGATTACGACGAAGTCAGATGCTTGGCTTCAAGTGATTGTCTGTACCAGTCTTATACCCCGAAGTTTCCCCGTGGCCTGATGTCAGTCAGCAGTCTGGAGGGCAGAAACTCTTCCTATGTGGCAACAATACTTCATTTTGACTGATGGCTGACATCCTCCTTAAGAGCAATTAGCACACTGAAAACTCCCAACAATTAACCTTGGCGGGAAAAGAATTGCGATTAATGTCTTTACCAGGGTCGAAGATTATCATTTCATTGTGCTCATACCCTTGGTAGTACATAGATTTTCTATTAATTTGCCGATCAGGTAAGGACTTCAGTCTCAGTGTACATATTTAAAATGTGTAGATGTTGATCCTCTAAAAAACACTATCCTGTGACACCTTTCCTAGAATTAAAATGCCTAAGCAGCCCTGCCGATCCAGTTCTTCCTTTGCATATCTGACTTCTGAAAAACGCACTTTCTCTTTGTAGTGCTGAAGCGAGTAGCCTTGAGCTGGAAGCAAGAGTGAAGGTCAAACATGGGAGAAAATCCAAAATGAATCAGATACATTTCATTTTGCACAAGAATTTTCTATCACATTTACCTCTGTCGAAAGAATCAGCCTATCTTTCCAGTTTACTTTTTACCTGGAGTCAAAATTAGAGCTTGCAAACTGTAAACATGGGGAGGAAAGATAATTTTAGTGACGGTTTCATCACCGCCAGCCCAGTGGTTCTCATAACTGAATCCCACATACTCTGAGAGTGTCATGACTACCTTACCGTGTGAGGAGAGCAGAGTGGAACAAGCCCATCTCCACCAAAGGTCAGAGAGAGAAGCCGAATGACCTGGGGAAGGACAGAGAGTGACCTGTTTGTGATTAAACGCGGAACAAGGTCACCTGAGTTAGGAGAGTTGGCAGAGTGAGAGCCAAGGGCGATGCACCCCGGGGCACAGGCCTACTTCCCGAGCTTTTTCAGCCCCCTTGCCCTGCCCACCTGGATGACGCCAAGGTTGCTAACTGCTCTGAGCAGGGCATAAATGCTCTTTCCTCAGGGTAGTCATTAAAGCCGGGAGAAGGTGAGGATCTCCTTTCGGGATGCCAAGTTGCACTTCTGTTGATTCCTTCGTACTTAAGGGCAGAAATAGGCAAGGGGAGTTTGCCCTGGGTTCCAACACCTGTCACCATCCTTGCAGAACCTTTCAGCCGCTGAAGTCAATCAGGTTCTGGAAAGTGCTAAGCAACCGTACCAACTGCTCCCAACTAACATTACATCCGAATGCGCATGACCAAGCATATTTCACCGTGCTCCGCCAGGCCGTGTTAGTCACGTGAGCAATGCGCAGCTCACTTTACTTGCTGACTTGCTTAAAAAGAGAAAATTAAATGCATTTCTCCTAAGGATATTTTGTGGAATTTTTCCACATCATTAAATAAAACGTAGCCCTGGTTTAAAGGCATTTCCTGAGAGAAAACATTTCTTAACCTAAACTAACTGGACGATGTGAAACAGTTTGCCTTATATACCGTAATTTTTTTTTCCCCCCGATTACATGTAATGACCCTCCTATCATCCTGCAAAGCTTACCCGTATCATCGGATTGTTTCCTGGCTGTCCGAAAAAATTGACTGCAAACTTTTTAAAGCAGTTCTAGGGAGAACGGGAGGTGATTCAATTTTCTCCTCATAGTTACAAAAGGCTGAATGGTATCGGAGATGACATTTCTGAAATAATTAAGAAAAATAACGACGTGCTTTCTTCAGCTAGGTCCATGCTTCCCTCGCAGCTTTGACATAACAAGCTATAACATTGGTTCCTTATTGTCGGAATAAGGAAGATAAGCTCAAATGTAACAGACAGCAAGAAGATGCTATAAAGCAGACGCTATAAAGAAGGACAGAATCAAATGGAAAGCTTTCTTGTTTTGCCATCAGAATGCCTAGTTTCACTTTCTTCCTGAAGAAGGGACTGTACTTCCCTGGTGAGGGCTTAAATCCACTCAGAGTTTGGGTTTGCAACACTGTTTAATTACTTTGGATCCCCAGTGAGGTATATTACCACCCCTAACTCCATCAGTTCATGGTTTCTGCATCGGGACTGAGGTGTGGTACATGATTTGAATTTCTTTTTTTTTTTTTAAACTTTCCATTGGAATAGCCACATGAGATGTTCTGATTTTTTCAACAGACTCCCCTGGCCTCTTTGTCTGAGTCAGAAATTTTCTATTAAAAAGAAAGAAAAAAAAATGCTCCTTCCAAGAAGATATCACACATCGTCTGTTTAATCCCAGGAGTCTTCTCTCCAATTTGAAAGTCAACATCAGACAGAGAGGTAATGCTTTTTTGTTTTGTTTCAATCCGAACTCTCACAGTTGTTCAAATTGAATCAAGAAGCAAGAATTTCAAACTAAGTGGTGAGCTGAAATAAAATGGGGAGACATTCATTCTACAAGGTTGTCTGGGAGAAGTGCTGAGTACACCCTGAGAGAAAAATAAAGCAGAGGGCAAGGTTTCCATAAGAGGTTATGGCCGCACAATAATCCACAAAGCAGTGTGAAGGGAGAGCATGAACAGACCTCCCGCAGCATAATCCAAGTTGCTGTAATATGGCTTGGTGAAATATTTCAGCACTGGGGCTTTTGAAAGAACTCTTGTGAGTGAGATGCCTTCAGACATAAAAACAAAGTCGGGTTCCAAGAAGCTTTAGTGATTCTTGTCCCCAGCTGGCAACGCTGACCCATGTGCACGTGTGAGTGTGCACACACACACATACACACACGCGCAGGACAAGAGTGCTGTGTCTAAAGAGAAACATAGAACACTGTTCTCCTTGGGATACTGGATCAAATTCCCAGTCTCCTAACTAAGTTAGGACTTGGTCCCTGCTTTGGGCATTGCCTTGTGGCAGACAGTAACCTCCTGCTCATTGCCATTCCCTGCAAAAATAAAACCTTCAAGAAGAAAAGAATGTCCTATTGTTGGAGGAGACTTATTCCTCCAGCTCCTCAAAGAGGAGGTATTTTTGGCATCTGGGAAGAGATTTGTGTCCAGAGGGGCTTCTTAGTTTTACAGCTGGGTCCACTCAAACCCGCCCAACAAGCCAGCATCACAGAGAGGAGCCCAGCCAAACACAGGCACTTCAATCACGCTCGACTCACTTGGGTTCTGGTAAATGAAATAAAACCCCAAAGCTTGGCTTTTTAAAAAATTTTTCTTAGGGCAAAGTCCATTTAGAATTGATATAATCGCTTGCTATGGTTACATACGGCACATTTATTTTTAAATAGCTCCACGTCCCAAGGGCTCCTGATTTCCGTCCACATGGCAGGTAGAAAGGCTGCAGGAAAATAATTTGCAACACAGTCCGCATGTTACCAGGTTCTGGAAAGGCACGTCTGGAGACGCACCCCTAAGTTGGGAAAGAACTGGGCTGCTCGGTAATTATGCCCTGCATTTTGGGTCCTTTAACTAAGGGAAGCTCAGCCAAAGACGACTGGGGGATGAAATCCACCCCGGGGTCTGCAGGCCATGCTGACCGTCAGCTGCCTAGAGGAAGAGGCCTTTCTTTCCCACTCTGTGAATATGTCATCCTGCGCGTGGCGGGCCGTGCCTCGCAGGTCACCCACAGGCGGCCGGGGCCCTGATTAAGAAGCCCTGTGTCTGCTCTCCACTGCCTGGTGCGGGTGAGTCTGTTGGAGGCTGGCTCCTTGTGGTGGTGGGGGGGCTGGGGACCAGACTTTCCACGGCCCCTGTCAAAAGGCGGCCCTGGGTGTGGACTGGCGCTGGGATGAGACTGCAAAATCTCCCAACCCTGGTGGCCCTGCTTCCTGGCAGAAGAGTACTTTGTGCTTTTCCCACGGAAGGCGACCGTGCCAGCCTCATGGATCCAAGTCCTGTGCTTCCTTCTCTCCCCTATTCGTCCCTTGCCGTCAGGAACTAGGGCTCACTCATCTTTGGATGCTATAAATAGAACCCAACGACAGGGAGGCCTGGCGTGCTGCAGTCCAGGGGGTCGCAAAGAGTCGGACACAACTGAGCTTCTGAACTGAACTGAGTCTCTTGCGTTAATATTTTGTTTAAACCAGAAACTGCAAGCTGGGGCCTGTACCCCAACCTGGCTACTTGTGTGTCATTCAACACAAAGTTTGTTGTTGTTGAGTCATTAAGTTACATCTGACTCTTTTGCTATCCTATGGACCTTAGCCCGCCAGGCTCCTCTGTCCATTGTTGTTGTTTAGTCATTAAGTCACATCTGACTCTTCTGCTATCCTATGGACCTTAGCCCGCCAGGCTCCTCTGTCCATTGTTGTTGTTTAGTCATTAAGTCACATCTGACTCTTCTGCTATCCTATGGACCTTAGCCCGCCAGGCTCCTCTGTCCATTGTTGTTGTTTAGTCATTAAGTCACATCTGACTCTTCTGCTATCCTATGGACCTTAGCCCGCCAGGCTCCTCTGTCCATGGGATTCTTCAGGCAAGAATCCTGGAGTGGGGTGCCATTTCCTCCTCCAGGGGATCTTCCTGACCCAGGGATCGAACCCAGGTCTCCTGCACTGGCAGATGGCTTCTTCACCACTGAGCCACCAGGAAAGCGCTGATACAAAGTTTAGCAAGTCATAAACTAGGCTTTATGTTTCACCTACATGCTTACATTTACAGACTGAGAGATTCCACATTGGAATCTGCATTTCTGGTTTCTTTGGGAAAGCTGGGCGTCCTGGCGTCACCGGCTTTGCTTCGCCTCACAACAGCGTTTGGCCAGAGAGGAGGAGCTGCCCTGCTTCTGTATCTGGGCTGCTCTCTAGGGTCGGGTCACCATGGCGCCTTCTTCCTTCCTGTGAATTTTCTGCCTTGCTCTTCTAGGCGTATGGTTTAATTGAATAGAAGTCCTTTGGAATAATGATCCAATAATCTCCCTTATATTCAGTTACCAGATCCAGTGCTGTAGCATGGAGTTTGTCAACGTGTTTTTCCCCTTCCTTACCATCCGTGGTAGATGACTTTCACGTGTACAACACACTCTCAAGGGTGCTGTCAGGGTTATTCTAGCTGTACCAAGACTGTGAGATGGTTGCTATAGCCTGGAAAACTCTCTTCTCAGAAAAAGAAAGCAAATACTTTGCAGGCTTCAGAAAAACTATTACCAGTAACAAATTTCTTGTGACATCTCACAACTGATCATGACACACCTGTGTGAAGTGAGAGGGCAGTTGAGAATAGCTTTGAGCTGAAAAAGGAAAAGCATAAATAAGTTTAGAGAATTGTGTTTATAAAGCGTGATGGAAAAGAAGGCTTACAAGACCTCCAAGTAAATAATTTTAGGTCAGGGTAAATACTAGGTTTACTCACTTCAATTCAGCTTCCCACACATGTGTTTATGACCAGGGCCAGCCCACTACATGGGAGAAATTGGCAGCCACCTTCTTCTCATGATTGGGCTAGTAAGGAATCTCTACTATTAGACTCATTTGTAGGATTTAGGTAAAGACAGGGTGTTGTCTCTAGGAGACTCTGGAAGGCAGAGGAGATCAGCAGATTCTGTCAGACGCTCTCCTAGAACGTGAATTAGGGTCGGCATCTTAGATGTGTGGTTTGTATTAAGAGAGTAGCAGGAAACCTCGATTTGCTTCAAGAGGGGGCGGGGAGGCTGAGTGCTCACCAGCAATCAGGAGGGAAAAGTGCTCGGGTGTGGGTCAGGGGGCCAAGATGGACAGGGAGCCCTGGGGTGCTGGGTGCTGACTTAGGGAAAGAGACCCAGGACATGAGCTTTTGAAAAAGAAGAACGGAGTAATGGTGAAATCCATGGGGACTACTCAGTTCAGAAGTCCTTTCCAAAGCTCTGCTGGTGACTCTGAAGTTCACCAGTTCATTTAAGGCAAGCGTGATGGACTGCACTGAGCCAGTCTTCAGCCTCTGTGTGTGTGTGTGTGTGTGTGTGTGTGTGTGTGTAGGCCCAAGTGGAAAGTCAGATGCTGGTTCCGAATGTAGAACGTGGTTTGCGTCTTAATCACCAGTCTGGTTTTCAGGATTTATAATAGGGTGACTGGCGTTTTGCCCAAGAGCAATAGATTCTTAAGGTAAAGTATTGAAAGTCTGATGTTTCTAGGAATTAGACTGTTAACAGGACAGTAAATGGATCGGGGGATTTCAGTTTCTTCACTGGCTGGATTACTTACAGATGGGCCTGGGCAAATTAGGAGCCATCTATCTAGAATTAAGTATTTATTATGCTGCCCAGACTCCAGTTTCTTCAGATTCGAAGATGAAGAATATTGAAAAAAAATGAAGAGGTCCCAGAAGCTTCTAAAAATGTGGTGTAGGCTAATGGTTTTCAGTCATAGCTCTTTAAAAATGCTTTACCACCTCTCAGAGGGACTTAAATTTCAGCTGTCTGAGGCTGGCTAATTACTGAGGTAAAGTTAAAAGTTGTTCTGTGCCCAGAGAGGACTGGGGAATAAAAGCAGTGAACCGCAAAGCTGTGTCAGGAAAAGTTTACTTTCTGTGGTCACTGAATTAACGAAAGAACAAGCCAGCCCTGGTGCACCTCTTCCTGCCTCCGTGTCACGCTGGGCCTCCCTGCCGCAAACGGGCAGACGCTGCTCAGACCCCAAACGCCTCTCCCACCAGAGGCGAGCTGCCAAAACCGAATGCTCCTTGACTAGAGGGGGGGAAATTGGAAATGGCTAATTCTCGCTTTCCACTCACTTGCTTGAGATGTGACAGTCGTGTCTCTGGGGCGTCCTTCTCGAGACACAAGGATAAGAAGTGGGGGCAGGGGCAGAAAACACAGCGCCTGCCTTTCCCTCCTCCTCTGTGGAGACGGAGAGAGCAGAATGACTTGCAGGTGGCCCCATCCGAAGCCAAGACGACTGAACGATTTGGGAACGAGCTCTACCTATTTTTTTTTAATTGCAAAAAAAAAAAAAAAGAAAATGAGAAGAAAATGCTAATAGTTGCAGCTAGAAAATATGCCTGGGAGAATGGCCTTTATCATCTGCTTTTTGAAGTAGGGGTTGAGAAAGAGATGAAGCCAGGGAGAGAGGACCCAGAGGGCTGATCCTGCGAACAGAGCGCTGTGGGCACCGGGACACAATTGGTACCCGAGGGAGAAACTTGCCTGTTCATTGCCGACTCGCTCAGCGATTCGGCGAGAGTCATTTACATGGTCTTCTAAATGGTATAGCCCTGTTTCATCTCCAGACAAGAGTGCGAAAGGTGTTTATAAAGATCCTAGCCTCTGTTTAGGGATGTCTAAATACATTCTGGTAATTAGCTTAACTTTGATCCAATGCAGTGCTTTTTCTCGGTAAAATAAATAAATCAGGGAAAGGTTCTGGAACACTCTCCCCTTTGAGACCCCTGCCATTAATATCAAGCTGAATTCTTTCAGTGCATATTGTTAAATCTGATTTTTTTTAAACCTCCAATCTGGTTTTCCTGTTAATAAAAAAAAATTCCATGCGTGCACACATGATCAGTGGTTCAGTCGTGTCCGATTCTTTGCGACCCCATGGACTGTAGCCTGCCAGGCTTCTCTGTGCATGGGACTTCCCAGGCAAGAAGACTGGAGTGGGTTGTCATTTCCTCCTCCAGGAGATCTTCCTGATGCAGGGATCAAACCCAAGTCTCCTGTGTCTCCTGCATTGGTAGGGGTATTCTTTACCTCTGAGCCACATGGGAAGCCCAAAAATAATATTAGCTATCTATTCCCTGGTGGTGCAGATGGCAGAGAATCTCCTGTAGGAGATCTGGGTTCAGTCCCTGGGTCTGGAAGATCCCCTGGAGAAGGGAATGGCACCTCACTCCAGTATTCTTGCCTGGAGAATCCCATGGAGAGAGGAGCCTGGTGGGCTACAGTTCATGGGGTCACAAAGTGTCGGACATGAGTGAGCGGCTTTCACTTCCATCTATTAATAAAAAGTTCAAAGTGAAAAACTTAGCTACTGCAGTCGCACTTTGAGAAGTAGTGAGAAACTGCATGTCGGCTCCTCACTACGTTGTTAGAAAGGTTTCGTCACATGGCACAAGCAATGAAGAGAAGAGTCACAGCTTGGCTCCCAAGCTTCTGCAGCAACGAATGATTTTCGTACACTCCACTCCGTTCGCCATTCTTATGCCTCCGTCTTCCCTGAAACCCAGAAGGGAGAGAGTGAGGCAGAATTCCCACTTAACTGAAAAGGATCACAGGCTAATATGTATCAGACATATTGTCACCCCCTCTTGTCCCTATTTCCTGGGATTTCCTAAGTTGTGTTGTCTGTGAAATGGGATGGTCCCACATCAGACCTGTAGGTATGAAAGGAAGTATATGATTCCTTTAATAAAGGGAGAAAGAGATTTATCTCATTGTTTCACATGAACATTGAATTCCATTGATGAAGAGTATAGTCCCACGTCTATACTAACAGCTGGTATCTTTTAAAGAAAGATTTCAGAATGCTACTTCAAATTATTTCACTGTAAGAGTTTCTAGATAATGTTCCTCTACAAAATACACCTGACTCAAAAGGAATTAAAAAATATAGTTGAAGGGAGAAAATTTACTTGTATCTCAACATCTAGAGATAATCACAATTGCCATTGTGAACTATTCCTTTTCAGACTTTTTGTATGGACATAAGATGATCTTTTTATAAAATTGGGATTCTGCTGCTTATATAGTACTGTACTTTTTGACTTTTTGTTCCCAGTTAAATCCCTTTTCTCATGTGTGATTTTAAAATGACCATTAGCTTTTTGTAAATGAAAATTACACCTTTATATGGCAGAGAAAAAAATACACTGCAAAATGTGATGATGGAGAGGAAGACGCCTCCTCATTGCAGACCTCAGTCTTACTTCCTAGAGTGAACTAAGCGTGGCCACCAGTTTCTCGCAGACATCAGCTTTTAGGCACTGGGCTACTCTGTCTTTCTAAACTAGCATCACACTAAGGCATTGGACGAAACATCCCACAGAGTGTTAATCAATGAAAAATGGTATGTTCCCACACTGTACTTCGAAGATGATATGAAATTAATTCCACTGTTAATGTCAACTGAATTATTTACATGATGGTGCAGGTGAACAACCGAGGATTTGCACAGGTAAGTGCAAAGAGCCCTGGAGAGTCTTATCCTGGTCAAAGGAGTGAGAGTACGGCATCCATGAGAAAGGCAAGGTACACGACTCCGCAGCCCGCGGTTCTTCCTGGGCACCCTCCTGCAACCCCAAAGGTGCAAATCCAGCTGTGCACCTGGCCAGGAGAAGCAACTGACCGGCTCCATGGGGAGGTGTGAGGAGCGCGCAGGGACAGACGGAGACCATGGTGAAGAGGAAAAGATGTCTCAGGCTGTGAGGGGGACTGCCGCTCAGACTGGGGCTTTGCAGAAAGGCAGCCTCGGGTGACCCTTTTGATTTTTTAATGAGAAATAAGAAACCTACCTGTTATGTGAATTTGCCCAATTTTTATGATTGGCAATTTGTTTTAAAAGAATAATGACAACTGCATGGGACTAACTAACCTTGCCGATTGGCTGCCTTAGAGTGCAGCCTTTTTTCTTCTGTAAAAGCTCCCTTGCTAAAGACACGGAGAAGGCAGTGGCACCCCACTCCAGCACTCTTGCCTGGAAAATCCCATGGACGGAGGAGCCTGGTAGGCTGCAGCCCACAGGGTCGCTGAGAGTTGGACACGACTCAGTGACTTCACTTTCACTTTTCACTTTCATGCATTGGAGAAGGAAATGGCAGCCCACTCCAGTGTTCTTGCCTGGAGAATCCCAGGGACAGGGGAGCCTGGTGGGCTGCCGTCTATGGGGTCGCACAGAGTCGGACACGACTGAAGCGACTTAGCAGCAGCAGCAGCAGTGGAAGACAACTATCATCTTAGCCGTGGCTTCTCTGCGCTCTAGATCAGACGGCCCCCAGCCCGCCTCTTTGCCAGCAGGAAGCCCACCTGACGCAGCTGGCGGGCACAGACGCTGACATGACATCACAGCACAAAGGTAAGCACCCCCAGGGCAGGAGACAGGCAGGGCCTTGGAGCAGGCATGGACTGAGGACGCTGCCATTCTTGTCACAGACAGAAAGTGGCATTTTGGCCTCCTGGTCATGCTACTGTGATAAAGTAACGGGACATCCAGGAGTGCAGGCTAGGATGGTGCCCCTTGCCCCCGAATGCACCTGCTCTTTCTGCTGGAATGCTCCTTCCTTCAGGGGTAGCCAGGGCATGGTGGTAAGAGATCTGGAAATGGTCTAAATATCCTTCTTAAGAAATCCACTGAAGACAGCCTAAAAGCTTCTCCTCCATTCTCAAATGCTCTTTCTGAAACCCAGCCCAACTGCCTTTGTTTGCGTTAGTGTATTTGCTCTGAGTGAGTTTACTCTGTCACCTAAGAGGCAAAAGAAAGCAAATTCAATTTTCCATAAGCAGAATTGAAGCTTCGGGGCAGCACTGGTAGATGTCTGCACCAGGGGAATTTGAGATGTGTTTCGTAAAAATGACAAAAGGTTGTTAACAAGCATCAACAAGCCAGTTTGGGAGCTGATGTCCCATAAAAATGATGGCTAGTTGGCACGGTATGGGTGCCATCACAGGCCCTGGTTCACAGCGGAAACCTCAGGCCCCAGCTCTACCAGAAGGCAGACATCAGTTCACTCAAAATGGCTCACAACTGATGCCTTTGCTATTCTCCTACCTAAAGCAGCGGCTCATTATTTGAATATTGAAACATGGAATCAAACAAACCTATCAATCTATTTCTCCCAGTTATTTGCATTTCAAATTAGTGAGGTCTTTTAAAATATTCATGCTCTTTGACTCGGTAACACCACTTGCAGGAATTTATTCCAAGGAAACAATTCTAAACAATAGCAAAAAATAGAAAACAAGTTAAATATTCAATAATAGGGGAATGGCTAAGTAAACCACAGTTTATGATCACAGTGAAATGTTATATAACCACTACAATGATTATAACGACTATGCAATAACATTGAAAATACTTCTGCTAAGATGTTGTCAGAAAGGCGAGATGCAAAATTCTGAACAAGCGTGATTATATATTACATAAACCAGTCAACTAGAGAGCAAAACAAAACAAAAACAAACCCCAAAACAAACCCTTTGTACAGGAAATACAGGATTGGAGGGAAATCACTGAAAAGTTAAGAGTAACACCGTCTGGGGTGATATCAGTTTTTCTCTTCCTCCATAATTTTCTGCATTTTCTTAAATGAGCACGTATTACTTGTATAACGAAAAAAGTGTACATTTAAAAATGGGACTTAGCCCTAACGCTTTGGAAAATGACAGCTAACACCAGAACGAAACAACCTCTTCAAAAAAGTGGATCTCAGGTTGCCACAAGTGGGTGATAAAGGCTCATCCCATGCAGTGATGGTCCAAAAGCCCTGCTTCTGAGCAGGGGAAGCAAACTCAGGCCTTTCCTCGGATAACTCTGCCAGCGCTGTGTGCAGAATAAAGTTCATCATTCCAAGGATGGTTTACAACCCAAAGCAGGAGATTTTCTTACATTTATCATCATCTCAGCGAAACCCTGTACACGGCGCTACCATCAGTGAGAAAGATTAATCGTATTAAAACCCAACCGCAGTATGATGTGAGGGATTTCCGTGGAAGCCGATTCAGAAGGCAGAATGAAGGCGACGTGAAGTGGAATTTCCTTTCCTTTTGTGACCCCTCCCCTCATAAATCTCTGCCCTTCAATTTCATCAAGTGAGCCTTTGTTCTGACATTCTGGGCAGGAAGTGTGGAGGGAACTGATCCGCTCTCCTAACACCTCTCGTGAGTTTTGAATATGCACGTGTTTGAATACATCAAACACATCTGCTTCTAGACAGTCCACGCCAAGTATCCTCACCATGTGTAACTCATACTCCACGCCAGCCCCCTGCCTCTTGTCTCCCCTTCACATAACAGCAGCACACAGACGCATGCTAGAGCTTTCCTAGCCTGATTCTTAAAATGCAGGGAAACAAATTTGTTACAGGAATCTGAAAAGCGCTACGTTGCTTTGCCCAAATAAGCATCAAAAGAGAAATACATCAAATTCAGCCAGTGAGAGGAGAGTTGGGAGCCGGAGCGGGTGGGGAGGAGAGAGACTTAGGCTGGAAATTCCCATCGTGTGGTTTTCAAAGGCTTTTCTGAACCTTCTCTTTTCTATTATCACCTTACAAATAGCCTGTTGAGCCGAACAGGATGCAGATATTTGTTCTGGCCTTCTTGCTACCTTCTTCTAGAAGATGGAGAAAAATGTGAAAGAGGATATTTCATTCCTCTTGGATACTTTTTGTTTTGTTTATTTGAAGGGGTGATGAAGACACAAGTGAACAGGTAACAGCAAGCAGTGCTCCCGATGCCGCACTGACTGACTTTTCCATCTTTTCTTGGTGTGTGTGGCTCAGGCTGCTAGAAGCGATGTGTTGATTGGTTGACAATTATTCCTAAGACCGTTCCGCAGGGATGTGTATGAATTAAGCTTGTATGTTTAAGGATTAAGTTTGAAGTAGACAAAGTTTACATTAGCTTTCCCTAGTCATTATCATCTTTCCTTTCATTTGTACAAATTAAATACTGCATGCTTCCCCCCTGGCCTCTTTCCTAATTTGCTTGGTTGTATCTGAAAAGTCTTCAAATTTGCTCCGGCTAATCCTCAAAGGAACAGGACGACTAGCCCTGAACTTCTCCAGCAAGGTTCCAGCTCTGGTTCCGAGAGTAATCTGGGCAGAATCACCTTCTGTCTTTGAGCATTAGTTTACTGATTTGAGTCTGTTCTCAAAACAAGGTTAACGGTACAGGGTGTAATTGAATGCAGTTCCTGAGATGTTTCAGTAAGCATCATTTATGGCAAACCATATTCAGTTGGAAGTCCCGTCAGTGACGCTCCATGGGGGTGTGAGGATGGGTGGCCTAGCACTCGACGCCACCTCGCCAGTCCAGAGAGTCCTTCCCTTCCCTAACCGATCTTTGATTCACAAGGAGATCTGGCCTGTACCCTAGGGCTTCTTATTTCCTTTAAAACTCAGGAAAAGAAATAGGAGTTTATGAAAATGAGCTATAAAAGACCATCCATTCCTCAAAAGCCGGCTCTTGCCGCTCAGCTTTTCTCTTCGTCCGTCTCCACAGGGATCTGAAACATGACTCGAGTTCCCTAAGTCAGGAGGACATATCTGTTTATTTTCCATGGGTTCCTCTGATCAGAGCATATATTTAACATAGCGATAGCTGGCAAGATTGAATGAACAACTCCGCACATGTTTCCATGCCTACACAGACTTCTCAGGAGAGGTGGAGATGGCCTCTGAAAGGGTGGGAGATGGGCACAGTGGTGTTAGGATTAACCAAAGAGTCTTCCCTGGTGGCTCAGACAGTAAAAGCATCTGCCTACCATGTGGGAGGTCGGGGTTTGATCCCTGGATTGGGAAGATCCCCTGGAAAAGGCAATGGCACCCCACTCCAGTACTCTTGCCTGGAAAATCCCATGGATGGAGGAGTCTGGTGGGTCCACGGGGTCACAAAGAGTCGGAACCCGACTGAGCGACTTCACTTTCACGAGTTCCTCCATGTGCTATTTCTCAATTTTAAAAATAAAAACAGAGCCCAGTAGCTATGGGGCTGTGTGCTAAGAATATTATGCATTATTTATTCCAACCTGAATGGCTCCAGGGCCTCTAGGAACCCTTGGTTTTTCCTCCTAGGCCTCTGCCCCCAGGAGGAACCCTGCTAGGGTGTCACTAACAGCCACCTCAAATCTTCACTGGTCTCAGGACCTGAGTGATTCCATGGACGTCCACCTCAAAAACTTGGACACGTCCTTCTATAGAGATATTGGACGGACCATCTCTCTGTGACTGTCTTAATGAAAATGGAATTCAGCTAGAGTACACACACACGCACACACACACACACACACACAATGCCCTCCCCCCTTCACATACACAGCTTCTCTTGCTTCCAAACCCAATTGCGTTTACTTTTCTTTGATTTCCAGCCTGCCTTTTTGGGAGTGGAGAGCTACTTTGTTTGAGGCAAATTTCAGTGAATGGGTCACCTGGCTGCCTTACTTCTGCATGGCAAACACACGCATGATAACAATTAACGAGAGGAAGGGTGTTGATGATAGCGTCTAGCATCCGATTTTCCGCCCTTAAATTTCCCCTATATGTGCACGGATCCTATTACCTCTGGGAGAGCTCTTATTAATCTCAGTGTCAGAGCTGTTTCAACAAATCTACTGTAATAATGAAAAGTCATCTTATCACACTTTGCTCTCAGTAAATTTACCATTCTTTGATAAGGTTGCAAGCAACTGGGAAGTAATTGATCTGTAATTAGTGTGGCAACTGCTGAAGAGAGTCTGTGCTGGGGTTTCATCATTCATCTGCCCAGCACAGCGCATCCTGCACTGGAACTCTAAATTATTTAGCATTCCTTTCAAATACAAATGGTCTCAATAGGTTCTCCATTCTTTTCAGAACTTTCCGAAGAGGAGGCTAACATTTAAATGTGTGATTGTCTGTCACCAGGGCGGTGCTTACGGGGTCTGTGAGTGGAAGGGCATCGTTGTTCACACATGACTTGCCCGCTGCAGCCAGCCGGCGCTGTGAATGGGGAAGGACGCAGGCTCTTTGATCTCAACCAAACTTGCACCATTTATCTTTCAAATGCATGAAAGCTTTTGATAAATGTCAATTTGACAATTAAATTCTTCAAGGGCCGCAATACATCACCATCAGAGCGTCTGTTTTTGAGGGTTGGTCAGCCATGACGTCTTTCAGCGGACAGCAGCGAGCAGAAGTCAGAGGGGAAGTGACAGCTCTTAGGCCTTGCTCTCCCCCACATGGTGTTTCTGTCTCTTGCTGAGTAAAAGGTCCCGAATCTTTTCCTTCAAGGCAAGGCACAGCTCTGATGGCAGAGTGTAAGGTCTGCCTCGCAACCCAAAGGGATTGTGTTCAGGGTCTGTCCTCTGAAAGTTGGGGGGGAAGTGAATGAAAGTCTTCTGGTCATTTGCCCTTTTTAATGCTCTATTTGCTATATACATATATATATACACACACACACCCTATTTGCTACATATATATACACACACAGTAAGGGAGTGAAGTCGCTCAGTCATGTCTGACTCTTTGCAACCCCGTAGACTGCAGCCCACCAGGCTCCTCTGTCCCTGGGATTCTCCAGGCAGAAATACTGGAGTGGGTTGCCATTTCCTTCTCCAGGAGATCTTCCTGACCCGGGGATTGAATCCGGGTCTCCCGCATTGCAGGCAGACGCTTTAACGTCCGAGCCACGAGGGCTGGTGTGTGTACGCATACATGTATATATATACATTTACATGTAGGTTACATATATAGGCTTCATGTATTTATATGTATAGATTGCTGTTCTCAAAGCTATCTATTTTCCGTTGTGTTTTGCAAGAGACAAGGTAAGCCTGCCATTCTCAGAGTCTCAGAGTTAGTTGAAGGAGTAGAGTAAATGACTGAGTTAGGGCTCTGGCTTCATGTGAAACCCAGTTCAGTGATGAAAACCATTAAGTCAGAGAGTGTGGACTGTAGCTGCAGGGTGACAAGGATGGAGTAAATAAACAGGAGGCACGAGGGTGGGAGGTGAGATCTCACCTTCAAGGCCACGACAGTCTTCGGGGTACGGGAACTACAGAGCTATTTCATGCCCAAGCTTGGATCTTCCTAGGCATCTCTGAGAACTGAAATAGCCATCAGATCATGAAGAGGGGCTGGCCTCTGCCTTCTCAGGGCTGATGTTCAAAAGCGCTTCTCCTCTTTGCTCTTTTTGCTCCACGAAAACTCAACCCTTACTGGAAGAATGACAATTGTAATGTGACATTTTGAAATGTTTCACATGAAAGATTGTCTCGAACTCCATGGTTGCGAAGGAGTTTCTGAGGCACTGGCAAAGGAAGATGCTTTGGACACAGCAGCAATGCCTCTGTGATCACCTTTTAAGCTCTCCCCTCATCATAGGCAGTGCTGCCATGGCCTGGAGTGGCCCTGCCACCCAGACATTTGGCACGGATATGATGCTATCTTTTGACAATACTGACATTTCAGTATGATTGTGAAGAAGACTAAAGCTCCCAGATCAGTTGGCTGACCTGCTGAAAATACAGACATAAGATGCTGCTCTGATGTCTGCGTGGGACCTTTTCTCAAGGACAGAGGAGAATCGCTGTAATCCTTACTATCTCTTAGAAAAAAGTGAAAAAGAACCAACGGACTGAGTGTCTTGAGGGCATCTCACTGTTTCCAGCACAGATTAATTTTTTGGATGGGCTATCATGCAGTATTGTCAATCAAACCCTCCTAGGATGGTAGCGTGCCATCCGCCCTCAGTACAGCCGGAGTCAGGAATGCTGAAAGTCAGCTACGAAAGAAATGGAGGTCATGTCCCCGACTTTCAAAATGTTTGCAGGCTCTAACTTTTTGCTAAGGACTGAGCATAACAATTACTCTGAGTTGGTGCCAACGGAGGATATTTGCCATATGTTTAAGGTTATTTCATGATGGCAGAACTGCGGGTATAGACGGGGGGAAATGTTATTTTGGTTGCTGTCATTTCAAAGTATCATTCTTAATAGCGCCCGCAACTCTAGATGAAATTTACCAAGTGGTCATTTAGCTCACCTGTGGCAGCCATGCACTATTTAAGCCTTTGTCCAGCTAAGCCTATTAACAGAAGGCATACTCATGCTTGCAAGTAAAATCCTCTTTTCTGCTTTTCTTGTATTTTCTTCAACTGTATCTTATTGGGTACACTTAAGAGATCAGTAAATAAGTCAACCTCTACTGATGGATGAACAATGATCTATTTCAAGTACTGATATGCAGATATTTTGTATTTCATAATGCATGTTTTTAAGAGAATGGCAACGTCCTTTGGAATGACACTGATGATGGAATACACTCCTAAAATTCCATTCTCTATGTAAATTATCTACTGAAATATCACTGAATGAATCAGGCACGTTAAACATGAAATCAGACAGAAAATTAATCTGCATTTGAAAATCTCATCATTTCCCCCCTTACGGCACTTGCTAAGTATCACATGCCATCTAGCATGCTCCCCTGCATCCCTGGATAAACTGCTTCCAGAGCTGTGCGGAGTGTGGCCTTTTCACTGACTTTTGATACTCACATGCTGTGGGATGGACCTAGGCATAGCACTGTTAGGTGGGGTCTGAGGCAGAAGCATGCATACAGGCCCGTATATCATGTCTAAATACTCGAGACTTATACATGACCTCTAATGATGATACGTCACACATTCAAAGTAGCGCTTAGGACTTCCTGGTGGTCCAGTGGCTAAGACTCTGCGTTCCTAATCCGGGGGCCCCAGGTTCGATCGCTGGTCAGGGACCCAGGTTCCAGATGCTGCCACTAAGAGTTCACAGGCTGCAACGAGAAATTCTGTGTGTCACCACCAAGAGCTGGTGCAGCCAAATAAATAAAATATTTCAAAAAGCTAGCACTCAATATGTTTCATCTTCTACCTTGATAAATATATGTTCCTAGTAATGAAACTGAGCAATGCATTAAAAGAAGCAGAATTTTTATATGACTGAAAGTCACCAGAACATAAAAGATGACAGAATTCAGTTACTTTTGCACATATCCGGATGTTCTGTTGATGTGCGGCTGGTGTTTGGATGAATAATAAAATAAGACATATATAATTCATAAGTTATTATATATTTATCCCCTAAATTTTTTTCTTGCCTTCCTTTTAGTGAAATTATGTTTAGCAAATTATGTTTATTTGCTCTTAAAATTTTTATTTAGGTGAAATTCACATAAAATTTTACCATTTTAAAGTGAACAATCAGTGGCACTTACTTTGGTCACAGTGTTATGGAACCTACTTCCCAAATACTCTCAAGATCTCAGAAGGAAACCCCAGACCCTTTAAGTAGTCACTCTCCGTTTCTCACTCCCACAACCCTGGCAATCATGAATGAAATTAAATTGTAATGCTTGAGATCTTTTTTTTCATAAATTTTTGTTCTACTGCCAAAAATCGTTGGAAGCATTAAATATAAAAAGAGGTGTCTGTGTGTGTGTGTGTGTGTGTGTGTTAGCTGCTCAGTCGTGTCTGACTCTGTGACCCCATGGAATGTTGCCTGCCAGGCTCCTCCATCCATGGGATTCTCCAGGCAAGAGTACTGGAGTGGGCTGCCATGCCTTCCTCTAGAGGATCTTCCCGACTCAGGGATTGAACCTGGGCCTCCCACCCTGCAGTTAGATTCTTTACCATCTGCACCACCAGGAAAGCCCAAATATGAAAGGTACTAGTCACCAAATATATGGAACTCAAATGCATTTTCATCAAAAACCTAAACCACTGGGTGAGAGGGACGGCACGCTGCCCTGCACATGCTGGATCCGCTGGCCCCGTGGCCGCTCCTGCCCCGCTGCACCTGTGACCTTGGAGGCAGACAGGACGCAGCCGTGTCCAGGCTCAGCGCTCAGAACAGTGGGCGCGAACGATGCTGTGTGGCTGGACACTGCCAAAACAAGCACAGAGCAAACAAACAAAAACAGCTAAAGTCAAAAATTTATCATTAATTTTCATCTATTTTTCCAAAACGTGATTTCTCTTCTACATTAAGGTTATACATCAAAATTTTAAAGCAAAACATAATAAATTATAATTACTGAATACATAAATTTTTCATAAGTTTTCAAAACTAAAGTTGACTTTTAAATGAGCGTTTCAAAAGTTGTATTTTTTTTGCAAAAATAAAAACAATTTTAATGTGCAGTCTTCATTTACAGTATGATACCAACATATATACAAATTTAAAGTTAATAGTATTTTATAGTGCAAAGGATTCCTCAGCTACTGCATGAAACTGTTGCAAATGTCATGCTAAGGTGTGGGTACCACCAGAACAATGAAAAGGAACATGACTGAAAACAAACAAACAAACAAGGAAACTCCGTGCCAATGTTGTGCTGCTGAACCAGCATGAGGAATGAGGGGATGTGTCCTGATTAGTAGTGTTTAAGTACTATTTAAGTAGTATTTAAGGCTACCAGTGACTTAAAACCTGGCTTGCAAAAATTTCTGCCTCTTAAACCATTGGCTCTTAGGAGCTGGCATGAGCAGGCTCCAGGACTCCACTATTTGTCGCCTTGGGAGATGATACTCGGTTAGGCAGGGTTTGTAACATGTACACTATCTGAGATCAGAACTTGAGAAGTGACTTAGTCTTTTCTCATGCCCAAGCATCCTCCGTTCAGAGACCCCCATGCTCAGAAGCAGTCTCCCTCTGCGATGCAGAGGGAAGCTCCAGCTCCAGAGTTTCAGGACCTAGTTCCCTTTTGTTGCAAAGACAGAGGGCAAGAAATGCGGAAAAGCATTTCTCTGGGGTCTCAATGGTGTTAATGAAAAGATGGATGTTCAGGGATTCTAGTCACTCTGTGCCAATGCTGAGCATCAGATTCAGAGAGAAGGAGGCTCCTGTGTATTATTTAATCAATTTTATGTGTTTGCAAAATTCAGAGTCCTTTAAATTACAGAGCCCCAGGGTCCCTTAATTGATAAGTGAAACTGCTTGTCAATCAGATCGACTGTACTAATTACGTTCGTTAGGTCTACCTCCTTTTTGAGGTTTTGACCTACTTGATCTGTTGCAAACTCAAGAGAATTAAAATCTCCCACGTCCAGGACTCAATCTATTTTTCCTTATATATCCTTGTGGTTTTGATATGCATTTTTCTCATGGTTAATGATGTGCAACAGATGAAAAGGTGCCTTTTGTATATCTCCTTTGGAAAAACGTCTCCTCAAATCCTTTGCCCATTTAAAATATCGGGTTATTTGTCTTTCTACTGTTGAATTGTGATACTTTTTATATATTCAAGCTTTTTATCACATATAAGATTTACAAATACTTTTCCTATGTTGTGGCTATCTTTTCACTTTATTGATAGTATCTTTTGAAGCACAAATTTTTTAATTTTAATGAAGTCCAATTTACCTAACTTATCTATATATTTTTCTTCAGTTGCTTGTCTCTATGTCATACCTAAGAATCCACTGCCTAACCCAAGGTCATGAAGATTTACTCCAACGCTTTGTTCCACATTTTATAGTTTTAGCTCTTATTTTTAGATCTCTGACCCATTTTTAAGTTAATTTTGTATACGGTGTAAAGAAGGAGTCCAACTTTATTCTTTTGCATATGGATATACAGTTGTCTCAGTATTGTTTGTTCAAAGGATTATTCTTTTACCCATTCAACATTCATGACACCCTTGTCAAAAATATTCTGGCAGTAGAGAAGAGTGTTTTGGATCTCAACTGTATTCCATGAGTTTATATGCCTGTCCTTATGCCATTATCACACTGTCTTGATTACTACAGCACTATAGTAAATTTTGAAATTATGACGTAAATGTCCTCAAACTTTTTCTTATTGAAAATTGTGTTTGCCACTCTGGGGAACTTGCACTTTCATATGAAGTTTAGGATTGGCTTACCAATTTCTTCAATACAGGCATCTGAAATTTTTATAAGAACCATACTGAATATGTAGATGAATTTGGGGATTATTGTCATTTTACTACTATATTTTTACTATATATTTACTACTGCATTAGGTTTTCTGATTCATAAAGATGAGACATCATTCCATTGACTTAGGTCTTCAATTTTGTTCAACAATGTTTTGTAGTTTTCAGTGTCCAAAGAGCTTGCTCTTCTTTTGTTGAATTTACTGCTACTTTTTTCTTTCAGGTGCTACTGGAAACAGACTTATTTTTTAAAATTTAATTTCAATTGTTCCTTGCTAGTATGTAAAAAATATAGTCGAATTTTATATCCTACAGCTTTGCTGATGTTATTTAGTAGTTCTAATGGTGTTGTGTGTGGGGGTGTATATTTGTATTCCTAAGGATTTACTATAAACAAGATCATATCATCTGCAAATAGAGATAATTTTACTTTCCATTTCCCAATCTGGATGCTAAAAGTTCTTTTTCTTGCTGAGGGTGAAAGAAGAGAATGAAAAGAGAATGTTGGCTTAAACCTCAGCATTTAAAAAGCAAAGATCGTGGCATCTGGTTCCATCACTTCATGGCAAATTGATGGGGAAGAAGTGGAAACAGTGACAGATCTTATTTTCCTGGGCTCCGGAATCACTGTGGTTGGTGACTGCAGGCATGAAATTAAAAGATACTTGCTCCTTGGAAGAAAAGCTATGACAAACCTCAGTTCAGATCAGTTCAGTCGCTCAATCATGTCCGACTCTTTGCGACCCCATGAATCGCAGCACACCAGGCCTCCCTGTCCATCACCAACTCCCGGAGTTCACTCAGACTCATGTCCATCGAGTTGGTGATGCCTTCCAGCCATCTCATTCTCTGCCGTCCCCTTCTCCTCCTGCCCCCAATCCCTCCCACCATCAGAGTCTTTTCCAATGAGTCAACTCTTCACATGAGGTGGCCAAAGTATTGGAGTTTCAGCTTTAGCATCAGTCCTTCCAAAAACACCCAGCATTGATCTCCTTTAGAATAGACTGGTTGGATCTCCTTGCAGTCCAAGGGACTCTCAAGAATCTTTTCCAACACCACAGCTCAAAAGCATCAATTTTTCGGTGCTCAGCTTTCTTCACAGTCCAACTCTCACATCCATACGTGACCACTGGAAAAACCATAGCCTTGACTAGATGGACCTTAGTTGGCCAAGTAATGTCTCTGCTTTTCAATATACTATCTAGGTTGGTCATAACTTTTCTTCCAAGGAGTAAGCATCTTAATTTCATGGCTGCAATCACCATCTGCAGTGATTTTGGAGCTCAAAATAATAAAGTCTGACACTGTTTCTACTGTTTCCCCATCTATTTGCCATGAAGTGATGGGACCAGATGCCATGATCTTCGTTTTCTGAATGTTGAGCTTTAAGCCAATTTTTTCACTCCCCTCTTTGACTTTCATCAAGAGGCTTTTTAGTTCCTCTTCACTTTCTGCCATAAGGGTGGTGTCATCTGCATATCTGAGGTTATTGATATTTCTCCCAGCAATCTTGATTCCAGCTCGTGCTTCTTCCAGCCCAGTGTTTCTCAGCATTTGTCAGCATTGCTGACAAACCTAGACAGCATATTAAAAAGTAGAGGCATCACTTTGCCAACAAGGGTCTTTATAGTCAAAGCTATGATTTTTCCAGTAATCATGTATGGATGTGAGAGTTGGACCATAAAGAAGGATGCTTTTGAACTGTGGTGCTGGAGAAGACTCTTGAGAGTCCCTTGGACCACAAGCAAATCAAACCAGTCCATCCTAAAGGAAATCAACCCTGAGTATTCATTGGAAGGACTGGTGCTAAAGCTGAAGCTCCAATATTTTGGCCACCTGATGTGAAGAGTCAACTCACTGGAAGAGACCCTGATGCTGGGAAAGACTGAGGGCAAGAAGAGAAGGGAATGACAGAGGATGAGATGGTTGGATGGCATCACAGACTCGATGGACATGAGTCTGAGCAAACATCAGGAGACAGTGAAGGACAAGGAAGCCTGTGTGTTGCATGGAGTGCTGGATGTTCATGGTGCTGCAAAGAGCTGGACACGACTTTGTGATTGAACCACAGCAATTGCTCTGATTAGAATCTCTTGTACAATGCTGAACAGAAATGGCAAAAACACAACTCCTTGTCTTCTTCTTGATTTTAGGTAGAAAGCATTTCATCTTTCACAATTAAGATGTTAGACATGGTTTTTCATAGGTGACCTTGATTAGGTTGAGGAAAGTTTCTTCCATTCCTAACTGTTTTTTGTAGCATTTTTTCATGAAATGGAGATAGATTTTGCCAAATATTTTTTTTCTGCATCTATCAGATGATATGTAGTTTTTGTTCTTTAACTCTATTAATATTGTGTTGCTGATTTTCAGATGTTAAACCAACATTATACTTTTGAGATAAATCCCATTTAGTCATGATGCATAATCTTCTTCATATATGTTGCTGGGGTGTTTTTGCTATGAATTTATTGATGATTTTTTTCTCTATATAAAGGGTATTGATTGTGGTTTTGTTTTTTATGATGTCTTTGTCTGACCATGGTATCAAGAGTAATTCTGGCCTCATAGAATGAGTTGGAAAGTTTTCCCTCCTCTTCATTATTTGAGGGGAAAAGATTTCATATTAACTCTTGTTTGAGCATTTGGTATTGTTTTACCAGTGAAGCCATGTTCTGCTGGACTTTTGGAAATTTTTAGTTACTAATTCTTTTTTTTTACCTTGTTAAGAGTCCTTTTCAGATTTTCCATTTCTTCTTGAGTCAGTTCTGATAGAATGTGTCTTTTAGGAATTTTTCTGGACTAGTTTATCTAGTTGGTCAGTATACAGTTGTTCATAGTATCTCTTACAATGCTTTGTATTTCTGTAGGATGTGAAGGATGTCTTTTCTCTGATTTCTAATTTTAATAATTTGAGGTTTTCCACCTTTTTTTCTTATCCATTCTAGCTAAAGTTTTGTTAATTTTTAAAAAATTATTTCAAGGAAATGACTTTTGATTCCATTGAGTTGTTTCCATCATTTTCCTATTCTCTTGTCTCATTTATTTCTGCCTAATTTTCATCATTTCCTTCCTTCTTTTCAGTTTGAGATTGATTTGCTCCTCATTTTCTAGTTTCTTAAAATGCAAGGTTAGGTCATCAGTTTGAGGTCTTTTTCCCCCTTTCTAATATAGACACAGTTATAATTTCCAGCTAAGCACTACTTTAGCTTTATTTCATAATTTTTGATATGCTATATATTCATTTTTCATCTCAAGGTATTTTCTGATTTCCCTCGTGAAATTTTTATTTGGCACTTTGCTTTGGAGTGGGGGTGGTTGTTGTTTTATTTCCATATATTTAGGAATTTCCAGGATTTCCTTGGTGTTGATTTCTAATCTAATTCCATTGTGGTTAGAGTATATATTTTATATGATTTCAACTTTTAAAAAATGTCAAGTCTTATTTTATGGTTTAACATATAGTATTGTTCAAGTCTTCTATTTTGCTCAAGTCTTCCATCTTCTGCTTAGGTGTTCTATCTTTTATTTAACATGAAGTATTTTAGTCCCCAATTATGGTTGACTTTTCTATTTCTCCCCTTGCTTTTGTGATTTTTTTTTTACTTCATGTATTTGAAGGCTTTGTTTCTGTGCAGAAGTTTAATTTTTAAGGATAAATATCTTTTTAATGATAAGTCCATATTTGGGTCTCAGTTTTCTCTGATGCACAGTATGTCCATTCGATTCATAGTATTAAATACACTTTTTAAATGATAAAAAAATTTATTAAATTATATCATTAAATATTTTTCCATTATCTTGACTTCATAATTGTGTGGCCTCTAATTATGTGTATGTTGCATCGCCTTTGCCAGTGTCTGTCTGTGCCTACAATTTTTCTTTCCAAATATACTTAATTCTTAAAATGTCTATTTCTTTCCCCCCCACATTACTGACTTGTATCCTCTTACTGACTTTTCTTCCTTAGAATCCTTCCAGTTCTGTTTTGACTCCTAGGGCAGTTTTGTTCTCTTCTAAGTCTTTCCTGGGTTCTGCTGGCTTGTGTTTCATCTCTCCCGCTGGCTCATCTCTTCCTATTATTTTTATAATTCTATATTGTGATGTCCCTGGAGGTAATTTTTTAATTCAAAAAATAATGGGGAAATATTTTGTAACTGTATTCATTTTCTCTATGGAAATACATCCTGTGGGTGAGAGTGTTATTTATCTGTGGTTGGTTATTTGTTGTTATTGTCATAACAAAATACCATAAACTAGGTGGCTTCCACCACAGAAATGTATTTCTTACAGTTCTGAGCCTGGAATTTCAAGATCAGGGTTTTTGGCAGATTCAATTTCTCTTAAAGCTTCCCTTCAAGCTTCAATGACCTTGGCCTTCTCGTGGTGCTCTTACATGGACTCTCCCCTGTACACACCCCTGGTGTCTCTTCCACCTCTTAAAAGGACAACAGTCCTATTGGGTAAGGACCCCTCCCTTCTGACCTCATTTAACCTTAGCCACTTCTTTAAAGACCTGTCTCCAAATGCAGCCACCTGGAGGCTTGGGGTTTCAACGTATGAACTCTGGGGAGGCAATTATAGTTCAGTCCATAATGGTCAATAACTTCTGTTTTTGTTTTAATTCCATTTTGTAAAAAATGGAATCTCTGTATTGATGCTGGGCCTATTCCTTCTTTCTTTTTTTTTTTTTTAATTTTTTTAAATTTTTTTACTTTACAATACTGTATTGGTTTTGCCATACATTGACATTAATCCACCACAGGTGTACATGAGTTCCCAACCCTGAACCCCCCTCCCACCACCCTCCCCATATCATCTCTCTGGGTCATCCCCGTGCAGCAGCCCCAAGCATCCTGTATCCTGTATCAAACCTAGACTAATGATTCATTTCTTACATGATAGTATACATGTTTCAATGCCATTCTTCCAAATCATCCCTCCCTCTCCCTCTCCCACAGAATCCAAAAGTCTGTTCTTTATATCTGTGTCTCTTTTGCTGTCTCACATACAGGGTTATCATTACCATCTTTCTAAATTCCATATATATGTGTTAGTATACTGTATTGGTGTTTTTCTTTCTGGCTTACTTCACTCTGTATAATTGGCTCCAGTTTCGTCCACCTCATTAGAACTGATGCAAATGTATTCCTTTTAATGGCTGAGTAATACTCCATTGTGTATATGTACCACAGCTTTCTTATCCATTCATCTGCTGATGGACGTCTAGGTTGCTTCCATGTCCTGGCTATTATAAACAGTGCTGTGATGAACATTGTGATGAACTCTTTCAATTCTGGTTTCCTTGGTGTGTATGCCCAGCAGTGGGATTGCTGAGTCATAAGGCAGTTCTATTTCCAGTTTTTTAGGGAATCTCCACACTGTTCTCCATAGTGGCTGTACTAGTTTGCATTCCCACCAACAGTGTAAGAGGGTTCCCCTTTCTCCACACCCTCCCCAGCATTTGCATTCCTTATTTCTTATCACTAAATGAGTTGAATTTTCCCATACCATCTGTTTAATTTTATAGCTTCCCTTTTCTCCAAATTAAAATTGGCCCAGTAGAAGGCCACACAAAGCTGCCACCCATCATTCCAAACAAAGTATATGTGGCTTGTCTGTTTCCGAATGCCTCTCACCGTTAGGACGTGTATTTAAAAGTGAAGTATAATTTATGTACAGTGAAATGCACTAATCTTAAGTGTTCAAGTTGATGAAATGACAACTGCTCATACCTTGTAACCCCCAGCCGTATCAAGTTATGGGACATTTCATCACACAGTAAAGTTTCTTACCTGTCAATCGATACCCCTTCCCACCTTCATTATCTTGCATGTCAAACACTATTCTGATTTTTATCACTATAGTTTTGCCAGGCCTGTGATTTGATACCAATGGGATCACATATCATGTACTCTTGTGTATGTGGCTTCTTTCACTCTGCAAAATTTGAGCTTAATTCCTGTTGTCGGGTGAAACGGCAGTTCATTCTCTTTTATTGATGAATAGGGTTTCAGTGGAAGATTATACCACGAGTTGTGTACCTATTTTCTTGTTGGTGGATGTTTGAGTTCCTCCTAGTCTTGATTGTTATGCCTAAAACTGGTATGAAAATTCTTGTGCATGTATTTTAATAGAGAAATGTATTACTCTTGAGGAAATACCTGGGAGTGGAAAGCTGCGTCATCAACAGATGTATTTTTAACTTTATATATCAATCAAAGCTGTACAATTTTATATCTGAGCTGGAAATATATGAGAATTTCACATTCTCATCAATACTTCATCTTATGAAGTCATTTTAATTTCATCCATTTTCACAGGCTGTAGTGATGTGCTATACAACATTTTGTGAACACTTTAATCAATCGTATATCTTCCATTACAGAGGTTCCTTTGCCCTTTGCAGTAAAAAAAAAAAAAAAAAAGTTACTCCTGCCAAAGAGAAGTTCTGGCCTTTGCTTTTGTCTTCTGAAAGGTAATCTCTATCATATCTCATTGGAGTATCTCTGTTTAGGTCAGAGGCTGGCCACCAAAAGATTAACCACATGAATAGAGAGTAGGTGCTTTGGGTCACAGGGAGTCGATTAACCTTGTTGTTGCTGTTGTTCAGTCACTCGGTTGTGTCCAACTCTTTGCAACCCCATGGACGGCAGCACACCAGGCATCCCAGTCCTTCACTGTCTCCCAGTTTGCTCAAACTCATGTCTATCGAGTCAATAACGCCATCCAACCATCTCATCCTCTACTGTCCCCGTCTCCTGCCTTCAATCTTTCCCAGCATCAGGCTCTTTTCCATGAGCTGGCTCTTCACATCAGGTGGCCAAATAATTGGAGTTTCAGCTTCAGCATCAGTCCTTCCAATGAATATTCAAGGTTGGTTTCCTTTAGGATTGACTCGTTTGATCTCCTTACAGTCCAAAGGACTCTCAAAAGTCTTCTCCAACACCACAGTTCAAAGGCATCAATTCTTTGGTGCCCAGCCTTTTTTGTTGTCCAGCTCTCACATCTACACATGACTACTGGAAATGCCAAAGCTTTGACCACACTGACCTTTGTAGGCAAAGTAATGTCTCTACTTTTTAATACACTGTCTAGGGTTTGTCATTGCTTTCTGCCAAGAGCAAGCATGTTTTAATTATCATGGCTGCAGTTACTGTACATAGAGATTTGGAACCCAAGAAAATAAAAGTCTCTCACTGTTCCCATTGTTTCCAGATCTATTCGCCATGAAGTGATAGAGCTGGATGCCATGATCTTTGTTTTTTGAATGTTGAGTTTAAAGGCAACATTTTCAATCTCCTCTTTCACCTTTATCTTTAATTAAAGAGGCTCTTTAATTCCTCTTTGCTTTCTGCCATAAGGGTGGTGTTATCTACATATCTGAGGTTGTTGCTATTTCTCTTCATAATCTTGATTATCACTTGTGCTTCATCCAGCCCAGAATTTCACAAGATGTACTCTGCATATAAGTTAAATAAACAAGGTGACCATATACAGCCTTGATGTTCTCTTTTCCCAATTTTGAACTAGTCTGTTGTTCCATGTCTAGTTCCAACTGTTCCTTCTTGCGCAGCATACAGGTTTCGCAGGAGATAGGTAAGGCGGTCTGATATCCCCAGCTCTTAATTTCCCAGTTAGTTGTAAAATTTACATAGCCAAAGGCTTTAGCATAGTCAGTGAAGCAGAAGTAGATGTTTTCTGAAATTCTCTAACTTTTTCTCTGACTCAAGGGATGTTAACAATTTGATTTCTGGTTCCTCTGCCTTTATAAATCCAGCTTGTACATCTGGAAGCTCTTGATTCACATACTGTTGAAGCCTAGCTTGAAGGATTTTGAGCTTTATTTTGTTAGTATGTGAAATGAGTGCAACTGTGCAATAGTTTGAACATTCTTTGGCATTGCCCTTCTTTGGGATCGGAATGAAAACTGAACTTTTCCAGTTCTGTGGCAACCGCTGAGTTTTCCAAATTTGCCAGCATATTGAGTACAGCACTTTAATAGTATCATCTTTTAGGATTTGAAATAGCTCAGCTAGAATTGCTTCCCTGTAAAGAATCTGCCTGCAATGCAGGAGACCCTGGTTCGATTCCTAGGTTGGGAAGGTCCCCTGGAGAAGGGAATGGCTACGCTCTCCAGTACTCTGGCCTGGGTAATTACATGGACTATATAGTCCATGGGGTCGCAAAGAGTCGGAGCAGCTGAACGACTTTCACTTTCACTTTCTTTCAGCTCAAATGCCATCACCTCCACTAGCTTTGTTCATAGTGATGCTTCCTAAGGCCCACTTGATCACACAGTCCAGGATGTCTTGATCTAGGTGAGTGATTACACCCTCATGGTTATCTGGGTCATTAAGATCTTTTTTTGATAGTTCTGTGTATTCTTGCCACCTCTTCTTAACATCTTCTTCTGTTAGGTCCATACCATTTCTGTCTTTTATTGTGCCTGTCTTTGCATGAAATAGTCTCTTGGTATCTCTAATTTTCTTGAAGAAATCTCTAGTCTTTCCCATTCTATTGTTTTCCTCTATTTCTCTGCATTGTTCACTTTAAAAGGCTTTCTTACCTCTCATTGCTATTCTCTGGACTTCTGCATTCAGATGGGTATATCTTTCCTTTTTTCTGTTGCCTTTCATTTCTTTCCTTTTTTCAATATTTGTAGGGCTTCCTCAGACAACCATTTTGCCTTTTTGCATTTCTTTTTCTTGGGGATGGTTTTAATCCCTGCCTCCTGTACAATGTTACAAACCACCATCCATAGTTCTTCAGGCACTCTGTCAGATCTAGTCCCTTGAATCTATTTGTCACTTTCACTGTATAATCACAAGGGAATTGATTTAGGCCATACCTGAATGGTCTAGTGGTTTCCCCCACTTTCTTCAATTTAAGTCTGAATTTGGCAATAAGAAGCTCATGATCTGAGCCACAGTGAGCTCCCAGTCTTGTTTTTGCTGACTGCATAGAGCTTCTCCATCTTTGGCTGCAAAGAATGTAACCAATCTGATTTCAGTATTGACCATCTGGTGATGTCCATGTGTAGAGTCTTCTCTTGTGTTGTTGGAAGAGGGTGTTTGCTATGAGCAGTGTGTTCTCTTGGCCTCTGTTAACTTTTGCCCTGCTTCATTCTGTATTCCAAGGTCAAATTTGCCTGTTACTCCAGGTATCTCTTCACTTCCTACTTTTGCATTCCAGTCCCCTATGATGAAAAGGACATTTTTCTTTGGTGTTAGTTCTAGAAGGTCTTGTAGGTCTTCATGGAGCCGTTCAGCTTCAGCTTCTTCAGTGTTACTGGTCGGGGCATGTGCTTAGTCGCTCAGGCATGTGAGACTGTTTGTGACCCCATGGACTGTAGCCCTTCAAGTGCCTCTGTCCATGGGGATTCTCCAGGCAAGAATACTGGGTTGGACTGCCATGCCCTTCTCCAGGTGATCTCACCAGTACAGGGATTGAACCCAAGTCCTTCGCACTGTAGGCAGATTCTTTACCAGCTGATCCACCGGGGAAGCCTAGACTTGGATTACTGTGATATTGAACGGTTTGCCCTGGAAACAAACCAAGGCAGTTCTGTCATTTTTGAGATTGTACCCAAGCATTTCTGACTCTTTTGTTGACTATGAAGGGCTACTCCATTTCTTCTAAGGGATTCTTGCCCACAGTAGTAGATAAAATGGTCATGTGCATTAAATTCACCCATTCATGTCCATTTTAGTTCATGGATTCCTAAAATGTCTTTAGTCACTCTTGCCATCTCTTGTTTGACCACTTCCAATTTACCTTGATTCATGGAGCTGATAGTTTAGGTTCCTACGCATTACTGTTCTTTATAGCATCAGACTTTCACCACCAGACACATCCACAACTGGGCGTTGTTTTCACTTTGGCTCAGCCTCTTTATTCCTTCTTTAGCTATTTTTCTGCCCTTCTCCAGTAGTATCTGGAAACCTACCAACTTGGGGGGAGCAGTTCAGCTTTCAGTGTCATATCTTTTTGCTTTTTCATACTGTTCACAGGGTTCTGAAGATAAGAATGCTGAAGTGGTTTGCCATTCCCTTCTCCAGTGGGTCACATTTGGTCAGAACTCTCCACCATGACCCGTCCGTCTTGGGTGGTCCTACATGGCATGGTTCATAGTTTCATTGAGTTAGGCAAAGTTGTGATCCATGTGATCTGTTTGGTTCGTCTTCTGTGATTGTGGTTTTCATTCTGTCTGCCCTCTGATCTATGAGGATGACCTAGAGGCTGAGATTCACTGAACAGGCAATCAATCGATCCTGCCAATGTAGTGAGTCCCCAGTAAACAGCATGGACCACAAAGTTTAGACGAGCTTCCTAAGTTGGTGGTGGGCTTCCCAGATGGTGCAACGGTAAAGAATCTGCCTGTCAATGCAGGAGATGCAAGAGACACTGGTTGACCCTGGGTTGGGAAGATCCCCTGGAGTAGGAAATGGCAACCCACTCTAGTATTCTTGCCTGGAAAACTCCGTGGACAGAGGATCCTGATGGGCCACAGTTGATGGAGGTGCAAAAATTCAGACATGAACTGAACACACAAGTTGGCAATACTCTGTGTGAACTGCTACATGTCAGTGTTGGGAGGTGAAGCAGAAACTTCACATTTGGAATCCGCGCAGACTCTGTCCTCTGCCTCTTCCTCTGGCTGATTTTCTGAATTTCCTCTAATAAACTGTAGCCATGAATATAATAGCTTTCAGTGAGTTCTGTGAGTACTTCCAGAGAATTATTGAATCGGAAGGTAGTTTTGGAAACCCCTGATTGACCTTGAACTTGGTGTCAAAAGTGAGGGTGGTCTTTGGAGAATTCTGCCCTTAGGCCCTGTAATTCAGCAAATACTGGGCATGTCCCCTTTAACTGAACTTTCTTTGTTATTGAATTACAGATATTCTTTACATAATGTGAATACAAGCACTTGGCCAAATAGATATATAAGGTAAATGTTTTCTCCTTGTGTGTGGAGTGCCTATTTACTTCTTTAGCAGTAACTTTCAATGAGCAGAAGTTTCAACTCTGAAGAAGTAAAATTCGTTATTGGCTTCTTGTATAGTTACTGCTATCTATGTGCTAAGAAGCTTTTCCCATCCCTGGTGTCATAAAGATATTCTGTTTTCTCTAGAAGTTTTATGCCCCTTATATGTATTTTAGAATTTGTTGATTATATCGGTCTCATATCTTCTCACTGAAAACGCTATTGACAAAAATTTCTTCATTTTCTTTTGTTTTTCTCATCCAGAGCAAAGGGGAGACAATGCTGACCTGTGCTGCTCTGGTCATACCAGGAGTCTACACCAACTAATCTGAATTTAGAAAACCAATCCCAATATCCCATTAATTTCATATACTTGGAATCTGTTGCATTACCAAAAGGCATGGATTTCTAGCTCATTTAAAAGTCAACTTTATTCCAGGAGACTGCAGCGCCAGCCCCACAAAAGCCAAGTATACGATATTGAAAGAACACCGCGCTCCCAGGAGGAGGAGGAGGAGGCTGGCGACATGAGCTTTGGGGAGGGGCGTGGCAAGACTCCGTGCAGATGCTGTTGGCCAGTGTTTGAGGAAAGGCGGACAATGGAAGAGACAGGGCAAATGAGACCACGACACAGTTTTCAGTCAAAGTGCTTCTTTTTTTTTTTTTTCTTAAAATAATATTTAGAAAATCTGTAATTCCTGTTTCTATTATAAACTTAAAGCTCCCTCCCACAGCCCTGAGAACTTTTGCAGACGCTGGTCTGGGCCAGTTGAAGGAATGAGAACTACACGCTCTTTGCAAAGGAAAGAAATGTTTGGTTAACACAGTCTTAGGTAGGATTTGTATACTTAACTCCGCTACGGATGTAAGTGAAGTGAAGTGAAGTGAAAGTCGCTCAGTTGTGTCCGACTCTGCGACTCCATGGACTGTAACCCACCAGGCTCCTCTGTCCTGGAATTCTCCAGGCAAGAGTACTGGGGTGGGTTGCCATTTCCTTCTCCACTATGGATGTGAGAGTTGGACTATAAAGAAAGCTGAGCACTGAAGAATTGATGCTTTTGAACTGTGGGGTTGGAGAAGACCTGAGAGTCCCTTGGACTACAAGGAGATCCAACCAGTCCATCCTAAAGGAAATCAGCCCTGAATATTCATTGGAAGGACTGATGTTGAAGCTGAAACTCCAATACTTTGGCCACCTGATGCGGAGAGCTGAAAAGACCCATTTGAAAAGACCCTGATGCTGGGAAAGACTGAAGGCAGGAGGAGAAGGGGACGACAGAGGATGACATGGTTGGATGGCATCACCAACTCAACAGACATGAGTTTGAGTAAACTCCTGGAGCTGGTGATGGACAGGGAGGCCTGCTGTGCCGCAGTTCATGGGGTAGCAAAGAGTCAGACACGACTGAGCGACTGAACTGAACTGAATTGATACTCAATTCATAAATGCAAATATGTTGTCAAGCCCTATTTACTACTAGTAACACGTGAATGCGCTCAGAATTTCAGTGTTGCAAGAGGTTAGGCGATAAGTTAGTAAGGAGAGTAAAAAGAAAGGGTATGACAGTGGGTTTAACTATTACTGAGTGTCTTAGCCTTAGTCGTGATGATGAGAGCTTACTCCTGTGACACTACAGTAGGACGGCATTGCTGGGGGAAGCCTTTTACATGGACATTTTTGTTGAGGTACCAACAAAATGTGTACCTACATGCTGAATATAAATATGAATGTGTATTGTTTGTAAAATAAGCATGTGGTTTTCCCATTCATCATTTCCTATCTAATAATCCGGGGCAATGACAATGTCTATATAGTTACAACTAAGTAACTGTCAAATTTCACTTATGTTTCCTTTCCAACTTTTTATGGTAATAGTGACTAGTTTAAGAAATTGAGATGTTATATGAGCTTTTTGGTCCTGCTTTTAAGACTTAAGACATTTGACTCATACTCTTTATAAAACCATCCTCACCTTTCTAATATGACAGTTTGAAAAGTTGTTCCAATAGGATATAGTCTGGAGCTTGCCCTCTCGGAATGGCTCTGAAAGTGCTTTTCGACTTCCCTGTGTTTAGAAAGGCGAATGTAATTATTGCCATTTGCTATAAGACAGTAATTTCCTTTCACAAATGGCTGCTGAAATCACTACACCTATTCAACTGGTTCTTGCTAAAGTAAATTCATGGAAAAATGAAGCAGAACTCCTTGGAAAACAGAAAATGTTCTCTGTCTTTTCTCCGTTTCCACAAAATGACAATAGCATTAATGAACTGACAAATGAGCAGAGTGCCAGTTTCATCTGAGGACTTCACTACTTCAGAAATACAGGTGCAGATCACTATGTCTTTAGATTTATATTTCGAGATGAAATTTTAACACTGCAATACCCTTGATATATAATAAACTATAAATAATATTCAGCTATTATGTTCCATGCTGAAATTATCCTACCAATTCTTATCATTTATCATTCTTTTCTAACTAAAGAAATCTATAACTCTTAAACTGACAAGTTCTAACTCTTTCATTTACTTTGAGACTGTGATTCTAGCAGGATTAATAAATTCACTTCTTGTCTCAGTTCAGTGGCTATCTATAATCTCTATTTGACATATTTTAATCCCCTCCCTAATTTCAATAAAAAGGTTTTTTAGAAACAATAAAAACAAAATAAGTGTATTGTATTCGCATTCACTGATTATATTCTGTAAGGCCTGCCTATTAAAGCCACCAAGTCATTTGAACTTTTAATAGAATTGTATTCTGCTGGTGGTGCTTTCCCTCTAGTTCATTTTGTGATGCAAAAACCCTGTAGCAGCTTTTTCCAAAGTGTATTTCATAAAGTATTTGAGTCTTGCAGGATACTGTAGGTCTTGAGCCAAAATAAAGTGAAGCAGGATTTAATTAGACTGCAAGAAGATCCAACCAGTCCATCCTAAAGGAAATCAGTCCTGAATATTCATTGGAAAGACTGACGCTGAAGCTGAAACTCCAATACTTTGGCCACCTGATGCGAAGAACTGACTCATTTGAAAAGACCTTGATTCTGGGAAGGATTGAAGGCGGGAGAAGGGGATGACAGAGGATGAGATGGTTGGATGGCATCACCAACACAATGGACATGAGTTTGAGTAAACTCCTGGAGCTGGTGATAGATAGGGAGGTCTGGCGTGCTGCAGTCCATGGGGTCACAAAGAGTTGGACACAACTGAGCCACTGAACTGAACTGAACTGAAGGATTTAATTAGCAAGTATATTTGGGAAATTCTGAGTTAAGATAAGGGAAGGTGTTTTTATCTCTTTACTATAGAATTCTCAAGGATTTTGAAATATACTGTGACTTTCTGAAAATTCCATGAATGTAAAACTTTTCTCAAATATTGGAAACCATGAAGTCTTTCAATGTATTTTTTAAAGATGAAAACAGGTTGTATCGGGTAAATATCCAAATTCCTTTTCTGTCAAGATACTGAAGATAATCTTAAATCAATTAAAGAATAAAGAAATAAATTATGAACTACAATGTAGAATGTTATAGAGCCATTGGAAATAATTCTTTAAAATATTTTAATGATATGGGGACACGTTAATGATATAACAATATTGAGTAAAAATAATATGTAACTATAGAGAATTTGGCAATATCACTGAAAGCAATTGAAAATTACTGAAAATCACGAGATAATGAGTAGAAAATTACTGAAAGGAAATAAACACAGAGGGAAAAAGTGACCATGGTTTTATGGCTTTATTTTCCTTGAAGTTTTCTATAAAGTTTACTTTTTAGGTATTAATATGTGTTAAGTTCATAATATGGAGTTTCCCCTTCATTTAATTGTCTCCACTGTCGTCAGCCCGTCATCATCTCTCTGTTTTGGCTGACTTTTCTTTCTGTCTGCCTCCCATCAATCTTCTGCATCAGGAGTCAGCAGTGGGGATGCCGCCTGTTTTTGTCCATAACATCCTATTGGAACACGGTCAGGCCGACTTGTTTATATATTACCTGCGGCGGCTTTGCTCTATGGCAGAGCCAAGCAGTTTAGACAGAGACCAGATAGCCTGCAAAGCCTAAAACATTCGCTCTGTCACCAGGCTAACACTAGAGAGGCAAACAGGCCCCCAGGGTGCACTCTCAGGAGAGGGGTGCTCCCTGCTGGGGCAGCGGTGGACTCGGATACGTGCATGACTGTCCTGCGCAGGAGCTGCCTGCGTGAGTCTGGGCCTCTGAGGAACACGCAGTGGAAGAGCTGGACGAGCCAGAGACCTGCTGGCGGCCAGGCCTGTGAAACGGAGGAGCAAGCAGCAGCAGGAGGCGGTCTGTGAGGGGAGGGGAGAACTCAGACCAACGTGTAGGCCTGACCCCCGTGACAGGAGAGAGCGCAGGAGACCTGGTAGGAGAGCCTTTAGCACGGAGCTGTTCTGACCCAGCA
Organism: Ovis canadensis; assembly: GCF_042477335.2. Lineage (NCBI taxonomy): Eukaryota > Metazoa > Chordata > Mammalia > Artiodactyla > Bovidae > Ovis > Ovis canadensis. The sequence goes on from NC_091249.1 coordinate 119,412,119, forward strand.
CGGGCCCCAGTGGAGCCCAGGAGCGAGCCTGACAGCAGGGCCTGAACTAACACCCCCACCTCGGCACCAGCATCCTGCTGGGTCCACCGGGGCCAACGCTGGAGGCTGCCCGCTGAACACACGCCTCACGGAAAGTTCTGAAGAAACGTCCGCGCGTGCTTACAATACGTGCCCATGTACGATTTGAGGTGTGGTGAATACTGTGGTCATTTTCTTCAAATTCTCGCACCCCCGATTTTAGGCTTGGGAAAGACTGATTCCATGTTGGACTAAGGCCGTCTGGGATAGGTTGTCCAAGGTCACCGTGGTGCTCGGATGGCTCCATCAGAATGAACTGGAGGCCTCTGATTCAGTGCGTAGGGTTTGTATCGGTCCTCTCTCCTTGAGTATGAAAAAGGATGCACATAACCCGGTGGTGGCCGGGTTAGTCAAGATAGGCTTCAGCTAAAAGTATCCCAAACATCCCCACTGAAGCAGTTTGTTAGGGTTACAGAAGAAGAGGCCCAGAGAGGCAGGAGGCTGGCCTCAGGTGGATGGCTGTGCGTGAACGTCATCTCCGTGAATCTCAGCCTCCCGACTGCAGCAGCTCCATCCTCGCACCGCCTCATTCGGCGGAAAGGGCGAAAGCGCACCCGGCACGGGGCCCTGCCGCTCCTCGCGTGCCGCCCTGCCCTCCTCCCACTGCGCATGCGGAAGTTTCATCCTCAGACCCCTCGGAGCCATGACTGGGTTACGCACCAACGTCTAAACGAGACCCTGGACCCGCCTTCCCTGACATCTGGGAATCTCTATTACACAAAAAACAAAAATAGAGTTTCACCTACTGCAGTGGTCCCAAGAGGTGGGACACAGCGTCTAGAGGGGCAACACCCAGAACCAGCACTCAGCTATCTTACAAGGCCAGCCTGAGCACGGAGTTGGCACAGAGAGAAAGACAGAGCTGGGAAAACAGAGAAACAGCCAGAGCCCCGATCTCACCCACAACATTCACTCTGTGCATCTTTTGTTATGCCAACCGATGTAACCCTGTGGCGGCCTTGCAAGTTTTCATCGGCTCTCTTATTCTTGCATCTGAAGAATTCCAGTTAACCCAAGGGAAGCGAGGCCCACCGCTCTTCAGACTTTCTAAAGCTGAATGACTTGGGCTTCCCTGGTGGCTCAGACTTTAAAGAATCTGCCTGCAATGCAGGAGACCAAGGTTCGATCCCTGACTTGGGAAGATCCCCTAGAGAAGAGAATGGCAACCCACTCTAGTATTCTTGCCTGGAGAATTCCATGGACGGAAGAGCCTGGTGTGCTACAGTCCGTGGGGTCGCAAAGAGTCGGACATGACTGAGTGACTGACACACGCACACACAAATTTGAAAATAAAGGGGGTTGGTTGTATTAAGATGCTTTTGGCTATAAGTTCCAAACAAAAAAATCCCAAACTCAAAGTGACTAAACAATAATGAGGAGAAGGCAATGGCACCCCACTCCAGTACTCTTGCCTGGAGAATCCCATGGACGGAGGAGCCTGGTAGGCTGCAGTCTATGGGGTCACTACGAGTCAGACACGAGTGAGCGACTTCCCTTTCGCTTTTCACTTTCATGCATTGGAGAAGGAAATGGCAACCCACTCCAGTGTTCTTGCCTGGAGAATCCCAGGGACGGGGGAGCCTGGCAGGCTGCCATCTATGGGATCGCACAGAGTCGGACACGATTGAAGCGACTTAGCAGCAAACAATAATGACATGTATGATCTCTTCTAGCAAGAAATCTAAAAGTAGGGCAGCACCCAAGAATTCAGCAGCTCAAGCACATCATCATGAAATGAGATTCCTTCTGCCTCTCCACCCTGCCATCAGCATCAACTTCAGCCTAAGGCAAAGGTGGCTGCCCCCGGCAGTGGAAGCTACATCTAAGAGGAGGGGGAAAGGGCGCAGAAGCCCAGCCTTCTCTTCGGTTTGATAGGGTCACCCTGGACCAGTAACACGTGAAAAAACGGCTGCGTGGAGGAGCAGCAGGGACAAGATTTGGGAAGAGCTGGTATGTACATACAGGCACTTGCACACACAGAGCATACTTGCGTGTGTACACCCTACATATATGTGCATGCACACACACATCTATGTAACTAGTGGCCTATTTTTTTCAGTTTAGAGTAAATACAGTCTCCAGTACAACTTTCATCATCATAATTACATAAACTAATAACTGCTAATTGTCTACCATATGCCAGGCATTCTTCTAAATATCTGTACATGAGCTATCTCATTGAATCCTCACTCACTTTGAGGCTGTTTTCATCATCCCTGCTTTACAGAGGAAGCAACTGAAGGCAGAGAAATGTTAAGTAACTTGGATAAAGTCACATAGCTAGTAAGTGGCAGAGCTGATATTTGATTGCAGGAAAAGAGTCTGCCTGCAATGGTGGAGACCCCAGTTCGATTCCTGGGTCAGGACGATCTGTTGGAGAAGGGATAGGCTACCCACTCCAGTATTCTTGAGCTGCCCTTGTAGCTCAGCTGGTAAACAATCCACCTGCAATGAGGGAGACTTTCATTTGACTCCTGGGTTGGGAAGATCCCCTGGAGAAGGGAAAGGCTCCCCACTCCAGTGTTCTGGCCTGGAGAATCCCACAGACTATACCGTTCATGGGGTCACAAAGAGTCGGACACGACTGTGTGACTTTCACTTTAAGTACAAGTTTTCATTTCAAACAGTCCTGGATGCTGATGCTGGGGAAGATTGAAGGCAAGGGAAGGGGACGGCAGAGGATGAGATGGTTGGATGGCATCGCCGACTCGATGGACATGAGTTTGAGTAAACTCTGGGAGTTGTGATAGACAGGGAGGCCTGGAGTGCTACAGTCCAGGGGGTCCCAGAGTCGGACATTACTGAGCGACTGAACTGAACAGAACTGAGTCCTGGATTTGGATACCTGCTCTGTTATTTTCCAGCTGTGTGCTTGAGCAAGTCACTTCCACCTCTTCAAGCTTCATGTTCCTCCACTGTGCAGTGAGATCAGGTGAGTATGAGCAACTGCATGGATATGCTCATCCTTGTCCTCAAGCTCCCCAAGACCACCCTAGGAGTCTTCACTAGAAGGACTCGGGGCTTAGAAAAGCTGTTTCACTTATGGTTATAGTTTATTATGATGAGCAGATAAACATTAAAATCAGGAAAGAATATAGTGCAGATATAGGCTTCCAATACCCTCCCTCAGTCGGAGTCTACAGACAACGCTTAGCCCTCCCAGCAATGATGTGAAGCTCTATGCACCGAGCATTGCCAACCTAGGATGCTCACCTCAGTCTTGATGTCCAGGGCTGCTGCTGGGGTTGGTAACGTAGTCATGGAAAGCCCCCATGCCTGACCATAGTCACTCAGGCTCCAGCTCCCACCAAGGACAGACTGATGGAGGCTGGCTCAAGGCTTCCAGCATCAGTCACATCATTGACGTAAGTTACCTGGGGTCACCCAAGGCCCCAGCTATGGAAAGTCACTCTTATCAAGCAGGAGATTCTGAGGATTTAGACATTACTTCCCAGAAGCCAGAGAAAAGCCAATCCTTTCTTTGGAGGATGGAGGGTTTGAACCACCCAGGTCTGCTAGTTAACCCTTTGCTGTATAACCAGATTACATTAAATGTGTAATATGTAATCTGCAACAATTGTCTCGTGGCAGTCACTCAGTTCTGTCCTCCTCATCCCCATCTTCACAGCCAAAAAATGGCATTTAGCCATTAAAGACTTAAGAGAATCTATCCAGTTTCAACTCAATTGATTACTCAGAGATTAATACTCACTGTCCCTGGTCCCACAACTCATAGACATCAATAATTTGCTATATTTTGAAATCTCAGAAACAAGCACTTTTATAAGGGAAGATTCCTCAAAAATCACAGCAGTTATCATAGTAAGAAATGCCAGTGGTTTGGGATTAGACTTTAAGACAACACATCAGACTAGTTCCTTTTAAAATCAAATTATCTCTCCTCATTTTATTCAGAAATATGTAGACAAATCAAGATAGTTATTTTTCCATTTGTAGTTCTATGCCAGTATCTCAAAGATTTTTTCATTGCACACCTACCTCTAAAATAAATTTGACCCATCCCCTCCAATTTATGTGTTTTAATCATAAATTGCATGCACCTATACTGCAATAGAAGAACTAAAGAGGCTCTTGATGAAAGTGAAAGAGGAGAGTGAAAAAGTTGGCTTAAAGCTCAGCATTCAGAAAACTGAGATCATGGCATCCAGTCCCATCACTTCCTGGCAAATATGGGGAAACAGTGGAAACAGTGTCAGACTTTATTTTTGGGGGCTCCAAAATCACTGCAGATGGTGACTGCAGCCATGAAATTAAAAGACGCTTACTCCTTGGAAGAAAAGTTATGACCAACCTAGACAACATATTAAAAATCAGAGACATTACTTTGCCAACAAAGGTCCATCTAGTCAAAGCTATGTTTTTTCCAGTTGTCATGTATGGATGTTAGAACTGGACTATAAAGAAAGCTGAGCACCGAAGTATTGATGCTTTTGAACTGTGGTGTTGGAGAAGACTCTTGAGAGTTCCTTGGACTGCAAGGAGATCCAACCAGTCCGTCCTAAAGGAAATCAGTCCTGAATATTCACTGGAAGGATTGATGTTGAAGCTGAAACTCCAATACTTTGGCCACCTGATGCAAAGAGCTGACTCATTTGAAAAGACCCTGATGCTGGAAAAAATTGAAGGAAAGGGGCCAACAGAGGATAAGATGGTTGGATGGTATCACAGACTCAATGGACATGGGTTTGAGTAAATTCCAGGAGTTGGTGATGGACAGCGAGGCCTGGCATGCCACAGTCCATGGGGTCACGTAGAATTGGACATGACTGAGCGACTGAACTGAACTGATACTGCTATAATAATATGATACAGGTATGATAAGTTACACATACTCAACAGAAATCTTAAGAAGATGAAACTGAAAAGTAAATGCAACTAGAAGCTCTAATACTGTCTTTCTTCCTTTATTTGCATGGATCATCTTGTGAAACCCTTGGGGTACATGCCTCCCGTGTGGATATCTTTATTCTCCACATCAGAACCACAGCCTGATTCCTTTACGTCACATTGTCCTGGTCAGCCAGGACCTCTCTGAGGTCCTCACTTTAATATGTCAACAGCATTGAATTGTAAAGAGTTATCTTTGAAAAGATAGTAGGAGAAAGAATCTATATGTAGGATATAGTCCAAAGCAATGGAATGCTAAGCTGTGTGTCAAGGGGGTTAGGGATCCAAGGCAAACAGATAATGGACTTCCTGGACCTGGAAGGGCCCACAGAAGAGGGAGAATGCGGCTGGCTTCTAAGATGGATGGAACTGGGTTGGAGGGTGGAAGCATAAAGTGATGAAGGCCTGGAGGGAGGATTAAATGTGATCAAAACCAGGGAGAATGCAGGGCCAGCCGAGTTGGAAGACCCAACCCAGGCCAGCCCCGGAGCTCTTGACCTTTCTCCCATTAGGCCACTAAAGTGATTCATCCTGTTCCTTTCCTAGCTCTCAGGAGCTTCAGAGGCTGAAAACTGCCTCTCAGCTCTCATCTGCCAGGGTAACGGAGGACTGTCCACAGTCCTCACAGCCCCCTTCCTTGCGAGCCTCTTTTCTGAGCTCTGGAGCCTCTGGCTGGCTTTCAGGCCCGTCCCCAAGCGGCCATCCATCCCAGGCCTTCTAGAGGTAGGACTAGGCTGTCGGTGACGGGAAGGGAATTTCAGCCAAGATCAGGACCTCCCTGTCTGGTAAGCAATTCATGTTTTCAAGTTAAAAATCCCGACAGCAAGCTGTGTGGTGCCTTGCGCTGTGTGCAGTCTTCATTTAAAACATGTGTGTGTGGGGCAGGGGCTACGGCTGAAACAAGATCCCGCTGGCACGTCAGCTCTGTCTATCAGGCTCACTGGGGACCATGTCTTGAGGACGGTCCATCCCTCGAGAGCGGGTGTGGACGGAAGGTCACCGGGAAGAACGAGAGGATGGTGGGTCGGGTGGCAGGAAGTATGTTCATGGAGTCAAAAATTAACCAGCGTGGCGGTAACAGGAAGGAACAGATGTTGGTGGGTAGACCAGTTGCCAGCACTCAGGGACGGCCGGCCTTTCTGCCCGCGCTCCATTCAAGCTCCGGGGGAAATGAGCTCACTACCTCGAGGTCTTAATGGAACATCAGTCAGGGCTGTGGGGAGCAGGCTTGTGCCAAGGAGACGTCATCCCAGACCAGATTTGAGAGGCAGGGCAAGTGTGGGCTATGCCCCCTACAGACCCACCCCTTGCAGGCTTGCGAGCGTCTAGAGTATCTTTAGGAAAGCCAGACTTAAGGAGCCTGTGGTTTCCTCTTGGCCCCCATGCCGTGTGGCCCCTGACACGTTATGAGCCGCCGAACCTCCAGATGCAAATCCAGGGTCGAAACAAGCCTTGGGCTGTGCTGGTTATTCTTCACAACACAAGGACCCGTGAGGCACTGAAGTGTCTACAGAGATGGGCTTCCAAGGTCATTCTGCTCCTTCACTAAGTCAAGACAAAGAAACGCAGAGGGGACTTTCCCGGCAGTCAGTGGTTAAGACTCTGGGCTTCCCACTGCGGAGGTGCAGGTTCCACTCCTGGTCAGGGAAGTAAGATCCCACACGCCGAGCAGCATGGCCACAATCCGTTTTTAATAGTAATACTCATCAAAAAAGATACAGTGGTGTTCCCTCCCACTGTACTTTGTGCAAGCCCAAGGCTACCTACAGGAACTGTATCCGTGAGCAAAGCAAACACTCCTGCCCTCATGGAGCTTACCTTCCTGTGGGAGAAGATAATCCGTAAACAATAGTCATGACAAATAAATTATACACTATGACGGAAGGGATGTGTGCTCTGGATGAAAAGAAAAAGGAAAGCAGAGTAAAGTGGAGTGCCAGGGCTGGGGTGCATGACAATTTTAAACAGAGTAGTCACAGAAGTCTGCTTCATTAACGGGCATACAGGGGGCAGGGCGTTTAAGGCAGTGGAAAAGTCCAGCAGTGGAGGTTCATGAGCAGGATGAGCAAAGGACGGAACAGCAGGAAGTGAGGTCAGAGAGCAGGGCCAGAACACCGAGGATCTTAGAGACCCTTGCAGGGGCCTAAGGGACATGATCTGATGTGTTCTGAAGAGCTCTCTCTGACTGCAGTGTTGAGATAACGGGCAGTTATAGACAGGCAGAGGGCTTAGGAGGTGAGTGCAGGGATGCAAGGGAGAGACGATGGTGGCTTGGACCACCGGAGGAAGGGCGGAAGAAGCAAGCAGATTCTAGACATGTTCTTTTGAGACTGTTCTCCTCTCAAGTTATATTTGAGAGTCCTAAAGTGTGAGCTGCTGCATGGCCTTCACCGCATGTGAGTGACTAACTCTATCTTGAATTTCCCAAACGTGCTTTTTCATAGAACACTCACTATGATGAATCTTGGAAAATGTAGTTTTAATGTCTAAGCCTCTGGGCAAAGATGGGTAACTTAGCATCCACAGGCTATATGTGGTATAAAGCTTTTTTGTTTTTGTAAAAACTGAACTAGCTTTCTAAGAACAAGAGATGCACATAAAAATCTGAATTCCTAGTTAGCCTCACTTAAAAAGAAAAAATCAGTTGGCAATACATTTTCTCATGGTAACCATCAGCTGGAAGTGAGTAGATATTGGGTCCTCCGGTTCCCCCCAGTCCCCACGTTCGTATGTTGACACTATTTCCCTAGACCACACACGCAGTAGGGTTTAAGAAACGGCCCTAGTCCAGGGGGAGTCCTGAGCGGGAAGAGGAATCCCACTGTGGGTCCAGACCACATAGGCTAATCCACTAGGCTGTTACCCTCTGACTCTGGGGTGCTCACGCAGACAACGAAGTTTAAAGCTCTTTTGTCTAAATAACTCCCCTGCTCGTAGTTTCTCTACAGGCACGTCTGTCTCCCTCCCTCAGGCACTCTGTCTTCTCTCAAGGGGTGGTCTGCTGAAGGACACCAGGCCTCCTCCAGCTTGTGAGGAAGACTGCATCTCTCCTGTGGAGGGTCCCAGCTGGGCTTCCAGCACTCAGAACCGTGGACTGGGAGGCAGAGGCCACGCGCCCTAGGCTTCGGGGGGAAGACTGCACTCTTGCCTTTGTGACTACCATTTTCTGCCTTTTCTTGCCTTCTGATGGGGAAGACCCGGAGGGCCGATACTAGGAAGAAGTTCCAGGTGACAGGCTTGAGCCACCAGCTTTGGCCCCCCGCCCCAGCTCCCCAGGGCCAGGGACTCCAGGGAGGCCTCTGGGCCAAATTCCTCCAGTCACGAAATGTGCATTTGTTTAGAGTTTCCCTTGTAAACCTGGAATGTCTATAAATCAATGGTCAAAGGCATGGTGCCCAGGGGCTCTGACCATCTCTTTCTACATAAGAGGTAAGAGGCCCTCAAACTGAGAGTGCTTAGTCAAAGACAAATATTTCAAAAGGCCTTATTTCTGCCACGAATCCTGAGGAGAGTGCCAGAAGGTCCACCTTACCCATTTTGAAAAACAACCTCAAGCACACACACTCCTCCAAGACCCCTACAAAATCACCCATACCCTTGATGAGGCTTGAAATTCCAACAGTCTCTCACTCCACAGTGAAAAATAAGGCTCAGAATGCAAGCTGCAGAAACACCATCCTCTGGTAGTGCTGGTCCTGTTAAGGGATTAGGGAAGCCTGGAGAATGCAGAGGTGATAAGAAACAGAATTCAGGAGCATTCACCCTTCATCACATAATGAGAATCAAGCAATATCTTGGTCTAGGCTAGACTCAGAGAAGGAAGCCTTTACAAAAGTTTTACAGCTTCTCCTCATCTTTTCCTAATTCCCATGCTCCCATCACCATGGCAACCCACATGCTACAAAGGCAGGTGAAGAGACTTGTGAATCTTATCTTAGCTCCTTGACCTTCAGGCCTCTTGAAGTTTTATTCTGTGCTTTTGAAGAGCGTAAGTTACCTAACTTGTACATTGCAGGGGAGAAGATTCCTATGGAGGATGTAAGAAATAGAACTTCTAAATGGTGAGCTGGAAATAGCAGGAGAGCCTTCACACTAATGACCGGCCACTCAAGGCTATTCTACCAAGAGAAGAAGGTGTCAGGCCCCTAGCTGAGAATGGCTGTGGAGAGAGAACTATGGGTAAAATGGTTATGACTCATCTAAGCTCACTCCAGTCTTGTTCGGATGCTAGACCTTCTTATTCTTAGAGTTCACCTTTGGATGCTTCTCTTATTATTAGAGATAAGTAGAAACATCTGGGAAAAGTGATAACACGTACACACACATTTCTGTATACATATATTCATCAGCGCACACACACATAGACACGAACCCACACTCTCATCCTCGCTAAGATGAAAATGGCTGACTCAAGATCGTTCCTGAAGAATCCAGTTTTAAAGAGAGGAGGGAGAACACCAAACTAAGAGCAGAGGTGAACACAGCGGAGCAAAGACAGTCAGCTCACTGGAAAGTCAGTAGGGAATAAGTACAGACAGTGCCAGAGTATAACATTCAAGCAGTTTGTTTTAAATGCATGAATGACACCTGAGTCTGGAGTGCTATGGGGATGTGAAGTTGGAGGGATTGTCTTTGCTCTCCTAAAGGGGTTGACACGGTGAACTTGATAGGGTTTTAAATGCTGATGCATGTCCTGATTCGGGGTGAAATAAAGAGTTCATATGCGTCTCAGCGTTAAATTATCCTTGGTATGAGGCAAGTCCGTTCAATGTGGTTCCCAGATGCCCCTTAACAAACTCTAATTGGGGCCAGGTGCTCAGGCACGGTCACCTCCCTGTACTCAGCTTGCCGGATGGCATGTCCATGTTGCTAAGCCCGCAGAAGCCACGGTCAACGCCTTATTGCTAACGGTAATTAGCGGCCCTGCCGAGGTCTGGCCCTGCATGGGTCTGGTGCTGTCTCCTGCATGGAGCCACATTTGTTGCTGCCCACAGCCAAAGAACTGGCTCTTTTTTTTTTTTTTTTTCACTCGTTTGAAATCTGAAGAGGGATTTAGACCTCAGGACGCGAATAACAAAACGCACATTGTACCCTTGTAAATAGCTGGAACCCCTGAGATCCTAGTGTTCCCATCACCGACACAAGGACCCAACATGCCAACAAGGAGCAAGATTCTGCTTCATCAGAGAGCGATTCCCGCGGACGCCCTGCTGTTCTCAAATAATAGTGCCGAAACCGAGAAACAGGAAAATGAGATCAGCCATTCCGGAAATCAAAAAGAGATTGAGAACAGGGTGAGGAGGGGAAAGACAGCAAACATATGGAAGAGTTTTCAGTTATGGAGGAAGGAAGCCAAACACGGGGGGCATTATTTCAATTTTCTTCAGTTTTCAGCCGTAAGATTTGCCCAGGAAATACTTTATGCTAATTCTCTTTTCTTAAAAAGCTGAAAAATCTTTCAGAACTGGAGAGAAGTAATTGTGGCTTGCAACTGGTTTGGCTTTTTTCCTGTCCTTCAAAATAAATCTGCATTTTTTTTTTCCTACCCAGGAGTTAACTAGTTCAAAGTCGATACATGAGTGACGATTTCACTAAAATAATCAGAAAATATCTGCTATGCAGAAATTCTCATGAAGCTAAAGACTGCATGGGAGCGTTTTATGCAACACTGGATTCATTCACTTTTGAACATCCTGGACACACAGAAGATACTTTCTATTAAGAAGAGCACTCTGGGTTTTTATTAATTTCCACAGTGCTTCTTGGCCTAGTTTCACCTTTTTGTCAGTAGCATTCTCTGTAGAGAAGCGATTTAGCTGAGAACAATAAACAGACCAGAATTTAAATCAACTTTTATTTTTATACACCTTACATGGTTTCTGATATTTCAATCAACATAGCCTAAAATTTTCATGGGGATAAATACCCTTTTGTACTATTTTTTGAACAAAAACTTTCATACTACCTTTCAAAAATTACATTAATTAATATTCATAGCTATCAAGGTGAAAATTGTACTAGTTCTATTATGAAGTCATTTTAATCACTTAATAAACATAGAGTGTTGATTGTTACCTTGGAAAGCAAGACAAGCCAATCAAAATAACAGGGTGAAAATAATCTCAGGCAAACAGAACCCCTGGCTTCTTCATACACATGTTTAAGTTTGTGAATGTGTGTTTATACATGCAAGGTACATTTTAGAGTAAGTTTTAATTCTCCCAAAATGCCCCTCTTGAAGCAAAGCAAGATTAAAGGTGAAAATTTGAGAAATTCAATCTTGGCAATAGCTCTGTCTTTGAGTTGGTAATAGTACCACCTTTTGGAGAAGGCAATGGCACCCCACTCCAGTACTCTTGCCTGGAATATCCCATGGATGGAGGAGCCTGGTAGGCCACAGTCCATGGGGTTACTAAGAGTCAGACACAACTGACAGACTTCACTTTCACACATTGGCAAAGGAAATGGCAACCCATTCCAGTGTTCTTGCCTGGAGAATCCCAGGGATGGAGGAGCCTGGTGGGCTGCCGTCTATGGGGTCGCACAGAGTTGGACATGACTGAAGCGACTTAGCAGCAGCAGCAGTACCACCTTTATTAAAAATTATCTTTTATTGAAGGATAATTTCTTTACAGTATTTTGTTGTTTTTCTGTCAAACCTCAACATGAATCAGCCATAGGTATACATATAACCCCTCCCTTTAGAACCTCCCTCCCATCTCCCTCCCCCTCCCACCCCTCTAGGTTGATACAGAGCCCCTGTTTGAGTTTCCTGAGATATACAGCAAATTCCCGTTGGCTGTCTATTATACATATGGTAATGTAAAATTACTGTAGATGGTGACTGCAGCCATGAAATTAAAAGACGCTTACTCCTTGGAAGAAAAGTTATGACCAACCCAGATAGCATATTGAAAAGCAGAGACATTACTTTGCCAACAAAGGTCCATCTAGTCAAGGCTATGGTTTTTCCAGTGGTCAGGTATGGATGTGAGAGTTGGACTGTGAAGAAGGCTGAGCACCAAAGAATTGATGCTTTCGAACTGTGGTGTTGGAGAAGACTTCTGAGAGTCCCTTGGACTGCAAGGAGATCCAACCAGTCCATTCTAAAGGAGATTAGCCCTGGGATTTCTTTGGAAGGAATGATGTTAAAGCTGAAACTCCAGTACTTTGGCCACCTCGTGTGAAGAGTTGACTCATTGGAAAAGACTCTGATGCTGGGAGGGATTGGGGGCAGGAGGAGAAGGGGATGACAGAGGATGAGATGGCTGGATGGCATCACGGACTCGATGGGCATGAGTCTGAGTGAACTCCAGGAGTTGGTGATGGACAGGGAGGCCTGGCGTGCTGCGATTCATGGGGTCGCAGAGTCGGACGTGACTAAGCAACTGAACTGAACTGAACTGAACTGAATATAAGTTTCCCTGTTACTCTTTCCATACATCTTACCCTCTCCTCCCCTCTCCCCATGCCCATGAGTCTATTCTCTATGTTTGTTTCTCCACTGTTGCCCTGTAAATAAATTCTTCAGCACCATTTTTCTAGATTCCATATATATGTGTTAGGATATGATATTTATCTTTCTCTTTCTGACTCACTTCTCTCTGTATAATAGGCTCTAGGTCCATCCACCTCATTAGAACCGATTCGAAGGCATTCCTTATATGTGTTAGAATATGATATTTATCTTTCTCTTTCTGACTCAATTCTCTCTGTATAATAGGTTCTAGGTTCATCCACCTCATTAGAACTGACTCGAATGTGTTCCTTTTTATGGCTGAGTAATGCTCCACCGTGTATATGTGCCACAGCTTCTTCATCCATTCATCTGTTGAAGGACATCTAGGTTGCTCCCATGTTCTAATGTAAATAGTGTTGCAATGAACAATGGGATGCATGTGTATCTTTCAATTTTGGTTTCCTCAGGGTATGTGCCTAGGAGTGGGGTTGCTGGGTCATATGGTGGTTTTATTCCTAGTTTTTTAAGGAATCTCCATACCATCTTCCAGAGTGGCTGTTCCAGTTTATACTCCCACCAACAGTGCAAGTCTTCCCTCTTGTCCACTCCCTTTCCAGCTTTTATTGTGTGTAGACTTTTTGATGATGGACATATGGCTTTTCCAGTGGTCATGTATGGATGTGAGAGTTGGACTGTGAAGAAGGCTGAGTGCCAAAGAATTGATGCTTTTGAACTGTGGTGTTGGAGAAGACTCTTGAGTGTCCCTTGGGCTGCAAGGAGATCCAACCAGTCCATCCTAAAGGAGATCAGTCCTGGGTGTTCATTGGAAGGACTGATACTGAAGCTAAAACTCCAATACTTTGGCCACCTCATGCTGGGAGGGATTGGGGGCAGGAGGAGAAGGGGATGGCAGAGGATGAGATGGCTGGATGGCATCACCAACTCAATGGACATGAGTATGAGTGAAATCCGGGAGTTGGTGATGGACAGGGAGGCCTGGCGTGCTGCGATTCACGGGGTCGCAAAGAGTTGGACACGGCTGAGCGACTGAACTGAACTGAACTGAACTGAATAATGAGCAGTGCTGAGCATCTTTTCATGTGTTTGTTACCATCTGTATGTCTTCTTTGGAGAAATGTCTGTTTAGGTCTTTTTCCCACTGATTGATTGGGTTGTTTGTTTTGCTGGCATTTGAGTTGTATGTGCTGCTTGTATATTTTGGAAATTAATCCTTTGTCACTTGTTTCATTTGCTATTATTTTCTCCCATTCTAAGGGTTGTCTTTTCACCTTGCTTATAGTTTCCTTTGCTGTGCAGATGCTTTTAAGTTTAATCAGGTTCCACTTGTTTGCTCTTGTTTTATTTCCATTACTCTAGGAGGTGGGTCATAGAGGATCTTGCTTTGGTTTATGTCATCAACTGTTCTGCCTATGTTTTCCTCTAAGTGTTTTATAGTTTCTGGTCTTACATTTAGGTCTTTAATCCATTTTGAGTTTACCTATGTGTATGGTGTTAGGAACTGTTCTAATTTCATTCTTTTACATGTAGCTGTCCAGTTTGCCCAGCCCCATTTATTGAAGAGGCTGTCTTTGCCCCATTGACTATTCTTGCCTCCTTTGTCAAAAATAAGATACCCATAGGTGCATGGATTTATTTCTGGGCTTTCTATCTTGTTCCATTGGTCTATATTTCTGTTTTTGTGCCAGTACCATACTGTCTTAATGACTGTAGCTTTGTAGTCTAATCTGAAGTAAGGAACGTTGATTCCTCCAGCTCCATTCTTCTTTCTCAAGACTGCTTTGGCTATTCAGAGTCTTTTGTGTTTCCATATGAATTGTGAGATTTTTTGTTCTAGTTCTATGAAAAATGCCATTGGTAAATTTGATAGGGATTGCATTAAATCTGTAGATTGCATTTGGTAGAATAGTCATTTTCACAATATTGATTCTTCCTACCCAGGGACATGGAATATCTCTCCATCCATTTATGCCATCTTTGATTACTGTCTTATAATTTTCTGTGTACACTTCTTCTGTCTCCTTAGATAAGTTTATTCCTAGATATTTAATTCTTTCTGTTGCAGTGGTGAATGGGATTGATTCCTTAATTGCTCTTTCTGATTTTTCATTGTTAGTATATAGGAATGACAGTGATTTTTGTGTATTGATTTTGTATCCTGCAACTTTGCTAAATTCACTTATTATCTCCAGTAATTTTCTGATACTCTCTTTAGGGCTTCACATCATTTGCAAACAGTGAGAACTTTACTTCTTCTTTCCTGATCTGGATTCCTTTTATTTCTTTTTCTTCTCTGATTGCTGTAGCTAGGACTTCCAGAACTATGTTGATAAATAGTGGGGAAAGTGGACACCCTTGTCTTATTCCTGATCTTAGGGGGAATGCTTTCAGTTTTTCACCATTGGGAGTAATGTTTGCTGTAGGCTTATCATATATGGCCTTTACTATGTTGAGGCAGGTTCTTTCTATGCCCATTTTTTTTTTCAAGAGTTTTAATCATAAATAGGTGCTGACTTTTGTCAAAGGCTTTTTCTGCATCTATTGAGATTATCATATGGTTTTTATCTTTCAATTTGTTAATATGGTATATCACATTGATTGATTTGTGTATGTTGAAGAATCCTTGTATCCCTGGAATAAACCCAATTTGATCATGGTGTATGAGCTTTTGGATGTGTTGCTGAATTCTGTTTGCTAAAATTCTGCTGAGGATTTTTGCATCTATTTTCATCAGTGATATTGGTCTGTAGTTTGTGTGTGTGTGTGTTTTCTTTGTTTGGTTTTAGTATCAGGGTGATGGTGGCATCGTAGACTGAGTTTGGAAGTATTCCTTCCTCTGCAGTTTTTTGAAAGGGTTTTAGAAGGATAGGCATTAGCTCTTCTCAAAATGTTTGATAGAATTCTCCTGTGAAGCCATCTGGTCCTGGGCTTTCGTTTTTTGGGAGATATTTTTTATCACAGCTTCAATTTCAGTGCTTGTGATTGGATTGTTCATAATTTCTATTTCTTCCTGGTTCAGTCTTGGAAGATTGAACTTTTCTAAGAATCTGCCCAGTTCTTCCAGGTTATCTATTTTATTACCATATCAATTCAATTCAGTTCAGTTGCTCAGTCATGTCTGACTCTTTGTGACCCCATGAACCACAGCATGCCAGGACTCCCTGTCCATCACCAACTCCTGGAGTTTACCCAAACCCATGTCCATTGAGTCAGTGATGCCATCCAACCATCTCATCCTCTGTCTTCCCCTTCTCCTCCTGCCCTCAGTCTTTCCCAGCATCAGGGTCTTTTCAAATAAGTCAGCTATTTGCATGAGGTGGTCAAAGAATTGGAGTTTCAGCTTCAGCATCAGTCCTTCCAATGAATACCCAGGACTGATCTCCTTTAGGATGGACTGGTTGAATCTCCTTGCAGTCCAAGGGACTCTCAAGAGTCTTCTCCAACACCACACTTCAAAACCATTAATTCTTCAGCACTCAGCTTTCTTTATAGTCCAACTTTCACATCCATACATGACTACTGGAAAAAAAAAACACAACACATAGCTTTGACTAGACGGACCTTTGTTGGCAAAGTAATGTCTCTGCTTTTTAATATGCTGTCTAGGTTGCCATATGGTTGTTCATAATAGTCTCTCATAATCCTTTGTATTTCTGCATTGTCCATTGTAACCTCTCCTTATTTATTTCTAATTTTGTTGATCTGATTCTTTTCTCTTTTTTTCTTGATGAGTCTGGCTAAGTGTTTGTCAGTTTTGTTTAGCTTTCAAAGAAACCAGCTTTTAGTTTTATTAATCTTTACTATTGTTTCTTTCATTTCTTCTTCATTTATTTTTGCTCGGCTCTTATGATTTCTTTCCTTCTACTAATTTGGGGGGGGGGGGGGTTCTTTCTTCTTCTTTTTCCAGTTGCTTTAGGTGTAAAGTTAGATTGTCTACTTGATGTTTTTCTTGTTTCTTGAGGTAGGATTGTATTGCTATAAACTTCCCTCTTAGAACTGCTGTTGCTACATCCAATAGGTTTTGAGTTGTCATATTTTCATTGTCATTTGTTTCTAGAAATTTTTTGATTTCCCTTTTGATTTCTTCAGTAACCTGTTGGTTATTTAGAAACGTGTTGTTTAATCTCTATGTGTTTGTGTTTCTTACAGTTTTTTTTTCTTGCATAGCATTGTAGTTGGAGAAGATGCTTGATACAATTTCAATTTTCTTAAATTTACTGAGGGTTGATTTGTGACCCAAAACGTGGTCCATCCTGGAGAATGTCCCATGTGCACTTGAGAAGAAGGTTTATTCTTCTCCATTTGGATGGCAGGTCCTGAAGATAGTACCACTTTTTAATGAATAGCATTGCCTGGAAAAGAATTCCTTTAGCCTGGTCTTCATCTTAATATTCACACATTTAAATTAAGTATGTGTATTCCTTGTACACCTAACAGGATCACTAAAACCATCCCATTGTTTGCCACAAGCAAGAAGTAAATCTATCATTATCACAGGTAATAAGGAGAATTGACATACTCACCATCCCTTGGTGATGGAATCTGCTGTATTTCTACAATTCCTTGTTACTTCAGGGTAAATCCTTCCAGAAACTCAACAGAGAGCCGCACCAATCCTCATAACCAGCACCAAGGAAGCAGGCAATGGAGCCGTGGAGGCCCAAGTGTGGGTGGGGAAGAACATCTTTGAGGGAAACTGATCAGAAGTCCTGGCTCCTCTTGCAAAAGCAGACAAGTTGACAACGCCGGGCATGCACGTCCACCAGGAAATGCTGGGCTGGAGCCCTGCCTCCCTTAGACTTTCAACAGTGCTCATTCTGTCTGCAGGGCTGCTCACAAATTGCCTGTATCCCTCACACATTACCTTCCTCACACCTGTAGGCATTTGAGTTGGTTCTGGCTTCCCTGGTAGCTCAGATGGTAAAGTGTCTGCTTGCATTGCAGGAGATCTGGGCTTAATTCCTGGGTCAGAAAGATTCCCTGGAGAAGAGAATGGCAACCCACTCCAGTACTCTTGCCTGGGAAATCCCATGGACAAAGGAACCTGGTAGGCTAAGTCATGGGGTCACAAAGAGTTGGACACAACTGAGCGACTTCACTTTCACTTTCTGGCCTTCTGGAACATGTGATCCAATACATTACACCTGGTAAAATTCTACCTGGCACTAGGCACCCTCATCCAGGAGCTCCTGGATGAGGACTTCCAGTGTCTCCCCTAAAGATGATCCTAGGGTCCTTTCTCTGCCCATGGGGGCCTGCACCTTTCTCTGCCACTGCACTCTTCATGTTACCTTCCAATGACAGGTTAGTGTGATTCCCGCCCTACGCTCTGCCAGGTCCTGGAAGGATACTAGAATAAACATCGCATATTCATTCCCCCAAGACATGAAAAGACAGATGATGAAAGATTAAGGGCCATATTCCTTGTTCACTTAAGGAGGTCAAGAAGGGCTTCTTGGAGCAACTGACCTTGAAAGTCCTTTGTGAAGGTTTCTGCAGGACAAATAAGGCAGAGGATATGGTCCCAAAAGGAAGAGATAGAAACCAGATAAGCATTTAGGGGTTGGTGAGTCTGAGGCCACAGGGAGGACGGGCGAGCAGGGTTGAGGAGGCGGGCACTGTGATACATAAACACCGAGAGCCCTCTGGGCTGCAGTGACACGGCCAGTGCTGGACTGTGGTGACCCAGCAGGAGGAACTGGAGAGCAGAGACGGAATGAAAAGGAGCGCTCGTTTGTCTAGTGTGCCGGACAAAAGTACACGCTTTTTATCTATGGTTTCATTTATCCTCACAGTCCAGTGAACAGGCTGCTAGGATTTTTTGTTGTAATTTCAGAGGGGAAAGCTTAGACATAGCTGGTTAAGGACATTGCCGAGCTCTCAATCTCTGTACCCCTAACATCTTGACCAGTGTTTGTTGTATGGGTGTAGACATAATAAACAAATAAATGAGCAAACATGGCTGGCTGGCTCGAGTTGGTACTGAATCAGTACGGCCTCATACTAAGCTCATTTCTTGCCTTCCACCGGCTAGATGCTATTCCATAGGCAAGAACAGTTTCGGTGAAGGTTGGAAGTCAGGCTGCAGTGCTGAGAGCGGATGGGAGCCGGCTGGAGAGGAGGCAGTGAGTTCCAGGCAGCATTAGAGAAATCATTTCCAGAGAGACCAAACACCCTGATTGTCCTGGAAGTAAGGGGCTTTCTAGGAATAAGAAGCTTCCAGTGGTAAAACCAGGACAGTCCCAGGCAAAGCAGGACTGTTACCTTTCCTAAGAGGGAAGAGTTGCATATTCCGAGCTAGAAGTCCCAGGAAACACACAGGAAAAGAAACAATGCTGTAACTGGGCAGTGAGTGAGGTTAGTCACTTCACTTGTGTCCGACTCTTGGTGACCCCATGAACTGCAGTCCGCCAGGCTCCTCTGTCCATGGGATTCTCCAGGCAAGAATACTGGAGTGGGTTGCCATGCCCTCCTCCAGGGAATCTTCCTGACTCAGTGATCGAACCTGTCTCCCTCATTGGAGGCAGAGTCTTTACTGTCTGAGCCACCGGGGAGGCCCTGCAAGTGGGCAGAGGTGGTTCTAAAACCACCCACAGGCACCGGCATGCCCTGGAGGGCTTATTGAAGCACAGAGTGCTAGAACTCACCCCCAGAGTTGCCAACTCAGTGGTGTGGGGTGGAAACACTGAGGATCCTCATTTCTATCAGGTCACGCTGCTGCTGCTGGTTTGAAATCACACTTTGAGAGGCCTTGTTTTCCAGTTTGCAAAGCTTTGCTGCAGCCCCAGCTCATTTGCTCCTTGTGATGACTTTACGGGGTGGGCTGGGATCCCTGGGAAGGTCAGGGGATGACTGCTGGTCTGTGGAGCTGGATGGTCTCAGACCAGGGAAAATTAGAAATAAATGTCAGACCAGACACTGTCTTGGAGTCGAGTCCCTGGGGATTTCTGGGTACTTCCTTGTCAAAACCACGCTAATCTTCGAATACTGGATATATGCATGCACCTCCCAGAGAGCTTTTATGTGTAGTGGATGTTGTCCTGAAGTCCCAGAACTCAGGAAGTGGGTCTCTTAGAACTAGAAAGAATCATGAACCTTGCCTTTTCCTGCTTTGTACTGTACATCACTTACCCTGTGATCCTAAGCAAATGGTTTCTTTCATTTTTAGGGATATGGTATTGAAGTATAGTTGATTAAGAATGTTGTGTTAATTTCTGCTGTGCAGCAAAGAGATTCAGTTATACATATATAGACATTCTTTTCCATATGGTTTATTATAGAATATTAAATATAGTTCTTACTTCCCCAAAGTTCTCTTCCAGAAGCTACCCTGTTCTGGTGTTTATAGAGACGCCTTGCATTTAGGAGAGGACCTATTCGTTTGTAGTTAACAATTTTCCAAAAGCACCCCAAAGTCTTTATCTGACAGTCCCTGGATAAAGCCCAAAGTTGCTGGCATCAGTTTTTATGCCTAACTATTGAAGATGGTAATATAAGCTACCAACTTTTACAATAGAGATCAGAGGAGGGAAAGCTTATTTTTATGTATTTTGATAGTTTACAAAGTGCTTTCATAGGTCATGTCTTACTTAGTCCATATAAAATCCGGGTATATTCCACATTTTACAGATGAAGAGGATAAAGTGGTGTATCCTAGAGTTGACAGTTAAGAAGCAAGAGTTAGAAAACAGTTTCAGCTCTACTACTGTCTTTCTCTGCCAGTCATAAAGGCAGAAAGTCAAACCACCTGCATTCTTTCAACTGCACATCAGGAAACATGCATAATTCTTTCATATGAATGTCAAGTCTGAGAAATATCCAGATCCTAGCCAGCCCTTCAAACCCGTATCCCCATAGTGAACACCCCTTCTTTCCTACAGCCTGTCATGTATCACGAATTTCATACACGCATGTCTATTTTCTTCTATTAGATGGTAGGTCCCAGTGAACAGAGTCCTGCATTCCTCCCACTCTTCCTAAGACCCTGGAACGATGCTAAATACACAACAGGAGCTCAGTGAGCCTGTGCTGGATGTCCAGTGACAATTAAATAAGAGCCTGGCCTTCACACAGCTCTATAAGTACCAGACAGAGTGAGATGCGTTTCAGCTTCCTATTGCTGCTGTAACATATGACCACTAATCCAGCGACTTGAAACAACACAAATGTATTATCTTACAGTTATGGAGTCCAGAAGTTTGACATGTGCTTCCTGGGGCTGAAACCAAGGTGTTGGCAGGACATGCCTGCTGGAAGCTGTGGGAAAGAATCCTGAAAACAAACTAACAAACAAACAATCCTTTCCTGGCTTTTTCTGGTCTCTTGGGCCTACCTGTGTGCCTTGCCACCCAGTGACTTCCCTCCACCATTTTCAAAGCAGCCTCGGGGGCTGGCTCCTCACCCTGCACCCCTCTGACCTCTCCTGCCTCCCTCTACCATTTTTGATGACCCTTGGTGACTAGCCAAGGCTATGGTTTTTCCAGTGGTCAGGTATGGATGTGAGAGTTGGACTGTGAAGAAAGCTGAGCACTGAAGAATTGATGCTTTTGAACTGTGGTGTTGGAGAAGACTCTTGAGAGTCCCTTGGACTGCAAGGAGATCCAACCAGTCCATCCTAAAGGAGATCAGTCCTGAATATTCATTGGAAGAACTGATGTTGAAGCTGAAACTCCAATTCTTTGGCCACCTGATGCAAAGAGCTGACACTGGGAAAGATTGAAAGCAGGAGGAGAAGGGGATGACAGAGGATGAGATGGGTGGATGGCATCACTGACTTGATGGGCATGAGTTTGAGTAACTCTGGGAGTTGGTGATGGACAGGTGTTGGCCAGGCTTGCTGCAGTCCATGGGGTTGCAGAGAGTCAGATACGACCAAGAGACAGAACTGAACTGAACTGGTGACTAGCCATCGTAATTTCATCCTCACCTTAATGTCCCTTTGCAGTGTAACATAATAGTCACAGGGACAAGGCTGTAGAAACTCTTGGGAGGAGAAAGGGAGCGTAATTCTGGGACCACACAGAGAGAGGAAGAGAGTAAAAGATGTGCAAACACTGGTAAGATGCAGGTAAGCACAGCCCACTGAAAGCACCTGCTGCCCACTGCCTGCGGTCTGAGTGCTTACCTGCTCAGGAAGCAGAGGCAGAGAGATCATGCGACTTGCTTACCACCCGCACAAACGCTCGGCAAGGGGGCCGAGGTGAGGCTCGCTCAAGGGGGCCGAGGTGGTGCTCACTCGTTATGCCCGTGCGCCCAGCCTCCCGGGCCATCTCAGCTCTGCTCCGCAGGCCCCACACGGCCTTGCGTTTCCCTCGCCCTCTTTCCTTCTGTGACTCTTGGCCTGGACCCTACTTAGCTGCATACAACGAGGGGTAGGGTAAAACGAGGCCTGGCAAAGCCCTCCAGCGGGTGCCTCTTAGGGGATTTGTTTTTCCTCTTATTCGTGTTGTTCAAGGAGACAGACGATAATTAAAATGTCAGAGCCCTTCATGCTTCCCTGATCAAGATAACTGCTTTACCACAGGTGATAGAAAGGCAAGGCAGAAAACGTCCTCAGTGGGGGAAGGAAGCTGCAGAGTCTGAGAAGGGGGCAAAGCTGGGGAGACTGAGCACCCTGAGTTCACTGGCAGGGGGCTGATTGCTGCTCAGGCTGGGCACTGGGCTGAGCACTCACCCACGGGGTCTTCAGGGAGCTTCCTACCCCGGTCCTCCTCCCCCTAACCCCCCCACCCCCACCAGCTCAAAGGGAGGCAGCTCCCAGGAGATCCATCCAACAGCTTGCTAATTCCATCCAATCTCTCCAATTCAGTTAATTCCCAGTTTCAGTAACAGAGGCAGCAGCTGTCAAGCTCAGCAGCTGTGTTCTTTGTCTCCCTAGCTCTATCTCTCCCCTTCCTCTCTCCAAGTTAACCGAGTGGATCACATACAACCTTCCAGGGGAAAATGAGAATAAAAGTCTAGGATAAAGTGAGAGAAGGAGAAGCCTGTAGGTGCTTGAAAGTCACCTTGTCAGGTCATCTGGAGACAACAGAGAGAATTCTTTCCCAGCCTGAAGTCCCAGCGTAACACGGAACCGTCTCCCTGACACTCATGTACTCTCTGGAACAGTCAGTTCTTCCCAAATTTACTGCAACAGGGAAGTAGCTTTTTATATTCCAATACGTGGTGGGTGGGTGTTTGGCTCTACTGTGCAGAACTAGGGAGCAAGCTGGCATACACATGTGACTCACCCCCAAGCGCAACAGTACCTGGGCTTCCCAGGTTCTCTCAAGAGACCCCATACAGGGACATTGCGACAATGACAAGCTGCTATAAAAAAATTCCTATACACTCGCGACTTCCGTACTTGTCGACTAAGCTGCCCTGTCCTGGCGGCATCGCTGAGAAAGTTGGATCTGCACTAGAAGTTAAGGTGTGTGAGTTAGCCTGGGGAGTTTCTGGATGGAGTGTCTTAGGTAGAGGGAACAGCCAGAACAAAGGTGGGGGGTGGGATGGCTAGAGTTGAAGGCATCAGGGGAGAACTTAAAAATGACCTGGCAGCTAAGGGAGAGTGGTAGGTCATGTTGGACACGGTAGGTTTTTGAAAGATTTTGAATTTGGGGATTAAATGGTGTGTGTTGTAGGATTGTGAGCAAAGGACTGGCATGATCGAGCTGCAGTATTGGGGGGCTGGGCAAGGCTAGATGCAGGGAGAGCAGTAGCTGCTATAATAATTCAGGCAAGAGATACTGAAGGCTCAGACCAGAGGGTCAACATTGAAGAGCTGAGGACAGAGGGTGGACAGGGTACAA
Source organism: Ovis canadensis (assembly GCF_042477335.2). Lineage (NCBI taxonomy): Eukaryota > Metazoa > Chordata > Mammalia > Artiodactyla > Bovidae > Ovis > Ovis canadensis. Next base: position 119,435,372 of record NC_091249.1, read on the forward strand.
GAGAAGGAGTGGAACCAGGGAGGATGCCTCTGTTTTTGGCCTGAGTCACAGGAAGGGTGGAGCTGCCATCCCTGGGTTGGGGAGGGCATCACACAAAGTAAAGTTGGTGGAGGAGAATCAGGACTTTAATTTTCAACACACTGAGATTGAAATATCTCAAAGACCTCCAAACGGAGATGAAGAGATGCCGCACAGCAGTTGGAGATCCAAGTCTGGAGTGTGGGAGACGTCTGGGCTAGAAATAGAAAGGGAGGAGTTGTCAGTATTTCAAGCCACGGGGTTCAGTGAGGTTTCCAATGGAGCACATTTAGAAAAGAAGATACTCCGAAATGAAGAGGTCAGGCAGAAGAGGAGGGATGGGTAAAGGAGGTGGGGGACAGAAACCCAGAGAGGGTGGTGATGTGAGACCCAAGGGAAGAAAGTCACTGAAGTGGGGCCCTGGGCAAACTGCCAAGCCTCACTTTCTGCATCTGCTAAATGGGACTTTTAATGCCTCCTTGAAGTTACTGTGAGGATTATAAGTGAGTTAATCCATTTAATAAACTTGTATTAAGCATAACTGCTATACTGGGCACGTGGATTTGAGCTACATACGGCTCCCTGCCTCAAGTGGGAGGTTACCATCTGTAAAACACCCAGCACAGGGCCTGACCCCAGAAGGTGCTCAGACAGGTAACATCACTGTTCGGGTAAGAATAGCAATTGCCTGTGTATGGCCTGTGTGGATTCACACTCTCCTCTGCTTCTTGAGACCAATTAAAATTACTTAGTGCTAATTAGTGAGTTTGGATAAGCAAGGGAATCTCTCCCTTCCCCACAACTCCAACCCTCTCCCTCTAATGCTCGGGTACTCCACAGAACATACGCACTTCTTTCTTGGTTGGGGAATAAGAAGGGGCCACTTCGGGAATTAGTAATTGGTCTTACCTGGGCTAAGCCAAGAGTCTTTGGGGCCCCAGGCCATCCCAGGGAGGCCAACGACCCAATCAGTCACACTGAGAACACAACTTAGCCCCAACCCCCACCTCCCAAGCCTCAACGGAGGTGAAATAAGGCAAAGGGAGGTTTCCAAAGGGGAAGAGAATCAAGGAAGGGGAGCCTGTGGCCTGGATAGCAGGCCCATGGGAGGCTGGAGCACGTTCATCTCATTGATGGCCCCCAGACGTGCGGCTTATGGATGCAACCCACCTTCTCATTTTCCCATGAGCCAAGCAGCGGCCTCCTTCCCCTGTTCACTGGGACTTTGCAGCAACCTCTCTTGCTGACTCCAGGGCTCCACGGGTCAGGTAGCCAAGGTGGCCGGAAGCCCCCGGAGCCCAGGAGGCCTCCCTGGGGATGGTCCCCATGAGCCGTGGGTTCCTGGCAGTGAGCTGGGACACTCTCCCAGATGCCAGTCCCGTCCTCTGATGGCCCGGCCACTTGGCCTGCTGCGGAGGCAGGCTCCTGGGGCCGGCTGTTTTCTTTATGACTCTGGGTGACATTGCACAGGCGCTCCAGTTTCTCTCACAACTGCCTTTGTTTTGATCTACAAAAGTCTGCTGAGTTTCTTTCAGGCCTTGTCATGTTAACAAAAACAAATGTAATAATATGCACTTGAAAAGGCTCGCGTGTCTTGATATTTTAATAAGCTTTTGATTCTACAGGGACCTTGGAGGCTTTTAAAAGTTTAAAGTTAATAAAGAGAGAAAAAGAAAAAAATATATGAATTGTTTTTAATTATTATTATACAGGATTAACCAAGCCAGTTGTGTATAATTAGACGGTAGCTACCTTGCATCGTAGAGGCAGTAAATAGGCCCACAGGGGGGCTTCCAGAAGGTTGAGGTGTTTACAAGGCGCTGGAGATGTTTTCACCAAGCACATCATCCCCGTTGCAGTTGCTGTAGCTGTTATAATGGATGTGTTCATTACAACCAGGGACTAATATGCGTATCCATCATCTTTCCAGCGTGTTGATTCTTCAGTGGGGGATGGCAGTGGAGAGGGTATGATATAATCTGGTGGTCAAATTATTAACAGAGCCCATTAGTATGCAGCTTCCTGTGTGGTTTTATTTTTGTTGCCATGGCCAAAAGGAATTTTAAGTTCAACAAACAATTGCCAAAGGAGTTATGATTAAGATATTGCTCGGACAGTGTGGTTAAAAAGTGCTGGAAGCCATGGGTCATGAGTCCCAGGGCTTTGTGATGAGCCACTCTGTGACTTTGGGGAATTCATTCATTAACTTAGCATTTATGGAGTGCTGTCAGAGGTCAGGCATCGTCTTAGGTGCTGGGGGTGGGGTGGGAAATAACACATAAGAAACACAGGATCTTTCTTCCCAGGTATTCTCAAACAAGGACATCCCTCAGAGTCACCTGGGAAGCTTTTCAAAACACATTCACTGGGAACTACAGCCCAGAGTTGGGAGAACTGGGTATGACCCTGGGCACACAAGTGTTTTAAGAAGTGTTTCAGGGATTCTGATGGTTGTTGACTGGAGCAGCAGAGATATGTAACTAAGCAACAGACAGGAGTGCTTGGCTGATAGTATCTGTCCTCAACATCTGCCCTGGTCAGGTTCCCCGGGAAGCAGACTCTGTGAGGAGCAGCGTGGAGGGAGTTTACTGTGGAATGCTCTCAGGATACGTCATCTCGGGATGTGGCTTGGGGCAAGGCAGCTCTCTCCAGCCCGGGCTAGTTCCTGGCTTGAGGCAGAGGACAGTGGTCAGCCAGCGCCTCAGCCTGTACTCCCACTAGCCGGAGGAGTGAGGACCTCGGTCCTGGATAGCAGAGGCATGTCATAGCAGCTAGCAGATGTTTCCTGCAGAGACAGACACTGAGATGGAACCTGGGAAGTACTTCAGGAGATAAGAAGACACATTTTCTATTATTAACCCATCACCAAAACTTACTCTTGACAATGGATTTTTAATTTTATTCACTTTTGATGTGAGAATGACCTGATGTGACATCTTACCCCATAATTACCCTTGTTGATTAGGTTGAGCCAGCTGGCTGGGCTAGTCCCCTATGCTTTCCACAAAGCTCCTCATATGTCCCCTCCTAATCCTACACACTCAGATCGAGAAGGAAACAAAGGAAAAGACAACCCACAGAATGGGAGAAAACATTTGCAAACCATGTGACCAACAAAGGATTAATCTTCAAAATTTACAAACAGCTCAAGTGCCTGTTCGTAAAAAGCAAACGCAATCAAAACATGAGCGGAAGATCTAAAAAGACACTTCTCCAAAGAAGACATACAGATGCCAAAAGGCACATGAAAAGATGTTCAACGTTACTATTTATTAGAGAAATGCAAATCAAAATTAAAATGCAATATCACGTCACACCAGTCAGAAGTGGGTATCATCAAAAGGTCTACGAATAATAAATGTTGGAGAGAGTGTGGAGGAAAGGGAACCCTTCTACCTGTTGGTGAGAATGCAAACTGGTGCAGTCACAACAGAGAACAGTATGGAAGTTCCTTAAAAAACTAAAAGCAGAATCACCATATGACCCAGCAATCCCACTCTTAGGCACATACCTGAGAAAACCATAATTTGCAAAGACAAATGCACCCCAATGTCCATTGCAGCAATATTTACAATAGCCAAGACATAGAAGCGACCTAAATGGCCATCAACAGATGAATGGAAAAGGAGGATGTGGTGCGTATATACAAGGACATAGTACTCGGCCACTGAAAATAACGAAATAACGCCATTTGAAGCAACACGGATGAACCTAGAGATTATCATACTGAGTGAAGTTAGTCAGAGAAAGATAAATATCATATGATATGACTTATACGTGGAGTATTTAAAAAATGATACAAATGAACTTATTTACAAACCAGAAATAGACTCACAGTCTTATAGAATGAACTTATGGTTACTGAGGGGACGGGAGGGGAAAAGGGATGGATTGGAAGTTTGGGATTGACATGTACACACTACTATATTTAAAAGAGATACTCGACAAGGACCTACTGTATAGCACAGGGACCTCTGCTCAATATTCTGTAATAACCTAAATGGGGAAAGAATTCTAAAAGAATAGGTAAGTGTGTATGTATAGAGATCACTTTGCTGTGCACTTGAACACAGACTCTTAATCAACTATACTCCAAAATAAAATTAAATTAAAAAGAGAGAGAGAAGGTACGCTTCCAGGGAGAAAAGAACTGACGTGGTAAGAGACATAAATGGCCTGAGGTCTCCTGCTGCACTTTACACAAGCTTGCAAGGTTCCACCTACAGCTGTACTACTGCAAGTCTTTAAAAGGTGATCACTTTTTAATTCCCATGTGTCAACATTTTTCTTGATTCCCCTACTCAAGAATGAGTTGCTGGACTTGTTTCACCCATTCAAGCAGGAAGTTTAAACCCGTGCTTCTCCGTTCCAGCACTGAGAAACCAAAGGGTTAATTAAAATGACCTCTAAGACCTTCACTGATATATTCCTGGCACCCATGAGATGAGTCTCCATCATAAATCTCGACTTAGGAATGCACCTGCTGCCTGCAAGCACATTCCCCCACAGCCTAGGTTAACTATACAATTGTCACAATGGCCCCTTGGAGATGTAGAGTACAGCTCTGGGTCACCATCCACCTGATTCTACTCTGTAAGTTACCACATAATAAATGGATCCCCTGATTACAGGGAGCTGCCTGCCCCATTCTTTAGTCTCAAGGTACCTCCTCAGTGCAGCGGGCAGGTTTTGCTCCCCCTGTCCTCAGACACCATGGAAAAGAGCAAAATTCAAAATGTGATGTTGTCTTTAACGGATGCTTATTGACTGTGCACCATCATAAAATCAAAAACCATAGTAAATTGGAAACCATCTATAATTGCTTAAACTGAAATCTGGGTTAGATTTTCTGCAAATCACAAGTGTACCAACTTGTGCTTGGGGAAAATAATTGTAATATGAAAATTAATAAATGATTTTAAAAGCACACACAAAAATAAAATGACCTTTAAGATTTCTCTGGATTTAACCTTCTCTGATGATCCGTGTATTTACCCTGGGCTGGGAAGACAAATTTTCCTCTCAGACAAGAGCAGGCAATACAAGGAGACCTCCAAGTAGAAGCCTGCTTTGCTGGAATTAAAGCTTTAAAAAAAAGTCTCTAAATAATAACATAGTTGGAAGATTTTTTTCCATGCAGCTTCTCCAGCGCTGTTTCTTCCTTGTCTACACTGTGGAGCAGGCAATTCAATAAGTGATTATACACAAGGGCAGGAGGGGGGTGCAAATAGGAAGGTTCTACGAAACGGGAAAGAATGATTGAAAATAGGGTAAAAAGTTAGTCTCCTTCATTGCCTTGGTGGGCATTGTCCATTACACTTCATCCTCTTCCTCAAATCATGTTTACCCATGTTCCTAACGTAGTCAAAAAATCTACTGTGTCAAATTTTTTAAAACTTTCTTTCATTTTAAGAGCCACATCTCATCAAAGCTGCTCTATCTCTCAACATGTTCAAGAATATTTTAAACAACAAGAAATACTCCATGCAACCACACTGGGGCCTAGAGATCCCTGCTCTGGGAATCGAAAACTGTAAACCAGTTCACTGGGGGATAGTATGCCAATGCACACAGAGAGCTAGAAAAATACTTGGAACTTGAGGACCTAGACGGCAAGTTGGAAATGAATTTTTAATATACTCACTTGGCTTCTAGGCCTTTGAGCTTCAACCACAGGCCATTTTATTGGACAGATATAAACAACTATTTGCATAAATAGGTATTTGTATAAAATTTCCATAATTTTTTCCCCTGGAGCTGGAAGAAATGGGGCCATGAGGACAACCTGCCAGGCCTGGAACCAGACTACTGTGGGGGCCTGAAAGGGAAATTAGGAGGTGAAGTAGCTACCAAGATCTGGGGACCAAGAGAAGTGAATAATGGCAAAATGGCTAAAGAAAAGATAAAAGAAATACTTTGGAGCAGAAATGGCTAGGAGGAACGTTAAGGGTCTGCTTTTATCGTGCTGTGTAGGAGGAGGTAAAAATACTGAGAATCCAACAGGCACACCCACCCCCCTGCTAGAGCTGTGAGGAGTAATAGACAGAATTTTTAAAAATGAAATTTGAGACAGGCATTAGAGAGGAAACCGAATTTCCATGTTCCTGAGGGGGAAGGTGAACACACTCAGGGCATTTGAAAATTGAGGTTGAATTAAACTCTGGGAAATATTCTCTATTGTTGGCAACCAATCCATGCTGGCCCACTGGGATGGAGGACATCATCTAACAAGACGTATTCATTTCTAATTTCTTTTAACTCCAAGGAAAATCCTTCCTGAATTCTCCACAAGTCTCCGCAGTGTTTACTAAGTGAAATAACTTGGTGCCCTCCACAGCCTTCACTAACTTACTATCCACTCACTCCTCTGAATCAATAATAAACACATTAAATAACAGTGGTCCCCAAACGGACCCCTAAAGGCACCACACTATTAACCTCCCTCCCCTCCGAGAGACTGGCCGGCGCTGTTTCCTGCTGCTTAGCAGGTCTTGTAAGAATCTCCAGTTTTTCCATTCTGGTTTCCTCGGGGTGTATGCCCAGCAGTGGGATTGCTGGGTCGCATGGCAGTTCTGTTTCCAGTTTTTTGGGGAATCTCCACACTGTTCTCCATAGAGGCTGTACCAGTTTGCATTCCCACCCTCAGTTTAAAAAAAAGAAAAGAATCTCCAGTCTTTACTGCTGCTGGGCTGAGAGAAGAGTCCACCTCTGTTTTGCTCTTCCCTCTAAGGCCTCACGACAATCAGGCCTGGACACGGGGTGCAGGGCTGGGGCAGGGCGACACCAGTTGCTCTGATGGGAGGCCCTGGAGGTTGAGCAAAGGAGGAGAAGCAGCAGGGAGAAAACAGTTCATTGTTCCGCTGGCACTTCAAACCTGCGGCCATTTTCCATTCACATTGAGAAATGTCAGCGTTCCCCCGCCGTCTGGCGGAGGCAGACATGACCAGGTGTCCCCACGCAGAGTGGGCTCTCACAGTTGGGCTGCGTGTGTGTCAGGAAGCTAAATAGGGAGCCCGCTTGGTGCGCCGCCCCCCCGGCTTCTGCCGGCCAGACACAGCGGCCCCATCTGGTGGTGGGGACGTCAGAAATAGCCGCCGAGCAGCTACCCTGCTCTCCCCTCCTGACTCCAGCAGCGCCCCCAGAAGCCCCGATGGCCCGCCCCTGGGAGCCCCCTCCTTCTCCATCCTCCACTGTGACCATCCAGAGGTGAGTGGTCCTGCTCTCACCTCCTGACTCCAGCGGTCCCCTCCCAGACCCTCTGACGCCCTGCCGCTAGGAGCCCCTTCCCTTCCTTCTCCACCCTCCACACTCGACCCCTCTGCTCCGTCCACTGTAACCATCTAGAGGTGGGCTCAAGGGGAGAAGGGCTCCAGGGGCTGGGGGCTGGACGTGACCACAGGAGCAAGTGGTCACCAGATAAAAGAGGGGACGGGAGGCTGGGAGACACCAGACTGCTCATGGTACCAGGGGGCCAGATGGCTGACCCTGCAAAAAAATCTCAAAAATCATTTCTAAGTGAGTCAAACTGTTCTAAAGATCCGTGGGGCTTTTCTACGCTTCTGTCTACACACGTACATAGATGGGAAGGGTTTGGGACCAGAGCATTATTGACCTCTACAAAGTGCCAAGAATGTATTCAGAGTTCAGACAAGGCGAGGGTTAAGGATAAGGAAAGTATGTTACCAAATTTAAGATTTAGAGGCCATTCCTATCAGAAGGAGGTAATGTAACACAAGGTATTGTCTTCCTAAAAATCGTCTTTAAAAAAGAAAAAGAAAGCTCGGGCTTTACTTTACACAGTATTGGAGATACAGGAATGGTCAAAGAGAGTCAAGTCACTTTGCAGAAATAAATTGAGTGCCACTATATTCCTGGGCACAGGAATGCAAGGAGATATCTCCTGGCCTCCACTGGCCCTGGCCTGCTGAGACAGCCTGACAAGGGGAGGGCTGGCAGAGAAGGTAGACCATCCAGCGGCCAATTCTGCTTTTGGTAAGGAGAGTTCACCAACCTGATGGACCTTGAGTTTGAACAAACTCCAGGAGTTGGTGATGGACAGGGAGGCCTGGCATGCTCAGCCCATGGGGTCACAAAGGGTCAGACATAACTGAGCGACAAAGGAGAGTTTGGGAAGTGTCCGGAGAGGACACAGTGCCGTCTAAGCTACAGAGACCAGGGCGTTTTCAGCAGGTCTGAGAAACAGCGAGTGGATCCACTGAGGCATGGGGTTCCTGGTGGGGAGACTGGCTGACATGGACTGGGCAAAAAGACCATAAATGTGGGACAATGAAGCCTTTGCACCAAGCATGTGGTAGCCGCAGGTTAATGCTGAATTTATAGCTCTCGATTGTCACCTGAGGAATCCTCCCACTCTCTGGTTCAGCCTCACGTGGGCTAACCAGAATATTTACATCTCTCCTAGCTTAGATCTCCTATGGAGGAGCCATCCTTGCACCGTGGCCCCACCAGTATCAGTTCCCAGAACACCCCCACTTTCACTGGGAATGTATAGGCATGTCTACCCTGATGGACACTCCTTTCATAAAGTAGATAAAAGTTCTGGTCCAGCTAATGCTGGGCCAGGCCTCCCTCCTGGGTTCACACGCACAAGCCGTCACGCTCTACGGAAAGCCCTCCCAGCCCTTCCTAGTATACTCGCGCAGCTCCATGCACCTCCTCTCCACATCACTGTTGATTGAGATCTGAGCAGAGACATTACTTTGCCAACAAAGGTCCATCCAGTCAAGGCTATGGTTTTTCCAGTAGTCATGTATGGATGTGAGAGTTGGACTATAAAGAAAGCTGAGCGCCGAAGAATTGATGCTTTTGAACTGTGGTGTTGGAGAAGACTCTTGAGAGACCCTTGGACTGCAAGGAGATCTAACCAGTCAAAACTAAAGGAAATCAGTCCTGGATAATCATTGGAAGGACTGATGCTGACGCTCCAATACTTTGGCCACCTGGTATGAAGAGCCGACTCACTTGAAAAGACCCTGATGCTGGGAAAGATTGAAGGTGGGAGGAGAAGGGGACGACAGAGGATGAAATGGTTGGATGGCATCACCGACTTGATAGACGTGAGTCTGAGTGAACTGCGGGAGTTGGTGATGGACAGGGAGGCCTGGCGTGCTGCGATTCATGGGGTCGCAGAGAGTCAGACACGACTGAGCCACTGAACTGAATGAAACTGTCCTTTCTCTTGGAGGACAGTGGGGTGGCTTCCCTCCCTGCTGAGCCTCCTACTTCAACGCCTGTCTGGCGCACCCTGTACATCAGGAAATCACTGTTTCTCAAAGTTTTAGAAGAGCTAGTGCTTACTGAGAACTTTGTGTTTAATCTTCCGCACCCGTCTGTAAAATCAATGGTATGCATTCATCCCCTCCTACAGATAAGTAAACGGAGAATCGAAGAGTTCATGATCTGTGGGTGGCAATCAGAGGCAGAGCAGGGGTCCGGACTCTGGCGCCTGGCTCCAGGCCCAGGCTGCACCAGCCTGCGTGGGGCCTGGTGGCCAAAAAGGAAGGCACAGTGGCCCAAGAAGGCGAGGTGAGGAAGGTGGTGGACAAGGAGTGAGCAGGGTATGAAATCCTTTCTTCCCTTTAGGCTCGAGGGACCTGGGCTTCTGGCTTTACTCCCAGCTCCCGACTTTGGTCCGTGATAAGGCTGGACGTCCTGCAAGGTGGTGCCCGCCTCCCGACCACCCCCCGCACCCCCGCGCTGCCCACTTCAAGCTGCTGAGGCTTTCCCCGGGTGCCCCTCAGCACCAGGTCCCCACACAGGCTCCTCACTCTCGCCTCCAACCAGGGCCCTGTTGGGAGGAACATCTCCACACAGGTGAGAGGCCAAGGGCAGAGGTCAAGGGTCACACAGTTCCCAGGAAGTACAGGAGATGACTTGGAAACTGTCACCACCTGCTTGAGTCTTAAGTGCCCCGTAACTCCCCCTGAGCCTGGGGTTCCAAGGGCCCCCCAAAGTCTGAATCCATCTCTGTTTCAAAGCCATTTTGTCCTGTCCTGAAAGTCAAGCTGGCGTCCTCAGGGTGGTTTTCTTAAATAGGCTGGACGCTGACCTGTGCTATGCGCTTTACACTGACCGTCTCATTTCATCCTCACAGCAACAGACTAGGAGGTGCTAGTATCTCACAGTTACAGGCACAGAGACCAAGGCTCAGAGGAACGAGGGCACTTAGTCACCAGGGAGTGGGTGGTGGAGCGGGGATCAGAACCCGGGTCTTTCTAAATGACCACTAGGGTACTATGGTTTAAGAGCCCATTATGGCTGCCAGGATACTATAATGTTTTTCCATTCGGGGCTCTTGAAAACAAGATTTTTGAGCAAGTCAAGTCTATTACCCAAAATATCATAAGGAATCAATGTGAAGATTTCTTTCTTAATCAAAAGTTTGATTGTTTAATGACCTTTTCTCTAAAGAAAATGAGCTACCAGATGAAAAAAACCCCATTTTGGTTTGCAATCCTAATTCTAGCCAGCCTAATCTTTATCTTTATAGAGAAAAATGCAGGGGGAATAGGGAGGGGGATGGGGCAACATTGTCTGAATGGTTTCATTTGGGGATTTTTTTTTAACAGTTTTTGTCTAAGAAATTAAATGTGACAAGAAATTAATCCACATTGTGATCTAATTATTTTTAGAATTACGAGGAAAATGTAAGGTGTCTCAACTGTTTAATTTTGAAAAGTGTCTGTGAAAATTAACTTTTATTACCTTTCATAAAGATTTTTAGTTTTTTTGCTGTTGTTAAATGGCATTTTCAACAGTCACTAATGTTGCTATTGCTGCCATGCAAGGTCACCAGCGTGTAAGGTAGAGTGTCTTACAAAGTCTGACTTTAAAGAACATGAGACATACGATGATCTGAGCTTGTCCAAATGTAATTTATCAAATTTATGAATCACAATGTGGGAGTGAATTAAAGGCCCAACCATTTTCTTGGCTTCCTTTATGTCTCTGAAGGGTCAGCTGTTAAGCAGGAAGGGACCCCAAGCACGGGGAACTTCCTTGTGAGGTGTTCAAAGCACTGTTAATTTGAACTTTAAAAATTAAAGTAAGACCAACAATATGGGAAAAGTGGTTAAAGGGGATGGAATTAATTAACATGGTTTGAAATATTTGGATTCAGAAAGAAATCAAAATGGTGACTTTTAATAAGGAATGTTTTGGAGATGCTAAATCCCATCCATCTTTCACCAAATGTGTCCCCCGATTTTAGGATCCAGTGACCCAAATTCAGAAAACTGAAAATGGTCTTCAGGAGGATGAGGAAGCACCAAACTCAAGAGTGTCCTCTGGGAGGGAACCAGCCTAAGCCTTCTACTTTCAGGAAAAGTGGGAGAAGAAGTCACAAGTAAAGTTGAGAGGAAAGGAAAGGGGAGAAGCGGGGGCCCCCAAAAGAGAGGGCCCACGGAGGCGGTGGAGCCCCCAGTGCTGCAGGAAGGAGCTCCAGGGGTGGGGAAGCCAGGAGACGCTGCGCTTTCGTCAGTTGCCGGCTCTCGGGGCCCTTTCCTCATTTGCGACCCTAGATTCAGGGCTGGTGTCTGCGATCCCAGACGCTGGTCCTCCTGAGATCTCCGGTAAGCCCCAGGGAAGCCCACATTCAGGTTTCTCGTCCTAGATTCTCAACGCAAACGGCAACCACGTCCAAATGCCACACCGGCCAGTGGCTGAGCAGGGAGCTGGAGGGTCAGGACTCCACCTCGGGGTACAGGAGGATTCCATGAGTCCAGGCGCTTAGGTAAGAGGGGCGACAAATTAATTCACTTGTCAAATCCTTCCCTTCATAAAGTTCAGATGCAGTTGATTTTTACATAACAAGGCACCACTTCCCAGCAGGGCCAGGTTTCCATTTACTTATTTCTCTCCTTTCTCCAGCTGGAGACACCAAAGGTACTCACCCCCCAAGGTGGCATTCAGGGCAGCTACACATGGCTGCTGATGTGCACCGCCCTGGAGTTTGTCTCTATGGGTCTCTGTGTCACGTGGGTGAAATACGATACTGCTTCTTAACATTGACAGCTGATGGACATTTAACAACAGAGCTGCGAATAGTTTTTTAACAAAAATATGTAACGACATATTTAAAAAGGTAAATAAAAATATAGCCTTTAAATAATGTACATTAAAAATTTTTTAACTTTAAATAGAGTTTGGACATTTAAAAAAAAAACAAATAGAAATACATAACAATAAAATTCACCACCTCACCCATTTTTAAGTGTACAATATAATAGTGCTGGGCTTCCCTGGTGGCTCAGAGGTTAAAGCGTCTGCCTGCCAATGCAGGAGACCTGGGTTTGATCCCTGGGTCAGGAAGATCCCCTGGAGAAGAAAATGGCAACCCACTCCAGTGTTCTTGCCTAAGAAATTCCATGGACAGAGAGCCTGGCCGCCTACAGTCCGTGGGGTCGCAAAGGAGCTGAACATAACTGAAAAGCAACACAGTAGTGCTGCTGCTGCTGCTGCTGCTAAGTCGCTTCAGTCGTGTCCAACTCTGTGCGACCCCAGAGACGGCAGCCCACCAGGCTCCCCCGTCCCTGAGATTCTCCAGGCAAGAACACTGGAGTGGGTTGCCATTTCCTTCTCCAGTGCATGAAAGTGAAAAGCGAAAGTGAAGTCGCTCAGTCGTGTCTGACTCTTAGCGACCCCATGGACTGCAGCCCACCAGGCTCCTCCATCCATGGGATTCTCCAGGCGAGAGTACTGGAGTGGGGTGCCATCGCTTCTTTGACAGTAGTACTGGCTACAAGCATCTTGTTGCAAGACAAATCTCTAGAAATTTTTCATCTTGCGAAGCTGAATCTCTGTATCCACTGGACGACAGTCCCCTTTGCCCTGTCCCCAGCCCCTGGCAACTACCATTCACCTTTCTGCTGGAGAAAATTTTATTTTAAAATATAATTTTAACTTCTTCATTTTTAAGCTTTACTTTCATTTATACTTTTACAAAAATACATTCAAATTGTATGTATTTTAATAAAATTATATCTTATTATTTTAATTCTTTAGACATTACTTACAAGAGAACACAAATTATATGAAAAATCTTGACTGGAACATTTAATTAGTGGTTCAGTGAAATGAAGGCAAATAACACATTTTATGGAATAAATTATGATTTTTATGAATTAGGTACATCTTATTTTTTATTCATTCAAATATCTCTAGCTCATCAACATAACACTCAAGACATATGCAATAACAATTAATTCAGTCAGTTTTGACATTTTGCCAACTTTAAGTCATATAAAGGCTATAATTATACTCATGTTTTTCAGTTTTGTCTCTATGAAATATGTTTTTCAAGAAAGGAAAATAGAACATATTTTGTTTAACAGTTTATTAGCTTTAAATATTTAGGCATATGGTATGTGGGCCTCTATTTGTACTCTTGTCTGCCCCCCCAAATATAAGCCTGCTGGGTTGTAATTGCATGTCTAATTATCTGTCTTCACCACGTTACCATAAATTTTGAAGGGGCTATTATTTGTTTTATCATTGTAACCCCAGTGTTTGGCATAAACCTGGTGTATAGCTGATCCTCCGAGAAATGTGTTGAATTATACTGAAGTCACTATTGATGACAACTAATTGAGCTATTGAGTGAGCCATTGTATTAAAAATTCACGTGGGTTCATACCAAGGGCTACAGGCAGCCAGTCTTGCTAAGGCCCCAATCCCATGTGTAATATAAAGCTACCTACTTTGCAAGTTTGTTGTGAAGATTAGGAGAGAGAATTCACATGAGGCACTTAGCCCAGGTCTGGTGCCAGGTATCCACTCCATAAATGATGGCAATAATACAAATAGCAGCTTTGTAATAGTAGTGCTCCTGGAAGAGGTGGTGGTGATAGTCATAACGATGGCAGTTGATGGGGAAACTCATTAAAAAGAGTCTGTGCGCTCAGATGATCAGGAAGGTCCTCGTGAAGAAAAGCACCAAGGTATTAGAGTTGCTACTGCTAAGTCACTTCAGTTGTGTCTGACTCTGTACGACCCCATAGACGGCAGCCCACCAGGCTCCCCCATCCCTGGGATTCTCCAAGCAAGAACACTGGAGTGGGTTGCCATTTCCTTCTCCAATGTATGAAAGTGAAAAGTGAAAGTGAAGTCCTCAGTCGTGTCCGACTCTTGGCAACCCCATGGACTGCAGCCCACCAGGCTCCTCCGTCCATGGGATTTTCCAGGCAAGGGTACTAGAGTGGGTTGCCGTTTCCTTCTCATTCCAAATACACTAGTAAATACACAGATACCGGTGGGAAGCCAGTGGGACAATGGCCTCAACTACCTGATGGATTTTTGTGAAACACAAGTGATCTAGAGCATCAGTTGTAACAATAACCTCAACCACTGGCATGTTATATGTCAAGCAGGATGAAGAGGTACGTGAAGAAAGAAGAGAGGAGACTAGGGGATAGAAGCAAGGCCAGGCATCTGGGTGGTTCCGTGAAGCCAAAGAACGGGGGTGATGGAGGAAAGCACTGCGTAGGCACAGCTTCCACTGCCCTACCGGAGCCGCTCACCCCAGACTCTTGCCTGGAAAATCCCATGGACAGAGGAGCCCCATGGGATGCAGTGCCTGGGGTCGCAAGGAGTCGGACATGACTGAGCGACTTCACTTTCACTTTCACAGCTCCATCACAGGCCACAAACTCAGCAGTCTTGAGTGAGGAAACAGGATAATTTAACAAGACGTGTTCAGTTCAGTTCAGTTCAGTCGCTCAGTTGTGTCTGACTCTTTTGACCCCATGGACTGCAGCAGGCCAGGCCTCCCTGTCCCTCACCAACTCCCAGAGTTTACTCAAACTCATGTCCATCAAGTCGGTGATGCCATCCAACCATCTCACCCTCTGGCATCCCCTTCTCCTCCTGCCCTCGATCTTTCCCAGCATCAGGGCCTTTTTAAATGAGTCAGCTCTTCACATCAGGTGGCCAACGTATTGGAGTTGCAGCTTCAACATCAGCCCTTCCAATGAATATTCACAGATGATCTCCTTTAGGATGGACTAGTTGGAGCTCCTTGCAGCCCAAGGGACTCTCAAGAATCTTCTCAAACACCACAGTTCAAAAGCATCAATTCTTCAGTGTTTAGCTTTTTTTATAGTCCAACTCTCACATCCATACATGACTCCTGGAAAAACCATAGCCAGACCTTTGTTGACACAGTAATGTCTCTGCTTTTTAATATGCTGTCTAGGTTGGTCAAAACTTTTCTTCCAAGGAGTAAGCATCTTGTTATTTCATGGCTGCAATCACCATCTGCAGTGATTTTGGAGCCCTCCCCCCAAAAAAATCTGACACTGTTTCCACTGTTTCTCCATCTGTTTGCCACGAAGTGATGGGACCAGATGCCATGATCTTCGTTTTCTGAATGTTGAGCTTTAAGCCAACTTTTTCACTCTCCTCCTTCACTTTCATCAAGAGGCTCTTTAGTTCTTCTTCACTTTGTACCATAAGGGTGGTGTCATATGCATACTTAAGGTTATGGAAATTTCTCCCAGCAATCTTGATTCCAGCTTGTGCTTCCTCCAGTCCAGCGTTTCTCATGATGTACTCTGCATAGAAGTTAAATAAGCAGGGTAACAATATACAGCCTCGACGTACTCCTTTTCCTATCTGGAACCAGTCTGTTGTTCCATGTCCAGTTCTAACTGTTGCTTCCTGACCTGCATGCAGATTTCTCAAGAGGCAAGTCAGGTGGTCTGGTGTTCCCATCTCTTTCAGTATTTTCCAGTTTATTGTGATCCACACAGTCAAAGGCTTTGGCATAGTCAATAAAGCAGAAATAGATGTTTTTCTGGAACTCTCTTGCTTTTTCCATGATCCAGTGGATGTTGACAATGTGATCTCTGGTTCCTCTGCCTTTTCTAAAACCACCTGGAACATCTGGAAGTTCACAGTTCACGTATTGCTGAAGCCTGGCTTGAAGAATTTTGAGCATGACTTTACTAGCATGTGAGATGAGTGCAATTGTGCAGTAGTTTGAGCATTCTTTGGCAGTGCCTTTCTTTGGGATTGGAATGAAAACTGACCTTTTCCAGTCCTGTGGCCACTGCTGAGTTTTCCAAACTTGCTGGCATATTGAGTACAGTACTTTCATAGCATCATCTTTCAGGATTTGAAATAGCTCCACTGGAATTCCATCACCTCCACTAGCTTTGTTCATAGTGATGCTTTCTAAGGCCCACTTGACTTCACATTCCAGGATGTCTGGCTCTAGATGAGTGATCACACCATTGTGATTATCCGGGTCATGAAGATCTTTTTTGTACAGTTCTTCCAGGTATTCTTGCTACCTCTTCTTAATATCTTCTGCTTCTGTTAGGTCCATACCATTTCTGTCCTTTATTAAGCCCATTTTTGCATGAAATGTTCCCTTGGTATCTCTAATTTTCCTAAAGAGATCTCTAGTCTTTCCCATTCTATTGTTTTTTTTCTATTTCTTTGCATTGATCACCGAGGAAGCCTTTACCTCTCCTTGTTATTCTTTGGAACTCTGCATTCAAATGGGTATATCTTTCATTTTCTCCTTTGCTTTTGGTTTCTTTTCTTTTCACAGCTGTTTGTAAGGACTCCTCGGCCATTTTGCTTTTTTGCATTTCTTTTTCTTGGGGATGGTCTTGCTTCCTGTCTCCTGTACAATGTCATGAACCTCCGTCCATAGTTCACCAGGCACTCTGTATTAGGTCTAGTCCCTTAAATCTATTTCTGACCTTCACTGTATAATTGTTAGCAATTTGATTTAGGTCATACCTGAATGGTCTAGTGGTTTTCCCTACTTTCTTCAATTTAAGTGTGAATTTGGCAATAAGGAGTTCATGATCTGAGCCACAGTCAACTCCTGGTCTTGTTTTTGTTGACTGTATAGAGCTTCTCCATCTTTGGCTGCAAAGAATATAATCAATCTGATTTTTGTGTTGACCATCTGGTGATGTCCATGTGTAAAGTCTTCCCTTGTGTTGTTGGAAGAGGGTGTTTGCTATGATCCGTGCATTTTTTTGGCAGAACTTTATTAGCCTTTGCCCTGCTTCATTCTGTATTCCAAAGCCAAATTTGTCTGTTACTCCAGGTGTTTCTTGACTTCCTACTTTTGCACTCCAGTCCCCTATAATGAAAAGGACATCCTTTTTGGGTGTTAATTCTAGAAGGTCTTGTAGGTCTTCATAGCACCGTTCAACTTCAGCTTCTTCAGCATTACTGGTTGGGGCATAGACTTGGCTTACTGTGATATTGAATGGTTTGCCTTGGAAATGAACAGAGATTATTCTATCGTTTTTGAGACTGCATCCAAGTACTGCATTTTGGACTCTTTTGTTGACTATGATGGCTACTCCATTTCTTCTAAGGGATTCTTGCCCACAGTAGTAGATATAACGGTCATGTGAGTTAAATTCATCCATTCCAGTACATCTTAGCTCACTGATTCCTAAAATGTTGACGTTCACTCTTGCCATCTCCTGTTTGACCACTTCCAATTTGCCTTGATTCATGGACCTGACATTCCAGGTTCCTATGCAGTATTGCTCTTTACAGCACCAGTCACATCCACAACTGGGTGTTGTTTTTACTTTGGCTCTGTCTCTTCATTCTTTCTGGAGGTATTTCTCCACTGATCTCCAGTAGCATTTTGGGCACCTACTGACCTGGGGAGTTCCTCTTTCAGTGACCTATCTTTTTGCCTTTTCATACTGTTCCTGGGGTTCTCAAGGCAGGAATACTGAAGTGGTTTGCCATTCCCTTCTCCAATGGACTACATTTCATCACAGTTCCATCACAGTCCACAGACTCAGCAGTCTTGATTGAGGAAACAAAGGATAATTTGACAAGACATACATTAGCCTCGTGGAAGGCCCTGAGTCACATTCGGGCGGAACGGCGATGCTGTTTTCCTGGTTTTAGCAGTATTTTTTCCCCAAAGCTTGGCTGTATAGTTTTCGTCATGCGTCTGCAGAAAGTTGTAATGCACTGTAGTCTCTCACGTGTTAATACATCGCACTGAGTGTTGACAGGATGGGCATTTAATTATCTGGGGGGTTGCTGTACTTTCTTTGCTTTGTGAGTAACAAACTGCATTCTGTAACGAAGTGTGAGGTACTTACAGCTTCTCTGAAACACCAGGGACTCTGCCTGAAGTCACACAGGGATTCAGCTCTTCACAGGTACCCCAAGAGGGTAAGTGAAGCAATTATCTGGAGATTTCAGGAAAATCACTGACTCATCTTAATTATCTGGATATAAGGAAAATCCAATTTCAACAAACTTTAAGGCACTGTCCTAATTACTTTGAATGTTGAATACTGTTTACGAGAAGTGACTCATCATTTGGGCATTAGATCTCTGTTGTATAGGCTGTTATCGCTGTAATGGTGTCTGGGATAATTAGATTTAACCCGCTTGAATTATCCAGAAAATGGCCTTAAATTATCACTTCATTTTTGTAAAAGTATGTAATTCACCTTGAGTAGAGACAAGCAGAAAATACCCTTATCAGTAATGTAGTTGGATTTGCAGACCATGAACTCCGCCACAGTCAAATTATAGTTCTTACAACACAGTTTATTCTGAGTTCACTGGAATAAAGGCAGCAGTGGGCTCCGGCTCCTTGTCCTAGTCAGTTTCGCATCCCAGGCTTCTTCTGTAGATCAGCCTGCACATGGTTTAGTTCAGCTGTTTCTGGGTATTGTCATTCCTTAGTCTGGCCTTTCATGTGGGCTAGTTATGCGAACTATTTCGTTTGCCAAGGTCATCACTCCCTGGCTGTGTTTAAGTAATACTCAACGTTCAAAACACAAAGATCAAGGCATCCGGTCCCATCACTTCATGGCAAATAGATGGGGAAACAATGGAAACAGTGACAGACTTCATTTTCTTGGGCTCCAAAATCATTGCAGATGCTGACTGCAGCCATGAAATTAAAAGATGATTGCTTCTTGGAAGAAATGCTATGACCAACCTAGACAGCATATTAAAAAGCAGAGACGTTACTTTGCCAACAAAGGTCTGTCTAGTCAAAGTTATGGTTTTTCCAGGAGTCATTTCCAACTCCATATAGAGTTGGACCGTAAAGAAGGCTGAGCACCAAAGAATTGATGTTTTTGAACTGTGGTGTAGGAGAAGACTCTTGAGAGTCCCTTGGACAGCAAGGAGATACAACCAGTCCATCCTAAAGGAAATCAGTCCTGAATATTCATTGGAAGGACTGATGCTGAAGCTGAAGCTCCAGTACTTTGGCCACCTGATACGAAGAACTGACTCATTTGAAAAGACCCTGATGCTGGGAAAGATTGAAGGTGGGAGGAGAAGGGGACGACAGAGGATGAGGTGGTTGGATGGCATCACCAACTCAATAGACATGAGTCTGAGTAAACTCCAGGAGTTGGTGACGGACAGTGAGGCCTGGCGTGCTGCAGTCCATGGGGTCACAAAGAGTCGGACACGACTGAGCGACTGAACTGAACAGGAGTGTATGAGGTCTTGTAACTGCATTTTAACACCATTATAAAGGCTTTAAGTGCTACAAAGCCACAAGATGAACCCCATTAAGAAATGGAAGAGCAGCCTACCAAAGTATTAGCTGAAGGCCTAGCACGGTGTTTTCTCTACAGAGGAGGCGTGAATGTTTCCTAAGTAAATGAGAACACGGTGTGACCCCTGTTAAAACACAGCTGCCAAAGAGCTATCTAAAAAGTTGCTTTACACACTATCCAACTTTCCTTTTCAACTTCAAATCTATATTTTCAACTAGTCAATTGACATCAGTACCTTAAGGCCCCACAGACAGCTCAAAACCAACATTCCAAAAGGTTGCCATTGGTTCAGTTCAGTTCAATCACTCAGTCGTGTCCAACTCTCTGTGACCGCATGGACCGCAGGACGCCAGTCCTCCCTGTCCATCACCAACTTCCAGGGTTTACTCAGACTCATGCCCATTGAGTCGGTGATGCCATCCAGCCATCTCATCCTCTGCCGTGTGCTTCTCCTCCTGCCCTGAATCTTTCCCAGCGTCAGGGCCTCTTCCAGTGAGTCAGCTCGCATCGGGCATTGGGAGGCAGCACTTACCCTGGCTCCCACTGGCTCCCCTGCCATGCATGTCCTTATGCAGTCCCCTCCCTCGGATGCGCTGAACTCGGTGACTCGCTTCTAACAGACGGAATCTAACCAAAATTCCGGGATGCGGACTGTGAGGTCCAGATCCTCAAAGACTCTGGCATTTGTCTTGCTCGCCCTCTCCGACTCCCTGAACCCCCCCATCTCTCGGTTGTTCACTGCCTCTCAGAGCCGGTAGAGAGCTTTGGGGAAAGCGAGCTTCTCTGCTCTGAGCAGCCCTGTAGAGAGGCCTGTGGGGCAAGGACCTGATATTTTGGCCAAGAACCAACAAAGACCTGCAGCCTGCCATAGCCGCCACATAATAAGCTTGGGAGCGGACTGTGGAGACCTTCCAAGAAGCACATAAGGGGGTTTAGACGTGGAGCCTCCTTCAGGCAGACCTTGAGGGGCCTGCAGCCTTGTGAGAGACCCTGAGTCAGGGACACCAAGCTAAGCCATGCCTGGGTTCCTGACCTGTAAAATAAGATAATAAATGCTTATTGTCTTACACGGCTAAAGGGAAAGTGAAGTCACTCAGTCATGTCCGGCTCTTCATGACCCCATGGACTGTAGCCCGCCAGGCACCTCCGTCCATGGGATTCTCCAGGCAAGAGTACCGGGTGGGTTGCCGTTCCCTTCTCCAGAGGATCTTCCTGACTCAGGGATCCAACCCTGGTCTCCCCCAATGCAGACAGACACTTAGCCTCTGAGCCACCTGGGGAGCCTCACACTGCTAAGTTTTGGGGTAATCTGTTACCCTGAATGGATAACACACAGTCAGTTCTGCGTTTTCTCAGGTATTCTAACAGTGCGATAAATGGCATTCTTGCTCCACACTTCACTTTTTTTCCACCATAAATCTAATCATAGTCATCTCACTAAACATGTTTTAAGGGCTGTTGTTGCTCCAAAAGAATACTTCTAAAAATCTGGCAGAGAACACCCTGGGTCCTTTGTAATCTAGCATTTACCTGCAGCTTCTCAACCTGTTTCCTATCAGTGATCCAACTCCGATGTGTCTCTGCTCCAACTACACCAAATCCCTTGCAGTTCCCAAGCGTATTGCACACTGTCACGGCCTTCCGTTCTGCCCTGGCTGTGCCCTCGGCCTGGTGATCCCTCCCCACCTCACCCCTCGGCCTGCTGGAGAGCTCCTACCCGTCCTCCAGCCTCGGGCCCCAGCGTCCTCCTGTGCAAAGTGCTCTCTGTGCCAGGCGAAGCCCAGCACCCGCCCCTCCGCTTCCCACAGCGCTCTGCTCCCATGACCCCACTCTCTCTGAATGCAGCGTGGCTTCTCACATGCAGGAAACATGTTACACAGAGAATGACCTTTAAAAGCAAAGGGTTGGGAGCCAAACTGACTGGGTTCAAAATCTTCTCCCTCTCTCTTTACTTAGCTGCAAGCCTTGGGCAAATTTTCTAACCTAACTCTCAATATCCTAATCTATAAAATGAGGATAATAATGGGAACCATGTATTGGGTTGCTTCCTAGAATCTGCCCTCAATACGGAAGACCTGGGTTCAATCCCTGGGTTGGGAAGATCCCCTGGAGAAGGAAATGGCAACCCACCCCAGTATTCTTGCCTGGAGAATCCCATGGACAGAGGAGCCTGGTGAGCTACAGTCCGTGGGGTCACAAAGAGATGGACACGACTGGACGACTAATATTTTCACTGTCATAGTTAAGTGAGATAGTGAGATATGCTGAGCATTCTGCCTCGTGGTTATAAGAGTTCAATTCACGTTGTCATTATTTGCCTCTCTAGCCACAGAGACTGGCACAGAGTAAAATTTCAATTCATGCCTCATGATCCTTTGAAAACCCTTTGCACCTCCACTGGGGCAAAAGTTGGCAAAGACATAGAAGTTACAGTGGTAGAGTTTCAGGCGTTGGACACCTGGTTTGCCTCCTCCTAAGGCTGGCCCTGGATATTAATATGAAAACAGCTAATAAATTAGCAGGTAGCAGAAAGAGCAGGGTTCATTTATTCACTGGGACCTATTTGTCAAGAGTCTGGAAATGAGAAGATATTCCCTATTAATGTGACAAAGTGATTATAGCTTGAAGATGAAGAAACCATTTCCTTTTCTGAAAGAAAAATTGCCAGAAAATCAATTTGAGAAGCCCCTGGTCTTTGACAAGCTCTTTTAAGCAGCAGGAGGCAGTAGAAAGGGCCTAGGCGGAGGAGGCTGGGGACCGGGTCAGCTCTGGGTTTACTGGGTCAGCTCTGGGTTTACTGGTTCGTCTCAGGGCCTTCCCCGGTGGCTCAGAGGGTAAAGCGTCTGCCGGCGATGCAGGAGACCCGGGTTTGATCCCTGAGTTGGGAAGATCCCCTGGAGAAGGAAATGGCAACCCACTCCGGTACTCTTGCCTGGAAAATCCCATGGATGGAGGAACCTGTAGGCTACAGTCTATGGTAGGTTACAGTCTATGGGGTCGCAAAGAGTCAGACACAAATGAATGACTTCACTTTCCTTCTCTCACTCCGGGCAGGACACGCTCCTGCCATCTGTACATTCTCACGAAGTCACAGGAGGGAGGAGCAAATGGGAGCTTGTATGGGAAGACAATATTTGAAAGTTTTAGAAAACAGAAATGCACGACATGTATATTTTTGTGGTTTCCTTTTAGATAAGAAATAGTCAAGCACATGTAAGGACAGCAATGGGAAATATAATTGATTCTGCTTATGTAAATGTGGTGTTTTTCTTATGTGCTTTCCAAAAAACTCAAAGGAAGTCATAAGACTAAAAGTCATTTTAAGGAACTTTTTTTTTGTAAATTGGAGTACAAGTGATTTTTCCTTTTTGGAACTAACAACGACTTTCAAAAAAAAAAAAACCCTGAGGGATCCAATATTCAACACAAAGGAACTCAATAGTAAGAGCCAGGAACTAGCTTCTTTAGGCAATGCTTGAGTTCTCACAGAAGTCACTCGGTCAAGTAGGTCAGCTCCTAAATATTAAGGTCTCCATGTTTCTCAGGGGGGTCTATTTGGAATTTTCTCGTGGTTACTTATTTTGAAAGTGCCAACCTATCTGATCTCCTTCAAAACAATTATAAATGAAAAATTTAAAACATCAAATGCAAAATATGGCTCTAGGTAAACTGAATGAACATGGTTATCCTTAAAGAGCGATTCAGTCCAAGCGGAATAAAAAGACTGAAGGAAACTGGTTGCCACTCCACACGGTCTCCATATTAAACAGAGCACCTCATATCCACCGGCTTCTCAGGTCGTCTCTCGGAGATGAAAACCACTCTTCACGATTTGAAACAGAAGGCAAATGGGAGTTTGCAATGCTAAGAACCCCCGCGGAAACAAGGCGAAATAAGACAAGGCCTTTAGACCTGTGAGAAAAATCAATCTGACGGAAAATTGACAAAGTTGTTTAACGTGAGGCGTGAGAGCCAAGGGCTGACCCCAGAGACCTCCACTGAGACGCCCGTGAAGTTCCCGTCAGCTCCCTTAATCCATGCAATTACACAACAGCATCTCAAAGGGAGCCTTTAAAAAAAAAAACCAAACATCACTTTAAATTAATTTTTTTTGCCATTGTGCTTTAAATTCCAGTTTCTTTCTCTTCACTCTCTCCTCTATACTAAATTATTAAAATCACCAACTGCTCTACAATCAAAAATATTTCAGAAAGCAACGATGCCAAATTTGGATTGACTGAAGTGAAATCAGACAGAAGGAAAGATATTTTGAACATTTCCACGCTTGGTGCATTGTTTAAGGATATGGCAACAAGTAATTAAAACTGGCTACTCGGCTTCTCCCCATGAAACCAGCGCTAAGCTCCGTGTTTGGCTCCATTACAACCTAATTCAGACCAGGGAGGCATCTTGAGTGGAATAAAACACATTAATATGTTTATAACTAGACTGATTTTTTCTTCATCCATAAATTGTTCCTTTTTTTAATATAAATTTAGAAGTCACGGTAAGACGATAAACTAAGTAATATTACTTGTTGGTTGGAAAGCCAAATTGGAAAGTCGGGAAAAAAGGCAAGGTGGATAGCCTTTTACGAATAGAGGGAGGAAGAGGTTCTCGATTGTTTTAAAGAACAAATGTTACTCAAATGTTGCTTAAATGGACTTGCGAGCGTAGCAAGCCATGGCAATTCTGACCTGTATTCTTTCCATTTACCATCACCTGTCCATATACACAGACACAAGAAAGCACATACAGCCTCCCAGAGGAAGCAGAACTGCTCTCTGCCCTCACACACAGGTCACAGCCACACCTCCGCCGCTGGCCTCCCTTCCTTCCGATGGGCCCGGCTTCACTGCCCTGTCCTATGCATCTGTCTCGTCAGTTTCACTCGGTTCAACAGCTGAGCTCAACCTACACTTACGCAGTTTTCTCTGTGCCAAGCACTGTGCTATGCGCTACAGATGCAAACATGTTCCCTCCTCTCAACAAGTATATGGAGTGCTGAGGCCCTTAAAGTCCTTCATAGAAGGGCCCTGAACTCCAGGCAGCAGGGAGCAGAATAAAATAAGTGAATCCCAAAACTAACAAGTAGGCTTTGTTTTCTTTTTTTAGAAAGGTTGGGGGAGGGGTTGGTGGTACTCATGTTTTGACTGGAAATCACGTCACATTTTTTTTTCCTTTGAGAAAGAACATTCCCGACAGCGGCAGCAGTTACATGGCTAGGCGTGTGGATGCTTGTTTAACTCTTCAGTTCGGTTCAGTAGCTCAGTCGTGTCCGACTCTTTGTGACCCCATGAACCGCAGCACGCCAGGCCTCCCTGTGCATCAACAACTCTCAGAGTTTGCTCAAACCCTTGTCCACTGAGTCCGTGATGCCATCCAACCATCTCATCCTCTGTCATCCCCTTCTCCTCCTGCTTTCAATCTTTCCCAGCATCAGGGTCTTTTCAAATGAGTCAGCCCTTTGCATCAGGTGGCCAAAGTACGGGAGTTTAAGCTTTAGCATCATTCCTTCCAATGAACACCCAGGACTGATCTCCTTTAGGATGGACTGGTTGGATCTCCTTGGAGTCCAAGGGACTCTCAAGAGTCTTCTCCAACAGTTTAACTCTTAGTGTTAATGTAGCTTAGTTGAAATTCCCTTCGATGCCAAAGAAAAGTGCAGTGAAAGGAAACTGCTACTGTAAATGTGGGCCATTTCGGATATGAGTTTCCTAGTTTTAAAAGAGTCTGTACTGACTTTCAGAGCCTAGAAACTACTTTCAAATATTACCTCGCTTGACCCCATGAGATCAGAGGCTTAATGATCTCAGTTACTATCAGTTAGGAAACCAGGCTCGGTGGGGCCAAGGGATGTTCCAAGGGTCACCTGGTTACCAAGCAGCAGTCCCAGCACTGAGCGCTTCCTGACGCAAGAGCTGGTGTTCTTTATTCTGGCTGAGAGTGTCTTCGGAGACCTCTGGGGTCATACAAGCTGTTGCACCAAGACGCTGAACGGTATTTAAGAATAGAAATAAAATATTCACCTAGAACTTCCAATGCTCCTGGTCCATTTGATTTCTTCCTTGTGACTCTGAGGAGTAAATATATACCTTGGGGAAGAGGGAAGAATGAATTTATCCTGAAGCCATTTTTCTGGCAGAGAATGAGCAACTGGTTAGCCACAGTTTACTTGGCTTACTAGTTAGTTTTGGGTTCGATTTCTAGATAATGACAATATTTAAAATTTTTTCCCCTTGAATTTTTAAGTTTGGCGATCAACATACTGATTTATTAGAAAAGAAAGAAAGGAGCTGCTGCTAAAATAAAAAGAAAATGTTTGTAAAGACGGTTTGGTCTTTGGACATGAGTTGCCCTAATTTTTATTTATTTCTTAGATGAAGGAATTTTTAAAAAAATGTCAAGTCAGTTATCAAGGCTTTAGCTGTACAAAGAATGCACATTTTATCAAGCATCTTACGCAAAAGGTAGATTCTTCCAGAAAATCAGACCTAAGTAGCTTTTCTACTTACGGGGACCCAAAGGGCCCCAAAATGAGTGACACTTGGAAAAACAGATTTTAAAATCAGAATGTCTGAATTTCAGTCCCGTGCAGAAGATAAGGAAACGAAGCTGTTAGACCACATATTGCTAGGTTGAGTGTCAGAAGCAAATCTGTAGTGAGAAATGCCACATCGCCTGCTATTTTTGAGCCCACAATCCGTCTTCTGTGTGAAGACCTGCCCTCGCCCCTCCGCCCAACTCCATTTTACTTAGAATACACACGCACTTGATTACTTTACCCTGCGATGGTGACATATCACTTTTACTCTGTGAGTAGAATGTTACACTTTCCCACATGTTACCAAGCTGCAAGCTATGTGAGCTCTCGTGGGAAATTTGTGACGGTGTGAAGTGAACTCCTGTCACCACTCAATGGATTGCAAAAATCGTGTAGCTCTTGCTAAAGACCTGGCTCATATCTTGAAAGATTGCACTGATCAAATCAATACCTTCAGCAAGATCTGTTGTAGCCAACCTCATTTCAGTGTGTGAAATGGATATAGTGTGCTTAAGAACACAGAGTTGGCTATCTCTTTCCATTGTACTCCTTGGAGCTAATCCTTTGGAATGGATTTTTACAAGTATAAAAAACACCAGGTAAGTAAGCAGTAATATTGGCATTCTGTGACAGGAGGAGGTTTTGGAGTCTCACAGACCTAGATTCAAAGCCAAGCTCTGTTGCTAAGCAGACATGTCACGTGGGGGAAAGCTTCCTAACCCTTCTATGCCTTGGTTTCCTTCTTTGTAAAATGGAGGTGATGATGTCTGCATCGCAGGCTTGAGAAGTCCTGAGCACAAAGCAGTTACCCCCTATAAGTCAATTTACTCTTTTCTCTTCCCTGGTAGGCACCGTTTTCCTTTTTTGCTTCATGAGTCACCCACTTCTCATCTCCATATTATCACACTCCTGAGTATATCTGTACATGTATAGGTGTTCATGCATATGTATGGATTTATGCCTTTATATTAATACCATTGAATATTGAGCCAAACAGTGATCTTCTTCCCCCACATTACCTTTAGGAATTTCAAAGTAAGTTCCTTTTTCTATGATTCAATATAGGTGCTTTAAAATTTTTAATAGCTATTTTCATTTCTAAGTGGTACAATCAATTAAAAGAAATATTCCTTTTGAAAATGGGATTTCTGACACCAACAAATGTAAAAAGGACTTGTAATTAAAAGAGAAAGTCTAAATGAGTTCTATTTACTTGAAGAGTATCTGACAATATACTGAAAAAATGTAAAAAGGGTGTCTATTATAGATTTACTCACATACTAAAGAAAATATTGATTTCTACATGGGATGAATTTAGAGTCAAATAGAAATGGCATCTCTTCTGAAAGAGATGGGAATACCAGACCATCTAACCTGCCTCTTGAGAAATCTGTATGCAGGTCAGGAAGCAACAGTTAGAACTGGACATGGAACAACAGACTGGTTCCAAATAGGAAAAGGGAGTACGTCAAGGTTGTATATTGTCACCCTGCTTATTTAACTTATATGCAGAGTACATCATGAGAAACTCTGGACTGGAAGAAACACAAGCTGGAATCAAGATTGCTGGGAGAAATATCAATAACCTCAGATATGCAGATGATACCACCCTTATGGCAGAAAGTGAAAAGGAGCTAAAAAGCCTCTTGATGAAAGTGAAAGAGGAGAGTGAAAAAGTTGGCTTAAAGCTCAACATTCAGAAAACAAAGATCATGGCATCTGGTCCCATCACTTCATGGGAAATAGATGGGGAAACAGTAGAAACAGTGTCAGACTTTATTTTTGGGGGCTCCAAAATCACTGCAGATGGTGACTGCAGCCATGAAATTAAAAGATGCTTGCTCCTTGGAAGAAAAGTTATGACCAACCTAGATAGTATATTCAAAAGCAGAGACATTACTTTGCCGACTAAGGTCTGTCTAGTCAAGGCTGTGGTTTTTCCTATGGTCATGTATGGATGTGAGAGTTGGACTGTGAAGAAGGCTGAGTGCCGAAGAATTGCTGCGTTTGAACTGTGGTGTTGGAGAAGACTCTTGAGAGTCCCTTGGACGGCAAGGAGATCCAACCAGTCCATTCTGAAGGAGATCAGCCCTGGGATTTCTTTGGAAGGACTGATGCTGAAGCTGAGGCTCCAGTACTTTGGTCACCTCGTGCAAAGAGTTGACTCATTGGAAAAGACTCTGATGCTGGGAGGGATTGGGGGCAGGAGCAGAAGGGGATGACAGAGGATGAGATGGCTGGATGGCATCACTGACTCGATGGACGTGAGTCTGAGTGAACTCCGGGAGTTGGTGATGGACAGGGAGGCCTGGCGTGCTGCGATTCATGGGGTCACAAAAAGTCGGACACGACTGAAGCGACTTAGCAGCAGCGCTAAAAGAGATGGTAGAGAAAGAGAGATAAACACATTACTGAGGGCCCCAGGCTCCATTTCCATAGGAATTTTGCCCTCAGGATGCTTTCCCAGGAAGAAACAGGGCAGGAAGGGAACAGGACAGATCATGCCAGACAGGCTCCTGGTAACACGGCCTTAGGAAGTGTCCGCACTCCTTTGTTCAAGGCGGACCTCAGAACGCAAGTGTTCCAGAAAGCGGAGGCGGGCATCGGGGCGCCGAAAAGCAGCCATGTTGGAAACCCAGCGGCACCACTGTTGCCCAGGGCCTCCATCCTGATGTGCCGCGCGCCACCCTTCAGCAGGCAGGCGGCAAGGGCTGCTTGGAGGGACCCTCTCGGGAGAGATTATTGTTTCCTAAGCTCCTTTATCCTTGTGGCAGAATATGCTTGGAATTTTCATCAACCCATCTTAATCAACGCTTTCAAGCAGCTGGGCCACTTTTAGGGTCCGTGCTTCAAGGTGAGGCTGCTGCCACAGGATCCAAACTAAAGTTGCCTCCCTGGCCTTTGTCATCCAGGAGCCGGGGCCCTGGCCTTTGTCATCCAGGAGCCGGGGCCCTGGCCTTTGTCATCCAGGAGCCGGGGCCCTGGCCTTTGTCATCCAGGAGCCGGGGCCCCTGGGTGTCCTGAGAGAGGAAGCGACCGAAAGCTTGCGCGCTGAGCTTGCGCGTGGGAAAAGGCGGAAACGCAGTCTTGCCCACCCCGAGTCCTCACTCCCTGGGCTGGGAAGACAGAAGCGATGCAGGGAGGAGTCCTCGAGAGTACGGATGCCGGCAGCTCCTGGACAGGCGGGCCTTTGTCCGCGCCCCCTGGGCTGAGCGCTGTGGAAGGAGGGGAACCCGAGGCCCTCCCTGAGCCCTGAGACGGGAGCGCGGAGCCCCTTCCCCGGGTCTGAAAGGGCTGCAGTGACGCCGGGCCGCAGGGCAGGGCCGCCGACCGTCCCGCAGAGATTTCCCGGCTCGGGCGTGAAAAGAGCCCGTGACGCCTCGGACATGGAGCGCGACCCGGAGAGGCGGAGAGGGCCCGGCCTCGGGGGTCCAGCTGCGTAGGAGCGGCCGGCGCGTGGACCACCGAGCGGAAACCAGGGCGCAGGGGGCGGCGCGGACCAGGAGCGTCCCCGGTCACCGTGCCTCCGTGCGGGCCTCCGGGCGCTGGCCCCAGAGAGCAAGGCAGCTAGGAGCCTGGATGGACGGAGGGGGGTTTTCCTCCACCCCGGCAGAGCCAGGACTTGACGCAAAATTAACCAGAGTTACGGAAAAATAGCAGGGGCTTCCCTGGTGGCTCAGAGAGTACGGCGTCTGCCTGCAATGTGGGAGACGCGGGTTTGATCCCTGGGTCGGGAAGATGCCCTGGAGAAGGAAATGGCCACGCACTCCAGTACTCTTGCCTGGAGAATCCCATGGACAGAAGAGCCTGTCGGCTACAGTCTATGGGGTTGCAAAGAGTCGGACACGACTGAGCAACTTCACTTTCACAGAAAAATAAAGGATACCTGATCTGTGATGAGCAGCCTTATGGAAACCTAATTTAAAAACCGTCCCGAGGCGAGACTAGCCTAGCTGCTGAGACAGACGAGCCCGCAGAAGAAGGGGCGGGACGCGCCGGTCGGAGGCGCATCCTCGGGCTCCCCGCCAGTCTCCTCGGGCTCAGGGCTGAGGCTGAGAGACCAGAAGGCCCGGCAGAGGGGTCGCAGGCCCTTCGTACCCGGCGTTGCGGTCAGTTCCTGAAGCAGAGCCGCTCTGGCAAAGTGCTTAGAAATGAAGCGCAGTCCCCACACGTTCAGGAGCCTCGGTAAGCTCACGTTCCTCTCTCATTAGTTCCGAAGGCTCCCCTTACGTCTGAAGCTCGAGGTTTTTTCCAACTGTTCAAAAATGCCCTTGTTTGAAACGGGCACCAAGTTTCCCTTCCAAAGCAGCAGCGGTGGAGGATGGAGCCCCAGGCCGGACCAGCCTCGCTTGCCAGGTCCCGAGGGAGGTCTGGGCCTCCACGAGGCGTCCTCCGAGCACAGCCACGGGAGCCTGGGTCCAAAGAGGAGGCTGCGCTCGTTGGAACACTGAACAGCGAAGCTGAAGAGACTCCAGGCCACTGCGTCCCAATAACGCGGGCTCTCCTACACGACGGCCCGGGGGTCGGTCACCGGCGCTGGAGGAAGCTGACACACAAACCATCCGGATCCCAGCAAAGAAACAAGACTGGCTGAACTTTAAGCAAAAAACCTTGGAACGACAAAAACAAGTTAAGGGTGCTGGCCAAGGACAAGTCAATAAATTTAAAAAGGGACAGACCGGCTCCCTGGCGTGGCTGCCAGAGGTGGAGAAGGGCTCCTTCGCACGTGCTGCGGGAGAAGCTGCGTAGCAAGGCACTTCCTATTTTTGCTTCGAAGCCCACCCTCTCCGGCTAACGGGAGCGCTCTGGGCCGGATGCCCGCTGCAGTCTGCGGGCTCGGTGAAGTCACTCGTGCTGCCTCGGGGTTCCCCTCTCGAGTGTGGGGAGAAAGATGACAGGAGCATCTCCTGGGGTCTGCGGGGTCCCCTCAAGCCTGAGAGCGGGGCCCCAGAAGGTGCGATCTACCTGCTAATATTTCAGTGACACCCGGAGGGCCCCTTGCCTGCCTCTTCCAATTGCTGCCAGCTGCTCAGAACACTCCTAGATAAATCCAGCCTTTCTTGCCACTGTTAGATACAAAGAATTTCACAGTAAGGTGTAAATGACTGATAGCATATTCTTTCCCAAGGATGGGTTTTGATAAGAGGGAACTAAGAAAGAATTAGGAGCTATTATTGATGGATGGAGGAGTGCCTTGGGGGAGGGAGGAAATACTGTGTTGGGGGAAATGATGAAAACCGGGAAAGGTGAGGTTGCCAAAAGCTGATCCCTTCATAATTTTCCAGGGGGCCTGTCTTACTCAGAAGCAATGAAATGGCTTTGCTGAGCCATGTGGAAGGGTCATTCGGAAGAATCTGGCAGTTGAGAGATCTAATATGTTCCACGTTATTAACATGGATGTAGGGAGAACTCCCACTGGGACATCCTACAGACCCTTGGCCTGCTCCAGCTCTGGCTTTCTGGGCTACGCAGCCTCCGAGTGAAATATACTTCTACTCGCCTGAGCTCTGCCCAGGAGAGCTCACTGCAGTGCCCGGAAGGCAGCATTCAGAAGCCATCAGAATACCCCTGGGCCTTTCACGAATGATGGACCCAAAGTGTTCTTGATCAAAAAGTCTTTTCATCATAAATATCCTAATTCTTCCTAAGTTATGAATTTGACATGACCTCAGTAGAAGTACTAACAGTTCTTTTCTGTGCCTAAACAAGCTGTTTTTAGAGGGCAGGTGGGCTAGAAACCAGCTCTAGTAGATACTAGAACATAATGAAAAGCCTCAATATTTAAAAGGTGTGCACTGCCTCATAAAAAGACAGACCCTTGGAAGAAAATGGAAATTATAGGCGAATAAAATACATATAGAATTTAGCATATGATAAAAAATGGACTTTTTCTGCTGGGTGTTGGGACAACACCCAGAGAAAATTTGACCCATACTTTATACTGTACAGCAAAATTAATGATTTAAACATGCAAAATGAAACCATAAAAGTGCTACAAGGAAACATGGGAGAATTATAATCTTGGTATAGAAAAGGCCTTTTTAACTATGACTAAAAATTTAGAATCCATAAAAAAAGAGATTGATAAATTCAGCTACAAAAAGAAAAACAAACAAAGCTTTCTCCATGCAAAAGTAGAATCGGCAGAGAGAAAAAATAATTGCAACTCATATATAGACAAAGTGATAATTTCTCTATATACAGAACTCCTAGAAAAGAAAACCAGGCTAACAAACCCAAAATAGAAAAATGAGCAAATGACATGAGCTAACAGTGTGTAGAAAAAGAAACACAAAGGCAAAACGTGTATCAGGATTATCAGTGTCACTCATTACAAGAGAAACGCAAACTGAAACTCTACTGAGATATTATTTTTCCCTACGAGATTGACGAAAATCCAAAAGTAGGACAAAACATTCTGTTGGTGAGGCAGGAAAAGAGGCACTCTCATTCGCTGCCAGTCAGAGTGCAAAATGGCAAATTCGGAGGTAGACAATTTGTCAGTAACCTTCGGAAACAGAATGCAGCTGCCAGACTTCGGCTTCCAGCCATGATGGAGTAAGAAAACCCAAATTGGCTCTCGCATCTCAAACAGCAACAGCAAGAGAAAGGAAGAAACATTTGAAGCAAAAGCTTTTAGACCTTGGACCACAAGCAGCACAGGGTAGCTCTGATGGCTAATCTTACATGTCGACTTGACTGGGCCATACTGTGTGCAAATATTTGGCCAACCATTATTCTGGGTGTGCCTGTGAAGATGTCTCTGGATGAGATTAACATTTACCTTGATAAACTGAATCAGGCAGAGTTCACTCCCTAGTGTCGGGGGTGGGGGGTCGTGGGGGGCGGTGCTCATCCTATCAGTTGAAGGTCTGAGAAGACCCAGAAGTCCAACCCCACTGTGAGTACGAGGGAATTCCTCCTTACTGACTGCCTGCAAGCTGTAACACTGGGTTGGTTTCTGTTTGTTTGTTTGTTGCCTGTTTTCAGACACAGACTGAAGCATTGGCTCTTCCTGGGTCTCAAGTCTGCCAGCCTTCAGACCAGAACTATACCACCCTGGTTCTCAGGCCTTTGGTCTTAAACCAAAACGACACTGTCAGCTCTCCTGGGACTCTAGCTTGTTGACTAAGGATCTTGGGGCCTGTCGGCCTCCAGAATCGCATGAACCAACTCCTTGCAGCAAATCTCTCATCCCTACTCTGTTAGTTTTCTTTCTCTCTGGAGAACCCTGACTAATACAGCAGTGAACGCCGAGAGGAGAGAAGCAGACAAGGTGAGCCTGTGGTTGCTACAGTCGCCCACCTGGAGGGAGGCAGGTTCCTGCCCAGGGAGGAGAAAGAACCCACAGCCTTGCTAAGCTGAGGAGACAGCATTCAGAATTCTGAGAGGCCAGGAATTCGCAGGACAACACAGCAGAGAGGTGGGAGCTCACAGAAAGCTCCGAGATCACTGGTCGCCACAGTGAGGACCCTTTGATCCACGAGCTGGTCTCAGTTCTGGGCTCTTGTGCTGGGAGCATCTTTCCGGATTGTGATTCTTGACTTTAAAAGACCCATTTTCTATACAACAGGGTCTCTCAACCCCAACCCTCTACTTCACTTGGTGCGTAATGTAAGGACAACTGTTAACTTGGCCGTGCTGGACTCAATGGAAGACGTGTTCATTTCTAGCATGCTGCCTTTCTAAGAGATGTCCAGAGGCTATTTGGACCACCTGCTGTTTTCATCTGCGGTAGGTTTCATCTCTGAGCAAAAGTGCAAATCGAAGGAAATGGCAAGAGTGCTGGGTTTGGTGTCAAGAGGCTTGCTGTGGGTCTTACTCTGTCACCTAACCTCTCTGGCTTTGTTCCCATCTTTACACAAGGAAATCGCTCTTCTTCATGGTCTCTAAAACCCGTCGAGTTCTAGAAGTCTACGAAAATTTCTGATAACGCATCCCAGTCACAAAGAATTTACAGCGCTCCAAGATGAGGCATAATTGCACTGGTTCTAGAATATATAGTTATGCGATTTCATCTTACAATGAGATTTAATTAACTCTCCTTTCCCGCTGTCAGGAGCCTCAGTGGAATAATTGTCTTGGCGCCGCGCGCAGAGTCTCAGCGCCCTGATTGGACACTCCAGACACCCGACTTGCTCTCCCAGCGGCAGAAGAGCCTTGGAAGGTGCTTTATTCACTATGGAAACGGACACCGTAGTTGCCGTCCCCTTCCTCTCCTCCGTGGCCCCGGAGAGCCGTGATGCTAGCGCCCGCTACGTGCCACGAGAAGGAGTTAGCCCTGTGGATAAATTTTGTTCCTTCGGCTGCCTCGAGCAGGTGGAACGATCTCAAGCAAACGTGACAAGCTGGGCTCTTCCCTACAGCCTTGCTGAAACCACCAGTGGCCCTAGGCTCCAGGGCCACTGGGGGATGTCTGACTTAACCACGGTTTTATTCGTCTTTCAGCCAAAGCAGACCTCCGAACATCAGCCCAAGTCGTGCGGGCACTGAGTGCACTTGTGACCCTCCCTGGAGGCGGTTGGCTCCAAACCCTGGGAACGTGTTATATGAAAAAATAAATGCCTTTTTTTTTTAACCATCTGTGAATGAAAAACATTCTTCATATGTTTAACTGTTTCAAACTGCCGTATGTCACACACACACACACACACACACACACGGCATGCTTGCTGGGATCTGGGATTGAGTTGGCACTAGAGATTTTGGGCCCCTCTTCCAACCCTCTGCTTTTCCTTTCAAGGAGGCTATAGGTAAAAAGCTTCCAGGTTGGTACCCACCCAGAAATGGCTCACTTAAAGTCTTGCTGGGGGTGCTGCGGCTGGCTTTTCTGGAATTTCAACCATCTGCTGCAGCCTCCCTCTCCCCTTGCAGCCATTCACGTAAACTGCCCCCATGCTGCAGCAGAATCATAAACATCTGAGGGCTAAAACCACGGCAAAATAGGGTAATGCGCTTTATGGTGTTTTATTTTACAAGAGGGATGGATGGGTAGAGAGAAAGAGGGAAGAGACTAAAAGAACCTTCTAAATTCAACTGTCCCTCGTTAACTGAGGAAGAGGACTAATCAGTTTCTTTCAGAGACTTTGGCTGTTTGCTTGCTTGAGTTAATTTTTCTGGAAGAACTAACAAGCCAGAGCTTTCCTAATTGTCTAAAATTCCTCAAGCATCGGTCCAAGCTGTTAGGGGATGAGGGCAGAAGCCCTCAGGCTACCCACCGCCGGTCTCATCCAATGATAGTGATTGAGGATCGATCAGTGAGCGAGGTCATGGCCCATGGAAGACATGATTCTCTAAATCTAAAAGGAAACCCTCCATGAGGGACCTTTAGAATTAACTCACAGGTATTGCATTTGGCAGTAAGCAAGCAGTGGGTACTGATGTTTGCTTATCCAAATCAATTGCCCTCGTGACTCACTGGCACAAATGTTTCTTTGCCCCAGAAGGCTGACACTGGGTAGGGTGTCCATTCCACGTGGGTAGGGTTCCAAGGTAGTCATGATCATGTGGCCCAGTTCTGGACAAAGAGATACAGGAGACTTAGAACTTTAGTGGAAAGCTGAACGATACAGGCAACATTCACTAATATCTGGTTTTCCTTTACTTCTGAATACCTGGAAGATTGTACCTCCCTGTCCCCTTGCAGTGAGGCAGGGCCATGGCCGATTTCCGGCTGATGGAATCAAAGAGGAAGTTATGGTGAACTCTAAGAGGAAGTCATTTCAGGCCAAAAGATTTAACAGCAGTCTCCTCTTTCCTTGCCACCACCAATTCCGAAATTCCTTTTAAAATGAGAACTTCAATCAGTCTGGGCCCATTACACGAAGCCAGCAAATTTGTGTAAGACACAGAGCAGGGGCAAGCAATGTATTTTTATTGTTTTTAAGCCACTAAGGGTGGGAGGTTGTTACTGCCGTATAATTTACTCTATCATGACTGATACAGCTTTTCTTTCTCTGGAGAAACAGACAGAAGATGCAATAAGAAAGAGCTTCTTTTCCTACACTGGAGACTATTTTGTAAGAAATGACACTGGATCAATTCATTTCAGAGAAGGGTGCCAACACATAAAAATCTCAAGGAGCGAGGCTCTTGACAACATCACTGAACCACAGCATAAACCTAGAAGTCACCAGGCTTCTAATGTGAAATAATAAACATCTCATTTTAGTGCCACCTTCAATCAGATAATGTTATCTGTAGTCAAAAGCATCCTAACTGATACACTACAGAAGAGGTTATCTGCCTTTCTCCTTTCTGTATCATCTTTGTCTCCATCCATCCATCCATCCATCTATCTGACAAACAGATACATCATTTATTTTTCAGGCCACACTATAGCCATAGGAAACACAGTGAAAGACCCCCATGGTTTAAACCAAAGCCTTCCACACAGATTCTCTGGACACTGGGTCCACAGCATCACCCCGGGGATCACTGGTGCTGCTCTAACTGGGGGCCACCTCCAGGAGCCCGTAGAGATTCCTAAGGGATCCCTGGAGAGCTGGGTCATCTGAGCTGTAGGGCCTCTTTCTTGGCTGCTTTCAGGCTTTAAATGGACTCCGTCTACAGATATGTTTCCTGCATTATAAGCTCCCTGCAGAGCACTCCCTAGTGACCTCAGGGGGCAACACATTGCTAACTGCCGTGAAAAAGAGACAGAGCCTGGGCAGAGAGGTGAGACAAACAAATCGACAGGCCCGCTGAGCACGCTGGGCACTGCGGGCTGCCAGGCGCCCACCACACTCTCCTCTGGACCCTGGTCTGCCGACGTCCTCTGTGCCCAGCACTGGGCCGGTCCTGCACGCCCCAACCTACTCCACCAAGGATGGTCAGGCCCTCAAAGGGCTTGGCTCTGCAGACCCTGAGGCCCAGAGGTGGTTTAGAACTTTCCTTTCATCCCCACTCGCCACACTGCACCCCTACATTCCCCACCTCCAACCAGCGGTTGTTCTAGGGCGGTCGGACTGTCCCTCTCCTGGAAGGTGACCTCCCAGGCGTCATCACAGGGATTGGAAGGTGGCATTCATCTCTGTTCTTTCCTGTCTGGACCAAAGGTCCCTTCAGAGCTTGAAATGGAATGGGTTCTACAGAAGCTGACTTTGGGATACAAGATTTTTTTTTTTTTTTTTTTTTAGAGTGGAAGAGCTGTGAATAAAATGTAGAAGAAGGTGGAATTAGCAGAGGAAGAAGAGACGCTAAGGGACCAGACCGACCAACCTCCCCCCCACCCCGAGGACCGCGCTGGGCTAACGTGACCAGGTCTCCATTCTGCCCCTCCTCGCCCAGTCACCCACGAGAGGGGCTCCAGGGAGACCGTTACCCTGAGCAAGGACCCCTGCAGCCGGGCAGACCCCGAGCGAGCTGCCCGCTGGAGCTGTGTCTGCCGGGTGCCGGCGGGGTCCCAGTCCCGCCCCAGAGGACAGCGGGCCGGCCCCTCTGCGGTCCACTGCCACCCACCCTCGGCGCTTCTCAGAGCCCCTTCTGAGCGTGAGCTTGGCAAGCGGCGCCTCTGGGGGCTCCGTGAGCCCCTCGTGGAAAGGGGGAGGCGGGCGGGCCGCCCCGCCCCCTGGGGCCATCCGAGCGAGGCACGCGCCTTCTGGGCTCCCAGCTCCCGCTGCTGCCCCTCCCCGCCCCTCCTGGGGACCAGCTCAGCTGACCCGGACCACGCTCTCCCGAGGCCACCTCGGCCCGACGGAGGTGCTGACTCTGTCCATCTGCCGTCGCCACCGGCCGAGGGAGGAGAAAGGGGCACCCGTTTGGCTCCATGCGCATCCCTCGCGGGCCCCAGGGGGCCGCAGAAGCCTGTGCCGCCCTGCCCTTCACGGTGCGGCTCGGCTCCGTCGGCACCCGTCTTGTCCCTGGAAACAAAGGTCCCACAAGTCCCGAGCAGCGACTGCAGTGCGAACTCGCCGGGACTCCGCTGTGCCCCCCGAGGACGCCTGCCCCTGTGGGGCGACTCTGGGTCGTAGGGACGTAAAAGCAGAAGGTCCCCCGGTGCGTCACAGGATGGGGGCGGGGGTCACGGCCACCTCCACTGCTGGTCCCCAGACCCGGGTACGCTTCCGTGAGAGCGGGGCCCCCTGGGGACACAGCACCCGCTGGGGACGAAGGGCCCACGAGAGGTGGTTCAGTGCGTGCCTTGTATCCTTCGGAGCAGCGGGGAAGGCGACGCCGCCAACCAGGGTTCCCACGGTGATGCAGCCACTCCTCACATCTTTGCTGGAAAGTGGGTCCCCTGATGAGGTCAATGTGATGTGGAATCCTATGCCCATGGGTGAAATGCTGCACGAGCCCCCTGGAGGGCAGGGCCCGCTATGCCCTGGAGTGGTGGGAAAGTCACACGTGGATCTGTTCTTACAGCAACACACTGCCAGCCCTTCCAGAAGGGAGGAGGCTCAGAGTAAGGAGCTCCCCACCGAGTGACCAGCTCCGCCCTGGGGTGGTGGGGAAGTCACACCTGGGTCTGTTCCTATGGCAACAAACTGCCAGCCCTTCCAGAGGGAAGAGGTTCAGTGTGAGGAGCTCCCCACCGGGCGAGCAGTGACCTCCTTCTGGACTGGGGCCGTGGGGGGCGCTCAGTGTCACTGTCGCTGGGCCCACCAGCAGAGGAAGCGGAAAGTCAGCCTTGGGAAGCGGGCTTCCAGCGTGTGGACGCTTGCTGTGGCCGCTGCGGCCAGGTGCCCACTCTGCCCTCCCCGACGTGACTGATGCCCAAGGCTGGATGATGTCGGCGGCCTGGTCATCCTGTCTGCTTGCCGTTTGCTGCTTTCTGTAGCAGTGACTCTCTAGAGGCTTCCATGTGGTGGTGTCACTGGCTCATCGGCACGCCTCTTCCCCAGGCTTTGCCTTACACCCAAACTTCTAACCTTTCTCCTACCGAGCAGCTAACCAAAGAGCCAGGATGTGTGCTGTGTCTGGCCCACATATATATTCTGGCAAATAGCCCACAGCCCCCCAAAATATACACATGTTCAAACCTCGGGACATTTCTCTTTTTGTAGTTTGAAGACCAAAGACATCGGGAGCGGCCCACGATCCCTTGGCACAGCCTCTCGAGCCCACTCTCGAGCCTCTGCTGAGGCTGCCAGCCATTCTTGGCTTAAACCCGCATACTAAACCAGTGCATCTGTGTACTGAACTCAGGCATTTCCCTGTTTTCAGCTGGCCATACAAGATGCCCTACACATGCATCAGCTAGCGCTGAGGCAAGGCGATGTGGAAAGAGGGTGGGTGCTCTGGGTCTGGGCTACCTGTTCATGGAGCTGGCTTGTGTGCTAGGCCCTGCTCACGTCTGATCCCGGTGGATCATGTCCATCTCACAATGAGGTGCTTCAGGGCTACCCAACCTTCTGATGCGGCAGGTCGGACAGGACCCAAACTCTGATGGAGAATGCAGGCTGCCCGCTGACTTAGTATGACCGTCTGTTTACACAGGGTTGTGGGATTTCCCAGGATGAAAGACTTTCAGTGTTAAAAGTGGAAACCTGGGAAGGTCTGGGGCAAACTGAGATGCCGTGTTCGCTGTCCTACCCCAGGCCAGACACTCTGCCTCCAGGAGGGCCCCACTATTACGCCAGACTTGTATTTCAAAAGGTGTCTAATTCTCCCCTGAAGGTAGCATGGCTTTGTTCCAGAACCCCCGGAGCCGGCTTTGTGGTTCTCCCACAGGGACTTGCCATGACTCTGTGAGGAAATCCACCCCGACGTTCTGATTGCTTCTGTCAAGGTCCCAGGTTTCCCAGCCCGGGTGCTGACCTCGGGTTAACACACCTGTCTTGGTTGGTTCGTCTCCTCTGACTTGAAGGCCTGGCTTGGTCCTTGGCCAGCCGCACTCTCCAGCTAGAGATGATGAGCGGGTCATTGTGAGCGGGCAGAGGCCTGCAGCTTTCTTCTCTGACCGTCAGCCACGCTCGGGTGTTCCCCATCTTCCGTGGCCAGCCCCCCGCGGGGCTGAATCTTCCCAGCTGCTCCGTGCTTCTCACGCTGCTTCACGGGTCCGCTCGCTGTCACAACACACCAGCCCGATTCACCACCGAGCACAGTTCCAACAGCAGGCCCGCCGCCTGGTGCTGGAAAGCGGGTCTTTATTGCCGGGTAGGCAGTGATCGACGCAGCTCTAAAGCTCCATCTTACCCTCTCTGTCTCAGATGGCTCTCAGTACCCACTGTTGCAAGGCTGGTTCTTCAAGCTGAGACAGCTGGGGAGCGAGACGGCTGTTACAGATGAATGTACCTAGAAGGGAAAGGAGGAGAAGGCAGGACGGGCCCCATGCAGAAGCTGGCCTCAGATGCAGGCCTGAGGAAGTGCTGGCCAGCCCAGTGAGGGGCTGTGCAGGGGGTATCGGCGACAAGACCCAGTGCGCTGGCCCTGCAGCAGTGATGGCCACGTGGCTTCTGTCGAAGGAGCCAACGCCAGCCGCCTGCCCGCTAACGGCACCCGCTCCCTGCAGCTGGGCGGGAGGGCCCTCCACGAAGGGGGCTTTGCACCGCGCACCCCCACGCCTACCCCCGAGCTCTCCTCCAACAATCAGAGCCCCCGGAAGAGGGTGGTGGCCTTGCACAGGGCCCCAGGAAGTCATGGGCCCCAAGGTGCGCTGAGATTCCTGCTCGGGGGTCTGCAGAGTGAGCCCTCCAACCTCCTGTCGTGGAAGAAGGGGGAAGAGGGCAGGGAGGACCTGAGGAATAACCGTGTGCCAGTTAGGAGGGAAAAGGAGAGAAAAGCGTCACGCGAGGTGAGGAGAAGAATGAAAGCTGGCCTCTCCCCAGATACGCTCATTCACTGTGTTTTCTTCCCCTTGGTTTCCAGTCTAAGACCCAGAAATATAGCCCCTGGACTGGGAATTTCCTTAAAGCGTGCTGGGAAAGAGCCAGACGTGTTTGCGTGGAGCGTTCTTCCAGGCTTCTGACAGAAATGTTCAGTCAAACGGTGACTGCGCTTCTTTGTATTTGGGTGTCCAAATAGGGAAAGAGAGACCTCTTATCTTCTTCATAAACTCGAGTCCTAGGAATTCCACCCCTGGCCCCACTGCCCGCACTCTCCTCAACCATCTGTGTTCGCCCCACACTGACCAACTGCAGGGAACAGACCTAGGGCGTCCCTTTGTGGTGGCCAGCCGTGCAAATGTACTGAGACCACTTTTTAGAGGTCTACAACCCTGCGTGTTTGAAAAGTTATGAGCAATTTAAAGTGCAAGTATTACTCTGAAAATGCTCCCTAATTAATAAATGTTCTACATTTTTATGTGGGAATGTTTAATATTTAATTTTTCAATAATTTTATCATTTATAATTTATTAAATTTATTTTGTGGCTTGTATTTATTAAAAATTGATATACTTCCTATTTCTTTTACTCCAGTGTTAGATTGTTTTTATGCAAAATGGAAAAAAAAAAAAAAACCCTGGTTCTTTAAGTCATATGACTCTTCATTTGAAAGCCCCAGTTGCAGCGTGTTAAGGCTCCAATACCCTAGGCCTCCCTTCTGGTGTCTCTCCTGACACTTCCTCAATGACGGTTGCATTTGCGGAGGTCAGGGGGTCAGCAGCCCTTTACGAATCAGCTAAGATGTTCAGTTTTCTTCTGCAAGGAGACGGGAGTAGAGGTTATTATCGAGCTACATTTCATGGTGTTGGAATGGTATGGACTTGGGGCTACAATGATCTACATGCCCCTGAAAATTCAGATGTCATGAATTTTCACGATGGGTCGAGGTGAGATTTCTGTCCCACGGGGGTTGACAGCGGGGGTGAGTTAGGTTTTTAGTCGGGTAATATGATGGCAGGACTGAAGACGATACCGGCAGTGGAAAGAAAGAAACGGAAGTCACGTCCAACTCTTTGCACCCTCATGGACTATAGCCTACCAGTCTCCTCTGTCCATGGGATTCTCCAGGCAAGAGTACTGGAGTGGGGTGCCATTGCCTTCTCCAGGGGATCTTCCCAACCCAGGGATTGAACCTGGGTCTCCCTCATCCCACGCAGACGCTTTAACCTCTGAGCCGCCAGGGAAGCCCACTATTAAGTGCCCCAGCCATTCAAAGCCAGATATTTCAGAGAAACACGTCTGATGTCAGTGGTCTGGATTCTGCAAGTTTGCAGCCTCTGCCAGGGAATCCTTGAGACTCTGAACGGAAATCGGAATTATTGGGCCATATATCCTCATAGGCAGAGGGAGTGCCATTATTAAAAGACTCCTTTCCATACTGTGGATTTTAGGCAAGCCCAAGTTATGATTAAAGTCAGGGGACCACATGTGCCTTAAGTGGGGGAGGCTACCAGGGTAAAATCGGCAAGCACACAGCAGGTCCAATTCACTCGGCGCTCACACCTTTATTGAGCATTTACTGTGTGAGAGGCCCATGAGGTCAGACGCACAGAGAAGCGCGACGGCATTTTGGTGATCACTGTCCACATGAACCAGAGAAGGCACTGGCAGCCCACTCCAGTGCTCTTGCCTGGAGAATCCCAGGGATGGCAGAGCCTGGTGGGCTGCTGTCTATGGGGTCGCACAGAGTCGGACACGACTGAAGTGATGTAGCAGCAGCAGCAGCAGAGTCCACTCAGAGAGGAGGAGGAAATGGCAGCCCACTCCAGTACTCTTGCCTGGAAAATCCCATGGACAGAGGATCCTGGTGGACTACAGTCCACGGGGTCGAGAAGAGTCAGACGTGACTGAGCGACTAACACTACTACATGGCACCCGGTCCCATCACTTCATGGGAGATAGACGGGGAGACAGTGGAAACAGTGTCAGACTTTATTTTTGGGGGCTCCAAAATCACTGCAGATGGTGACTGCAGCCATGAAATTAAAAGACGCTTACTCCTTGGAAGAAAAGTTATGACCAACCTAGATAGCATATTAAAAAGCAGAGACGTTACTTTGCTGACTAAGGTCCGTCTAGTCAAGGCTATGGTTTTTCCAGTGGTCATGTATGGATGTGAGAGTTGGACTGTGAAGAAGGCTGAGCGCCGAAGAATTGATGCTTTTGAACTGTGGTGTTGGAGAAGACTCTTGAGAGTCCCTTGGACTGCAAGGAGATCCAAGCAGTCCCTTCTGAAGGAGATCAACCCTGGGATTTCTTTGGAAGGAATGATGCTAAAGCT
Organism: Ovis canadensis; assembly: GCF_042477335.2. Lineage (NCBI taxonomy): Eukaryota > Metazoa > Chordata > Mammalia > Artiodactyla > Bovidae > Ovis > Ovis canadensis. Next base: position 119,478,581 of record NC_091249.1, read on the forward strand.
GAAGCTCCAGTACTTTGGCAACCTCATGAGGAGAGTTGATTCATTGGAAAAGACTTTGATGCTGGGAGGGATTGGGGGCAGGAGGAAAAGGGGACGACAGAGGATGAGATGGCTGGATGGCATCACTGACTCGATGGGCGTGAGTCTGAGTGAACTCTGGGAGTTGGTGATGGACAGGGAGGCCTGGCGTGCTGCGATTCATGGGGTCGCAAAGAGTCGGACACGACTGAGCGACTGAACTGAACTGAACTGAACTGAACTAGAGTTTGCTCAAACTCATGTCCATTGAGTCAGTGATGCCATCCAACCATCTCATTCTCTGTCATCCCCCTCTCTTCCTGCCTTCAATCTGTCCCAGCATCAGGGTCTTTCCCAATGATCGGCTCTTCTCATCAGGTGGCCAAAGTATTGGAACTTAAGCATCAGTCCTTCCAATGAATAGCCAGGGTTGAGCTCCTTTAGGATGGACTGGATGGATCTCCTTGCCGTCCAAGGGACGCTCAAAAGTCTTTTCCAACACCACAGTTCCAAAGCATCAGTTTATTGGTGCTCAGCTTTCTTCATGGTCCAGCTCTCACATTCGTACGTGACTACTGGGGACTCTGTAAGTCACCAAAATTCTACAACAAAAAGCCCACCAAGCAGGACTGTGAAGTGCTATGAGATGCTGGGTTTAAAAATATAATATAAAATCGTCAGTGTCAAAAGCTACCATTCATCACGTTTAACATTTTTTATGACAATTCTCGAATTCGTTTTCTCACTCCTGTTAGAACCAACAGCAGAGCCTACCTCTGTTCTGTCTTCATTTCCCCGCATGCCGTACGGTACTTTGCTCACAGTACTCCCCTAAAAATGGGCCAAACGAGTTCCTGTTTATACCCAGACCATCTCTAGTTGTAAGTCCCAGGAGGGTGGGTTGGAAGCATTTTTCCATTGGTATTTTCCAAAGAGCCTAGATCTAGTGCTTCACATTGGATGGTATCAAATAAATGCTGGTTCAGTCAAAGAGGAACCCCTGACACCCAGCTCTTTTCCGGATCGCGGCCTCCCCAGTGCCCTTCTCCCAACCTGGCACTGCCGAGTTCCAGCTCCGTTAGTGCCAAACACAGCTCGCTCCTGGAGTCTAGCTGCTGAGCGTCTGTAGCATTTTGATATAATGCATTAAAACATTTCCTCAGCCAAGTGTTTTACACAACATAAAATATTTTCCTATGCTAATGTTTCTTTTATTGAGTTTTTTACAAAAAAAAATTATCACACATTCTACAGATATTCAGCAACACTTACTCAACTGAAACGCAAAATAAAATTACAGAAACACTAAATACAGACATTCTCTCAAATTATCCAGGAAGAACTGATTGCTGGTGAGGAATAAACCATGTAGGCTGCTGCACGGCCACTGCCCCGGGCTCACTTTCCCCGGATGTCACGCTGGCTGGGCACTTTCCAGGTGAGTCAGCCCCACGGTCCCTGCTGACCTAGCAAACAGGACGCAGAGGCTGAACAACCTGGCTTTAAGTTCATGGAATAGGACTTACACTGTAGTGACAAGGGTCACAAAGCAGCCAGATGGACGCATGGCACAGTCCAAGGTGAAGGCCAGGGAGGAGGGAACGCAGACTAGGCAAGAGCTAGTGAGTTGGAGAGAAATCCTTGTTGCCAGGGCAACGTGGAAGCAGCCCCTGCCTGGGGAAAGACCATCATCTGGGGAAAAGTGACTCAGAGATGTCAGAGGACAGCAGATGAGAGAGGTCTGGGCGTGGAGATGAGTGGGTGGGGAGGACGCCAGGTGGAGAGTATGCCAGGAAGGAAATCAGTGAGTGGAGGTCACGGGAAGGCACTTCCCTTCTGGGAAGTAAGACTACAGCTTGGGTCCCATGCTCTGAGAAGACTTAGAGGAACCGCCCAACACCAAAAAATGATGTCCTTTTCATCATAGGGGACTGGAATGCAAAAGTAGGAAGTCAGGAGATACCTGGAGTAACAGGCAAGTTTGGCCTTGGAGGACAGAATGAAGCAGGGCAAAGGCTAACAGAATTTTGGGAGGAGAACCTGCTGGTTGTAGCAAACACCCTCTTCCAACAACACAAGGGAAGACTACACATGGGCATCACCAGATGGTCAACACTGAAATCAGACTGATTATATTCTTTGCAGCCAAAGGTGGAGAAGCTCTATACAGTCAGTGAAAAAAACAACAACAACTGGGAGCTGACTGTGGCTCAGATCATGAACTCCTTATTGCCAAATTCAGACTTAAATTGAATGTAGGGAAAACCCTGGGCTTCCCAGGTGATGCTGGTGGTGAAAGATCCCGCCTGCCAGTGCAGGAGATGTAAGAGATTCAGGTTCGATCCCCGGGTCAGGAAGATCCCCTGGAGGAGGGCCTGGCAGCCCACTCCAGTATTCTTGCCTGGAGAATCCCATAGACAGAGGAGCCTAGCGGGCCACAGCCCATAGGGTCTCAAAGAGTTGGACACAGCTGAAGTGACTCAGCACACACGCAGGGAAAACATTAGGTCATTCAGATATGACCGAAATCAAACCTCTTATGATTGTACAGTAGAAGTGACAAATAGATTCAGGGGATTAGCTCTGATAGACAGAGTGCCTGGAGAACTGTGGGCAGAGGTTCCCAACAGCACACAAGAGGTGGTGACCAAAACCATCCAGGAGCAAAAGAAATGCGACAAGGCAAAACGGTCTTCTAAGGAGGCCTCGCACACAGCTGAGAAAAGAAGAGAAACAAAAGGCAAAGGAGAGGGGAAAAATAAACTCATCTGCATACAGAGTTCCAGAGAACAGCGAGAAGGGATAAGAAAGCCTTCTTAAGTAAACAATGCAAAGAGACAGAGGAAAGCAACAGAATGGGAAAGTCTAGAGATCTCTCCAAGAAAATTAGAGATACCAAGGGAACATTTCATGCACAGATGGGCTCGATAAAGGACAGAAATGGTATGGACGTAACAGAAGCAGAAGACATTAAGAAGAGGTGGCAAGAATACACAGAAGAACTGTACAAAAAGATCTTAATGACCCAGATAACCATGATGGTGTGATAATTTACCTAGAGCCAGACATCCTGGAATGCAAAGTCAAGTGGGCCTTAGGAAATATCACTATGAACAAAGCTAATGAAGGTGATGGAATTCCAGTTGAGCCATTTCAAATCCTAAAGGATAATTCTGTTAAAGTGCTGCACTCAATATGCCAGCAAATTTGGGATAATCAGCAGTGGTCACAGGAATGAAAAAGGTCAGTTTCCATTCCAAGCCCAAAGAAGGGCAATGCCAAAGAATGCTCAAACTACCGCACAACCTCACTCATCTCACACGCTAGCAAGGCAATGCTCAAAATCCTTCAAGCCAGGCTTCAGCAATATGTGAGCCAAGAACTTACAGATTTCAAGCTGGGTTTAGAAAAGGCAGAAGAACCAGAGATCAAACTGCCAACATCCATTGGATCATCAAAAAAGAAAGAGTTCCAGAAAAACATCTACTTCTGCTTCATTGACTCTGCTAAGGCCTTTAACACAACAAACAGTGGGAAATTCCTAAAGAGATGGGAATACCAGACCCCCTTATATGCCTTCTGAGAAACCTGTGTGCAGGTCAAGAAGCAACAGTTGGAACTAGACGTGGAACAATGGACTGGTTCCACACTGGGAAAGGAGCACGTCAAGGCTGTATATTGTCACCCTGCTTATTTAACTTCTATGCAGAGTACATCATGAGAAATGCCAGGCTGGATGAAGCACAAGCTGGAATCAAGATTGCAGGGAGAAATATCAATAACCTCAGATATGCAGATGATACCACCCTAATGGCAGAAAGTGAACAACTAAAGAGCCTCTTCTTGATGAAAGTGAAAGAGGAGTGTGAAAAAGTTGGCTTAAAATTCAACACTCAAAAAACTAACATCAAGGCATCCGGTGCCATCACTTCATGGCAAATGATGGTGAAACAGTAGCTGACTTCATTTTGGGGGGCTCCAAAATCACTGCAGACAGTGACTGCAGATATGAAATTAGAAGATGCTTGCTCCTTGGAAGGAAAGTTATAAGCAACCTAGACAGCATACTAAAAAGCAGAGACATTACTTTCCTGAAAAAATTCTGTATAGTCAAAGGTTTGTTTTTTCCAGTGGTCGTGTATGGATGTGAGAGTTGGACCATAAAGAAGGCTGAGCGCTGAAGAATTGATGCTTTCAAACTGGTGTTGGAAAAGACTTTTGAGAGTCCTTTGGACTGCAAGGAGATCCAACCAGTCCATCCTAAAGGAAATCAGTCCTTAATATTCATTGGAAGGACTGATGTTGAAGCTGAGACTCCAATACTTTGGCCACCTGATGCGAAGAGCTGACTCATTGGAAAAGACCCTGAGGCTGGGAAAGATTGAGGGCAGGAGGAGAAGGGGATGACAGAGGGTGAGATGGTTGGATGGTATCACCAACTTGATGGACATGAGTTTGAGCAAGCTCTCCGGGAGATAGCAAAGGACAGGGAGGCCTGGCGGGCTGCAGTCTATGGGGTCACAGTCGGACATGACTGAGCGACTGGACAACAACAACAGCTGCCTGGAGCTCAGTCCTTACACTTCCATTTGTAACTCACATCACACAGTTTTTCCCCTGTGAGTTAGAGGCAGGTGGTCAAGGAGCCTCGATGCTGGCATTCAAGCCTATGTTCATTACTTCTGATCCTTGAAGTCACCCCCAAATTCATCAAAAATTAGTATTTTTATTCCTAATTGGCAGATGAGAAGAATAAGTACCAGGAAGTCTGAGCATCTTCAAAATGTGCTGCTTGGCGGAGGGGGAGGCCCTGGACTGGGGTTCGGGTCCCCTGGCCACTCACCCACAGGCTTCCTTCCTTGTTTCCTTCGAAAGAAAGTGAAAGTGAGACTCGCTCAGTCGTGTCCGACTCTGTGACCCCGTGCACTATACAGTCCGTGGGATTCTCCAGGCCAGAGCACTGGAGTGGGTAGCCTATCCCTTCTCCAGGGGATCTTCCCCCCAAGAACTGACCCAGGGTCTCCTGCATTGCAGCCGGATTCTTTACCGACTGAGCTATCAGGGGAGCGTTTGCTTCCTTTATCTCTGCCCAAATTTTACGGTCTTCGTGAGGATGTGCGTTCACAGGTAGGCACTCCCTTGCCCCTTTCCCTTCCCTTAGACTCATCACCAGCAGAAACGCCAGCACTTGCCTGCCTGTTTACTGATCTTGCCCCCTTCCCCCATCACAAGGTAAGCTCAGTGCAAGGAAGATATGTCTGTTACAATCATTGCTCTTACCCTCCAAACCTCGAACCGTGCCTGGCGCATCACCCTTGCCTCATCCTGTGTGAAATGTCTGGACCAGGACTTCTGAATGACCCAGGTATCTGGTTGGGATGCAGATTCTGACGCCCAGGGTAGCGCCTGTGATACCCCTATGGCTGATCAGGAGACCCCTCGCCAGGACATTCAGTTTTCCTTTAGCTCTGACGTGGAGGTGGGTAGAGCTGGCTGGAGGGAAAGGTAAGGGGAGGCCAGAATGGGCGGGTGGGAGGAGCAGAAAGGAACCTCTGATCGGGATTTCTCTAGCCTCAGTTATTCCCCCTGATCTCACGTGCATCTGGAATGTGTGACATGTCCAAGCGGTATTTGAGAAGCAGGTACTCCTCTAACCTCTATCCCAGAGCACTCTGATAAGCCCCCTGCCCCCATCCCCCGGCCTACCTGATGACCACACTAGGAGCTATGCTGCTGTTGAAAACCTGGTTCAATTCCTAAGCCTGCCTTAAAAACAGCCTGCAAGGCTGTAGCTGAAGGAACCATCACTCTCAAACAGGGCTTTTCTTTAGGGTCTGTTTGGCAAACACGTATGCGTCTTACTTAGAGGCAGGCCATGTCAGCAGTTTAATTTAAGGCATCAAATGAGAAGCAATCTGTCTGGTATAACCTTTTGCCGGTGAAATGAACAGCCTCTGAGCCAGCTCCCAGAGAACACTCTCATTATCCTGCTCACCGTGACATGGGACATATTGTCTCTTTTCTTGACTTGACCTTAACACATCACTGATGCAAAACATATTTCTAGTTTGAAAAATAGTCATCTAGAAAATAAAAACCATTTCATCAGCTCAGCCACAGTCCTGAGCCTCTGTGCTATTGAAAATATGTTTTATTTGTTTGATTTGTGCCACTGGTGGATTCTAGCCTTTTAAAAAATTAGGGAAATATTTGTGAGCAGAGAGGTGCCCTGCAAAAGAGTATGCTTTCCATTCAAAACCTGAAGTCAACAGACCAAGAACCACGGGAACACGGACTCTGATTCTGATCACCAAATGATCTTGGAAAATCAGGGCTAAAGGGACTTTTGTTTGGAAGTAAAAATTCATGGTCAAATTAAATAAAAAATAGAATAAAACCTCCATAATTATGTAAAACAGTAAAAACGTGATCTGCACTGTAGAGTTCCAGTGGAATGGGGGAGGAAAATTAAGGATCGTTTAGTTTAGTGAGGGAGGGAAATGGCAACCCCCTCCAGTGTTCTTGCCTGGAGAATCCCAGGGATGGGGAAGCCTGGTGGGCTGCCATCTATGGGGTTGCACAGAGTTGGACACGACTGAAGTGACTTAGCATAGCTTAGCTTAGTTTAGCTTAGTGAGACATTTTCAGAGATTAGGAAACTGCCCTGGAAGGGAGGCTTGCTTAAAAATATGCAGCTACAGTGGGAAGAGGCAGGACTAGAATTCAGATCTGGTTTGCAGCCGATGCCCTCCCATTTCACATACTTTCTTGATAAAAGTTCTAATGCAACACAAATAGTTGTACCGTTAATACCTGGCGCATTACTTATAGGAGTCTCCTGCATCCACGTCAGTGAGGATGAGCATCAGCTACTACTAACAGCAGCTGGAGCAGGATGCAAGCTTGTATTTCCCTCATTTCATAGAGCCCCGCTGGAAGGCAGATCTGCTGTGGGGACTGAGCAGAGACTAGGGACCACGCTCCCGGGGGATGCATGAACTCTCCTCCATCCGTTATTATCAACTCACGACCCAAGGCGGATGCGAAACCCCGCCTGTTGCGTCGACACCACGTGCTGGGAGGGGAGAAAAAGAGAACGAGGGGTGTTCTGCTGTCTCTTTCTCTCTTAAAGTGTTGTCTACACCTTTCCTCCCAATAGTTTCTGCTTGCAGCAGAACTGATATTGCCACAGAGGAAACTGGGAAATGTGACTTTCCATCCAACTGGGTTTTCCTGAAGAGGGCTTCCCTGGTGGCTCGGATGGTAAAGAATCCGCCCGCCATGTGGGAGACCTGGGCTCGATCCCTGGGTTGGGGAGATCCCCTGGAGGAGGGCATGGCAGCCCACGCCAGTGTTCTGGCCTGGAGAACCCCATGGACGGAGGAGCCTGGTGGGCGACAGCCCATGGGGTCGCAGAGTCGGACACGACTGAGCGACTTTCATTTTCACTATTCCTGAAGAAGAAAGAGAATACGGGTATTAGGAGGCAACAAGCTGTCTTTGCAACTGTACAAAGCGCATACGTGGCACTGACGGCAATTCTCCAGTCTAAATTTGGCCTTTTTTAATATCAGTGCACAAGGAGTCGTGGGGCTGATAGCGGCACGGCAGTTTGTGCTGGATTAACCCTCCCACAGATAACAATTAAACTGTAGGGAAAAAACAGAAACATAAAACCTCTCGAAGTCGCCGCAGAACAACCCAAAGTAGGCGGCTGTTAGAGGGGACTCAACCATTTAAAGAGGAGGCGCGCTCTGCGCGAGACCGGCTTCGACACCGCTTTTCCCGGGGAAGACTCAGTCTGCGCGGCACCAGGGAGGCTGGAGGCCGTCTAGGTTCGAGCAGAAAGCTGCCGTCTCCAGAGCTGAAGAGTCAGGGAAGTGTCCAGGAGGTTGGCCTTTGAATGGGAAATCCTGGGAATGAAACAGATCGTCGGAATCTGCATATAAACCGCCGTCGAGCCCGGGCTGACTCGCGTTCCACGCATGCGCGCGGGAGCCTGTTCAAGAGTTCCGCGAAGGCTGAAAAGATTAAAAGGATGTTTGAGTTCTGCCAGCACAGACAAGAAAGAGCTTAGAGTTTAAGTCCTTCCAAGTTAGAGGCACTTGACGGTTTGGTTTTAAAATAATTGTCACCTCTCTTCTCTTCCTCTTTGTCTGGGGCTCACACTGCATTGCGTGTTAGGCCACCGGCGCTGCACGCCGCAGAGTCGTTTCTGTTTTCTCCGCCCGGCCTTTTTTCCTCTCCGTTTTCAGCTTAGATCATTCCTGTTGCTATATATTCGCATCCACTGACTCTTCTCCAGCTCCATTTGCTCTTAAACCCATGTTCAATGGATTTGCCATTTCAGGCATTGTACTTTCAGTTCCAGAACGTCCATTTTTTAAAAATACAATTTCTGTTTCTCTGTTGAGATTCCATATCTGGTTCACTCTTTATGACCTTTTTTTAAAATCACAATACGTGAGCCTATTTATAATAGTTTCTTTAAAAAAAAAAAGAGACTTTGTCTGCTCCAATATCTGGATCACATCAGGTCTATTTCAACGCGCTTATTTTTTTCTTGAGTATTGGTCAGATTTTCCTTTTGCCTTCACTTATCTGTTAGATTTTGATTGGACACAAGACGTTCCAGACCATGTGTTGTAGAGATTCTGGCCTCTGTTATCTTCTCTGTTGATTTTTTTTTTACTTTGTTCCATTAGTTAAATTCTTGGCTAATGACCTTGAACTTATGGAGGCTTGGTTAGAGGGAAACATAAATCTCTTCATTAGAGAGAAAATATAAATCACCAAAAGCAGGACTGAAGAGGGGTAGCTTTATAGATCTTATAAACATTAAAAAGGTTACAGGGAATTATAAACAACAACCTCACACCAATATTCTAAAACTCAAGGGTAATGAAAAAACCCCTGTGTTGTCTCAACACAAAAATAATTTCACTGGAGAATTCTTTTAACCATTTAAGAAATAAACAATATGACTTTCACATCCTCTTTCAGAAAACAGAAGGACATTAAGAGGCTAGAATATAATGGAAGAAAATAAATGAAACAATCTATATGATCATTACCAATCGGTTTCAAGAAATACCAAAAAATGTTCTTCAGGATGAAGAAAAATGATATTAGGAGAAATAACAGATATGACTAGATATTAAAATATTAAGAAAAACACTTGACAAAATTCAATATTTATTTGTAATAAACATTCTAAGCAAACTAAAAATAGAAATGAATCTTTTCAACCTTACTATTTGCACATATAAAACCGTATAACTAAGATAATTATCAAAGATGAAACAATTTCCCCTAAGATCAGGAAAAAGGAGGTCATCTCTCATGATGTGTATGTAATATTGTATTGGAGTTCATAAGCCAGTACAATAAATTAAGCAAAGGAAATAAAAGTTATAAAGATCAGAAAGAAACAGCATTGTTTTTATTACTGCAGTTTTTTTTTTATTAAAACAATCCTAGGGATCTGCAAGACAACTAATAAAAACTAAGAAGTGAATTTAGCAAGGCTGCTGGATACAAAGGCAACGTACAAAAATAAGTAGCACTTCTACATATTAGTAGCAAACAATCAAAAAGTGAAAAAATGCAGATGCCATTTATAACAACATCAAAGCATAATATACACAGGGATAAATTTAAGGAAAGCAGTCAAGATCTTTACTCTGAAAGCAACTGTGAGTTGCTGAAAGTAATTACCAAAAACTGTAAAAATAGAGAAATGTAAGATATCAATTATCCTTAAATTTATCCAAATATTGAAACAAAAGCCCATTTAAAGTTCTAATGGGTCCCTAAAATGGCTAAATTGTTTGACAATATCCACAGCTGGTGAGGAGGTACAGTGATTCACTGACCCTTTCATTCATTGGTACTGGTAGCAGTGAGACATCCACTTTAGAAACCAGTTTGAGTTTTCTTATAAGGATGATGTTTATAGCATATCCTGTGACTCAGCAATGCCACTCCTAGGCATTTACCCAAGAGATTCCACTCCTAGGAATATACCCCATAAAACAGTTACTAAAATATCTATAACTCTTTATATACATTGGTCAAACAGGGCTTCCCTGGTGATTCAGTCAGTAAAGAATCCACCTGCAGTGCAGGAGACCTGGGTTCGAGTCCTGGCAGGGACGATCCGCTGGTGGAGGAAATGGCTACCCAGTCCAGTGTTCTTGCCTGGGAAAGCCCATGGACAGAAGAGCCTGGTGGGCTGCAGTCCATGGGGTTGCAAGAGTTGGACATGGCTTAGCCACTAAATCACTATATTGGTCAAAAACTGGTAATATCCCAAGTGTCTATTAAAAGTAACACAGATAAATTGTGGCATATTCATACAATGGAATACTACTCAGCAACGACTGATACACCCAATAGGATAAGTCTCAAAAACAATCGTGTGAGGGAAAGACATTGGACACAAAGAATACGTGCTCTGTGATTCCACTTATAGGATATTCAATAACAGGCAGAAATAACATGTGACAGAAACCAGAACAGTGATTGAGCTGGAGTGAGGTGACAGGGAAAATTCCTAGGGTGGTACAGACACACAAATGTACTTATAAATGCACAAACACATGTATATTATATAGCTTGTTTTATATATATTATACAGCTTGAGGTATTACAAAAGGCTACATATTTTTCAAAGTTACAAAGAACTGTAACTTAACACATGTGCATTTTATTGTAGGCAAATTATATTTCAATTGAAAAAATATTACTTTTTAAAATATGAGTTCCCATCAGTAGGGTACATTTTGGTCTAAGCAAGAACAGTGAAATCCCTCTTGTCAGCATGGCAAGGACAGCTAGCTGGTTACTTAATTTTAAAAGTTTATTAAAAATCATTTAAGTATATATATTTTTCAATATTTTATTTTTCATATAAAAACACACATATATGCATTCATTTGCTAATCTTTTGATGTATAAACAAGACTGATTTTGTGTTCTACACTGTCATTCTTGAATAAACTATCTCTATAACACATCATCTATGATTTCTAGCTTCAATTTCTTTAAAAAAGAGTCCGAAATTAAATTCATTTTTGAAGCAAACTAAAATCCCTCAGGTCTTTATAATGTTTTCCACATTCTACACCTTGTGTGCCCTATAACTAGCCTGAAGGATTTTTCTTGTCCCTATCTTTTCATCTGAATTTTTTTGAAAGCATTCGACTTTGTTTTTATAGCAGAGAAGTGACGACTCTCTTTTTTCCCATTCTTATTTCATTGGTTTACATGATATTTAATTTAATTACAGCATCACAATAACCATACAATTTTGCATTTAGGCAATGCTCATATCCCCATAATTTCTCATTTAAATCCAAGATAATGGCCTCCTTCCATACAAAAGGATGCAGTAAAGTCATAGGAAGATGAGGGACTAGAGCGACAGGAAGATGAAGGGAAAGAAAGCTCTGTCCTTTTAGTCTGTAAACCTCTTAAAGGGCCTCTCATCCCCTGGCCCAGCTTGCTCAGCTTTTGCCCCCAGAGCTAAGATCCACAGTGAAACCATGGCAATCCTCTCAGGCCTTTCCTGTCTAGGTTCCTTCTTTTATCTGAAACGGGAAGGTAAACATTGGTTTAAAGGCCTTTACAACCACTGTTTCCTAAGTGGTCAAGAAACAGATGAAACAGTACCCAGCTCCCTAATATTCTGGAGGATGCAGACTAACCGTAGTAAGACACGACTGCAGGGAAGCTGGAAGCAAACAGGTGATCAGTAAGAACTTCCACACTCTGCTGGTGGAAATGGGAGTTCCTTCAACAGTTTTGGGAAACGGTGTGGATTCACCCAATGAAATGGAAGGTACGCAAGGCGCAGCAGTTTTTCTCCTAAGCACGTATCCTGTGTGCTTGTGTGCACTGTGATACCTGTACAAGGACATGTTTGGTTTGGAAACGATCCGAACGCTTTTCGGTAGTAGAACAGCATTTCCACACAATGAAATGCATGGATCCTATGAACACTATCATGTAAAAAAAGAAAGCTACAAAGCAATACACACCATGTGATTCTTTCATGTAAAGTTCAAAACCAAGATACATTTTTAAGGATTCAAATAGGTGGTGTTTTTTTATATATCAAAATGCAGGTTTCCTGGAGTGCTCTTTATTAAACAATGACCCATCTTTAATACTTCCCCACGTTTGTTTCATTAATTTCTCACTCACTCTTTTAAGCTTCAGGGGTAGCTAGAAGACACTTTAAGACTACTCAGATGGCAAACCCTGAATCTCTTTCACCTCCTTTTTCACCGGCCACACACACATTTTCTTTCTTTTCAGTGAACAAAAACAAAAGCAAGAAAATGATTTCTATAGAGGTCAGGAGAGTGATTTTATCTAGAAGGAGGGAAGTGTCTGGGCTTGGAAAGGGGAGTCTGGGATAGGGGCTTCTGGGGTGCCAGCCTTGTTCTCTGTATTAAACAGCACTTGCTCTGTGATTTTAATAAACTGTATCAAACATACACACAGTGTGTTACCTGCTTTTCTCTGTTATATTCACAAGATATTTCAAAACACGGAGTGTCTTATATAGTTTACTTAATTCTCCCTGCCTCCCCCCAATTCCATGTTAGGGGATCACTTTCAAATGTATCATTCATCCTTGGAGGCAATGAAGACTCTGATCACTAATATTCTTAGACTCTGGTTAGCTCCACAGATGAAGTGTAACTAGGAAGAAATGGGGGCAGTAACATTCAACAGCAGCCACAGGGAAAAAGAAAGGAAATGGGCTAAACATCCATTAGGATACATTTGAGCAAATTCAGTCATCTACGTTATCTTAACAAGGGGTGCCAGTAACTTAATTTTCACATTAAACCCTATTATTTCAGTATCTATGAGTGTGTTTCCAAGTATTTGCCTCTCTATATTCATCCATGGGCCCTGAATAGCAATCCATCTTTTGATTTGGAATCGAAGAAACGCTAATACAAGCTTCATTGAAATCCAATTATCAAGATGTCTTTTTTTTCCACTTAAGCCAATAAGTGAGTCAGTTGCAAGATGCTGCTTAAATTACAGTAGAATTATTTTCTAACAGAATCAAGCTTGCTGAGCTTTTACCATTCATTTTGGTCTTATTTATAAAAATTATCATCGTCAGTAGCCACCCAGGCCCACCAAAGCAGCATCTATTTTTTTTTTTTAACAGTGCTTTTAAAAAGCCCTTTAGTTCACTAGTTTTTCATTTTCCATTATGTTAATCACTAAAAACTCCAAGAAACAAAGAAGACTAAATAGGTTGCATTCAGTCGACACTGTCTTCTAATATTAGCACATGAGCACACACACAGCCACCCCACTGGAAAACTTCAGGTTATAGAAAGGAACTCAGGGGAGCGCCCACCAGCCTGATCTAGCCACGAATTCTCCTGCCACTTGATCTGATGACAAACTGAAAAAAGTATAAGAAACACCCACCCATCACATGGTGAATAAAAGAGCTGAAATAATCACACACTCTTTGGATGTTTCTCTCTTCTTGGGCTGAGGACAGTCATAGAGTTTTATTAGCCAAGCAAAATCATAGGAAAGGAAATACTCTTTATGAGATGATGTTAGTTTTCCAAAGTTTATTTCTTGGAGATAGAAGGTTGCATTTCGGGGGTTGAGGAAATAATACTGCTACATGTGTTTCTACTAAGTGTCTCAAGAAACGGGGGATGAATTTTAGTAAGCTTGATAGCCACATGGGAAACAGCCTAGTATTCAGCAGTGGTAGGATCGGTAAATAAATCGCGGTTTGTTCATGTAATGAAATGGATAGACTTTACCCTGACTGTTCTTTTCAGCTATAGATTTTCACATTATCAGACAAGCCTCTGTGTTACTAAAAGGTTTCGATGCCAGATTTGACTGTGCCGTTGAAAGGGAAGCGATAATAAAGGGCCCCGGTGCGCTACAGAGCAGCTCAGGGCTTCTGCGTGGGGAATGACGCGGCAGACACGCCGCAGGAGTCCTCGCCGCTGCTTCCCTCCCACGTGGACAGCTGCTCCGCCAAGTTCGGGTGATGGGCCGGGAGAGTTAGGCAACGCTGTGCTCCCAGCGCAGGAGCGAAGAGGGTTGGACCAGCATCTTCTTCCTGTTCTGCCACCTGCTTAGACGGGGGTCCTGGTAAACTCCGCTTCACACAGAGCTAGCCTCACCCCCACCCAGGCAGGGGAGCTCGCATCTAGGGTTAGCAATTCTGGACCACCAGTCGACCGACTTACACAAGGTAGGAACTTTCTCTTAGCATCTGACAAAGTATTCGATACAGAGTAGCTTGCCACAGAGGCACACATTGCGAAGCACCTTAATAAACAAGCGCTGGTGAATCCACTCCTCCACTTACGAAGCAGAACTGCGGATTGAGTGGCAGCCCTCCGTGCGGTCCCATGCCTGCCTGCCAAGTGCCACCAGCGCTCTAAACCTTCGCAAGGATTCCCTTTTCCTTTTCCCGTTCTTATTGGTAAACTGTCTCCCTGAGCAGCGGCTGATTTAATTTTGCTGGCTTTCACTAGATTCTAGGATAGAACATACTTGGTTGTCCGCCTTCCTCTCAGGTTATTCTGCCTCAGTTTCCTTTGAAGGGTTTGCTTTCTCTTCCTGCCTTCCAAATTTTGGAGTGATCAAAAACACAGTCCTTAGACTTCATTTTCTATTTAAAGTAATGGATGATGACCAGAGATGATAATTTCAGACAGACTCAGGGTTTAAAATGCCATCTGTATACCACTCCTCGGAACGGAGCTCCTGTATCAAACTGCGTAACTCAATGTACTCATTTGGATGTCTAATAAGCATCTCAAAATTAACTTAACCTGAAATTAAGCCTTTGATATCCTTCCCTAAAATCTTTCTTTTCTTCTTCATAAACAAATGAAACACCATTATAATTTTAAACAATGCCACCCCTTTGTTCTATTTTTTTTTCCTCTGCAAGATTAGATAGATATGTTGGAGAGCCTCATAATACGTCCCATGTGCCTTAACCTGTCAGCCATCCATATGGAAATTATCCACACGAAGGAAAAAAAAGCATGGTTTTGTTTCAAGTTTTCTTTTACGTTACTCAGATCTACCTTTCAGTTTATGAATTCTCTCTATAGCTGAATCCTTTCTTCTAATGCCTTTCCATTTTAACATTCAATTATGTTTTCATTTCTAGAAACTTTATTTTAAAAATATTTTTGTTCATCTTTTGGTAGTTTTTTTCTTATACATGTTATAAATAATTTTTAATATATTTGAATCCTTCAAACATCTATGCTGAATTATGTATCTTAGCCTTTGATATTGAAGCCTCTGAGGATGGGGGTCTTGTCATTTTTTCCCTGTGGACTTGCAATAATGCTGGCTTATTCCTGCTATTCTCTGTGATTTAGAGAGTGAGTTCATGCTTGCTGGCATGCTATTTGTTGGTTGGGATGATTTCTGCCTGTTTCTCTTGGGCAATGGGAACTCCTGTAATGAATCCTTTAAAAATAGTTATAGGCAACACAAATGATGCAAATACTGTCGATTCAGATAAGCCCATGTGGATGGCAGCCAGTGACACCAATTTTCAGGAGACTCTTTCAAAAAACAACCTATAAATAGCCAAGGCTGAAAATGGTAATTTTTCTTACTGTCTGCCTCTTCAACTTGCTTTTCCTTGTTTTATTTTCGTTCACTCTTTGTAAAAGGCTGCTGCCTTTCCTATTGGTGCTCCCTCTAATTATCACATCCACTGCGCTCCACTGCTGTGGCTAATTTTTAAGAATATCTTCTTGCTAGGCCATGAGCAATTTCAGGATGGGAATGAGTTTTATTTATTTTCAAATGCCCAGTGCCTGACACATGTTTTTAACTCAATAAATTTATTTACTTTGAGAAAAAAAAAAGAAGCTAAGTAAATGAATGTTTAGAAAATGGTATTTTAAACAAATCTATTATTTAAATCCTTGAGGTTTTCAATCTTATCTCAGTACTCAGTGGCCAAATGAGAACCTCCTAAATTCAGTCTTGTTTATTATTCTGAGTTAGTTGAACCTCCATAAAGTCTATAGTGAAACACACAAGGGCACCGGCTGCTTCATGCCTCACACCCGACCAGCATCAGGGAGGCCATTTATTGTCTCTAAAAGAAAACAAAAGACACTGTGTTTTCTTTCTCTTTTATTGCAACCCATTGCAAGGTCAAAAGATTCACAGAAATATAGAAACTACAAACTGGATGAATTTCCTTTACCCACTCAAAAAGACATTAAAGACGAAAGACCAGACTTTTCCACTACAGCAATATATTTCATATAGACTTTATTCTGAAAATACTGTTGACATTTTGGAGAGGATAAAAAGCCCTGCGTTAAACATGTTCACATATATTTATGACATTCTAAGCAAAAAAAGAAACTTTAGATTGCCCAGGAAAAAAATTATTTTAAGCCTTGTTTCAAAGTAGCTAACGAGAACACATTCAACAACCATCACAGGATCATTCAAGGTGATGTTTTCTTAGTTGTTTTTGATTAGTGCTTTGAGGCTGGATATGGTATTTCTACAGATCCCTACAAATACACCAAAGCAGTTTTCCAGGTTATGATGCGTCCGGCTTTCTGGATTAGTCGACACCTTAAAGAATAAGTGCAAGTCGCCCACCCCACCCCCACCCCCCAGGCTAACGCATGTTACAGTGCTGTGCTTCAGATTCAAACAATGCAACATTAAAAAGAAATCAGTTATACACTTCTGAAACCACTGGACACCCAAACTGTAACGCTCCCAAGATTATCACAACTTTGAACGGAAATGGCACCATCTATATCATTGCTGGCTCTCCCCTCTTCTTTTTAACTATTTAAAATATAGTGTGACATATATAAAAATTAAACTTTGCTTATTCACTCAAGCTATTACTATACATGTCATCTTATAAATTAGTTTTGGATTTAAAAACCAGTTAAAATATTGTGACTTAAGATATTTTTCAGTGGTGGGGAAATGAATATGAAGACGATACCGTTGGATGTGTAAGAAGAATTACAATTTATTAATAGCAAACAGCTTTTTTTCTTACATAAATTTTATTCCCTTCAAATTAAATTAGTAACCCATTTAGTGATGGAAAAAATACTTTTGGTGTTTAGCGACTAGATTTTCCAAACTGACTGGAATTAAAAGCAAAAACATGCCACATCAGAAACATGTTGACATGATCAAAGGAAACAGTTGTTTACATAAAAAGAGTTATTATAAATAAGAGAATGGTACTTGAATGTAAAGCTATTTTTCACTTCTTACAGCTAGTATCATTTTAGAAACACTGGGACTTCTATAAACTGAAATTCAAATCTGAGTATATCTGTTAAAGACCAAAAAAAAAACAAAACAAAAAAACAGTTATGTCCACATTGAGAAAGAATAAATAGCAAACTCACAAGTCAGGGTTTTGTATATCTAACTACTGTGAAAGATAATCACGCTTTAGCTTAAAAAGGCTCCCTGCTGTCTTGATTATAAATCAAGACTTAGGAAAGGTTATTATGAGCCTGAGTCCCTACTATGAATTAATTGTAAAGATGTGTGAAATCAAAATGTATATTCATTTACTAATAGGTATTGCCTAAACTGAAAGCTGGAGATCTTTAACTAAACAAAAAAATGCTTATTTCTGCCAAGTGTAAACAGAATCTTAATGAAAAGATTTTCTAACTTTTCTTCTAAACTCATACATTAACCAGCAATAGATCTTTGCATAAGGACTAGTGAAAATATAACATGCACATCTCCAAAAAACCTGTTCTAAAGCCCAAAGCAAAACAAAAAGAAAAAACAAATCAATAGAAAGATTGTCTACTTATAGCTCATTCATTAATCTTCTATTAATGTGACTAGCCCCGAATCTCAGAAATATACTTTCATAATTACCAAATTAACAAAAATAATTAAATGATCTGTAGAGTTTTTTTTTAATAACTGCACACTATTAATTACATTGGTGACTTTAATGTGGATAATGCTAAGATTAGCTCCAAATATCATTAAAATATATCCAGACCAGTTACTATCCGTGAAATAAAAGCTAATAAAATGTTAACGTAAAACTCAAATACGTAGTACTCCAGAGAATTTGGCAGAATAGTGAATAATTAACTTTTATGAGCTGGCCAGCAGGGTTCAGATCGCTGACTCCACACGGAAACTTCACAGAAGGCCCTGCTCTCTCTAGTCCCTAAGCCGCCCACTGGACGGCAGGTGGGGAGCCCCGTGGGGGCAGGGCGCTAGGGGGAGTGGCAGGGGAGGGCGGGGCCTGGAGAAAGGCCTAGGGAGAAAGTGCGTGCGTGCGTGTGAGCGCGCACACGTGTGAGACAGGATGCGAACAGACACCCGTGGATGTGCTTGAAATCTTGAAAAGCAGTAGTTCTCAGGCTTCCAATTAGGGCCACGTCACTCCCTTCTGGTGACCATCCGCAGAACTGCACAATCCTTTCTCATCAAAAAAGAAGGCACTTGCCTTCATTTGGGGGCATCTCCACTGGCAGAAATTAGAAGCTCAAAATAATGGATCCTTTTTTTTTTTTTGATTCCACAGTAAAAAAAAAAAAAAAATTAGAGAAATAAACCTTTGAACTTAAAAACGAAAGGTCTGTGCCTGTCAAAATCTTTCATTTTTAAGACAAAAAAGACCAGCTCACCTGGGAACAAATAGCAACTGCGTGGACGCTATGCAGTATGCAAACGAGACACGGACACACACAGGGGGCACACGCAGGGACACAGCACAGCCGCGCCTCGGCCGGGGCCACCCGCCCCAGCTCCGCACCCTAGGAGGAGGCGGCAGACACGCCGGGCGTCCAGCCCAGCTGGTAGGCCCTCTCCAGCGTCCTCTTGCAGTCCTGCAGGACGGTGCTGAAGGTGATGTGCGGGTACTGCTGCACCAGCTGCTCCACCGTCACCTCGTTGACCTGCCAGAGAACAAGAGCCACCATCACACACGGGCACCGCGACCCCCCTCGTCCTTCTCAGCAGCACCAGCAAGTGTTTGCTGGGAAGACCTGCCCTAAGTATGACATTCTACCCGGTACTAGGTAGTACTAAGTTTCGTGTAGTACTAAGTACCACTAAGTTCTACATAGTACTAAGCTCTACATAGTACTAAGTTCTATGTAGTGAGAGTGAAAGTGAAGTCGTTCAGTCGTGGCCGACTCTTTGTGATCCCATGGACTGTAGTCTACCAGGCTTCTCTGTCCATGGGATTTTCCAGGCAAGAGTACTGGAGTGGGGTGCCATTTCCTTGTCCAGGGGATCCTCCTGACCCAGGGATCGAACTCAGGTCTCCTGCATTGCAGGCCGATGCTTTACCCTCTGAGCCACCAGGGAATTTACATAGTACTAAATTCTATGTAGTACTAAGTACCAAGTAAGTAATGCTAAGTTCTACGTAGTACTAAGTTCTACGTAGTACTAAGTTCTACGTAGTACTAAGTGCTATGTTCCCCCCATGGGTTTTTTTTTTTTTTTAAGATGTAAGATACCAGGAAGTTAGTGCTTTCTGGGAGCATAAATGAGCATGCTTGCCTAGGTCTGAACCATGTCCATTGAAGGGTGAGTGCCTGGGAGGGGAGGAAGCATGAGACACTCTCACGCATCTCTGACTCTGCCACCCACCTGGCAGCTTTTTTAGGAGAGAACCATAGGCTGCTGGAGAGGATGCACGGGACTCCGGATAGGAGTGCTGGGCAAAATGTTCATATTTCTTTCCCTTAAATGTTAAGGTGCTGGCAAACCTCAGGCCCCTTTGTGGAAAAGGGCTGAAAATGCGGGGAATCAATCACTAAAATATACATGGCTGGCAGGTCAGAGATGGCCCCAACAGACCTTAACCATCAAAGACACCACCTTGATTCTTGATTAGACAAGGCAATCAGACAGGCCTAATTAAAACTAACACCTTTTCAATTGCTGTGCTGTGAAGGGATTAATTTGTCAATTATTTTTAAGCTGATTGCAGTTCATATCACAAAAGTAGACAGCTTCCTTCATCCTTCAGATAAATAAATGATTAACCTAAGAACCGCAACTTTTAGGTTGCTTTATTTAAAATCTTTATCGAACACTTCGGCATTTTCAAATACAATAATGCTTCATTTATATTGAATAAGCTGGTCTGCAAGAAGGTTCTGCTGAGACACATTTTTGTGCTTGCTCTCCACGTCTGTCCACTACTGAAAAAGATCAGGACCATCAGGAAAAACCTCAAACAATATCAGACCCTTGCAATTTGCTTTGAAAGCCAGCTTGGGAGTATGCTGACCGTGACATTAAGTCCTCTGCACTTTTCTGAAATAACATGGTGTTTTGTTAAACTATGTTACATGTAGTCTTTGTTAAATTCAGAGTTGATATTTCCACATTGCACTGATGAGGCTTATTTTTTTGTCAGAATTTCTATTCAAGACTTTCTTGTATTGAAATCAATTGTCATTCCAAATTCAACCAAGCTATGCAGTTCAATCTTTTTGTGTTACAATGTATGACTTTTGTTTACAAAAACACGGAGAAAATAATTTTGAATAAAAAGAAAAACTGATATACAAGTCAGAGTTGAGAATATCAGCTGCTGACCTTAAAAGGATTTCTAAGCAACATAACATCTTTTAAAATTTAAAGTCTACCCAAGTCTAGCTTGAGTGAGTCTGCCTGAAACAGTAGCTGACAAAGTCTTGCATCGCCTGGCTGTGCCTGTCTCTCCGGGACATTTCCGATATTATCCAGTCACCTGACCTCATGTCAAGTTACCAAGCTGTCCGAGTCCTTTCTGGCCTCAGGGCCTTCGCACCTGCCGTTCTCTTTATCTGGAACACTTTTAAACCTGCCGCCCCCTTCAGAACCCGCTCCCCACGGCTAGTCCTCCTCATCCTCCGTTCAGCGTCATTTCTCCAGGGAGCTTCGAGCCTTGCTCTCAGCCTGCTCCCCTCCTCAAATCAGGCGAGGCTTCCAGGTCATTCTCTCTTCCAACACTGCCTACTTTTTCTTCATGGTACCTTCAAAAGTCAGTTTATAATTGCTTTGCTTAATGTCTGCTCCTGTTCCAATGTAAGAGCCACAAGAACCATGATCCTTTTGTCATTCGTGAGCCAGACTTACTTCTTAGTGAATGAAGAAAACAATAACAAACTACAAACGGAAAACAGAAACCCAAGAGCAAAGTGCTGCCAGACACCAACACGCTACTGGCCAAGACCAGCAACCTCCCCAAGACCCGTCCTCAGCGCGGGGACGCGCTCCTTCAGAAGCTCCCTGGGCGAAGCTGCACGGGGCACTCCTGCTCTGAGCCCACGTGGGCACCTGCAGGCCCATCGCTGCAGCACCCTCAGCCTGCACCGCAGTCATCTCTCCACTTGACTCTCTTCTACCTGAACCAAGTCTGGGCACCAGAGACTGCCTTTTCTCTTTGGTGAGACTATAGAGCTGTGCACAAAGCAGAGGAGAAACGCGGTGGCCATAGCTGACCTTGCAGTCAACCAGGCACAGGTGGGAATCCTGGCTTCACTTCGAAATTCAGTTTCCTCAACTGCAAAAACAGGATAGAAGTACCGACATCATGGGATGCTACAAGGATAAAATAATATGCCTAGCACTGTGACTGTGGTGCTGGAGAAGACTCTTGAGAGTCCCTTGGACTGCGAGGAGATCCAACCAGTCCATTCTGAAGGAGGTCAGCCCTGGGATTTCTTTGGAAGGAATGATGCTAAAGCTGAAGCTCCAGTACTTTGGCCACCTCATGTGAAGAGTTGACTCATTGGAAAAGACTCTGATGCTGGGAGGGATTGGGGGCAGGAGGAGAAGGGGACGACCCAGGATGAGATGGCTGGATGGCATCACGGACTCGATGGATGTGAGTCTGAGTGAACTCCAGGAGATGGTGATGGACAGGGAGGCCTGGCGTGCTGCGATTCATGGGGTCGAAAAGAGTCAGACACGACTGAGCAACTGAACTGAACTGAACTGAACTGAACACTGTGACTGACATAAAAAAGTCCTCATAATGGTGGTTACTATAGTAGAGCTGAGGCTCAATAAATGATCATTACTGAGTTGGTTAATGCTATGGTAGGGTGACCAATTCTCTACAGTGATGTTCAATATTGTTCAACTTCTGAGATATTTCAGAAATAAACCTTGATAACATTAGCTATCACCACAGGGTAAGAAGCAACCTTGATAATACACTTCATATATAA
The DNA here is from genome assembly GCF_042477335.2 of Ovis canadensis. NCBI lineage: Eukaryota > Metazoa > Chordata > Mammalia > Artiodactyla > Bovidae > Ovis > Ovis canadensis. The sequence goes on from NC_091249.1 coordinate 119,500,849, forward strand.
GAAGAATCTATCCTATCTTAAGGCTCTCTGGAGAAGGGTCCAAAACTTTTCTTAGTAACAGAGTCTGGGTTTTCAACAGCCGTTTTCAGGAAACCCTCCCTTGCCTTCACCCGATGTTCCCCCAGGCTGCGGGTGAGGTTACTTTCTTCCCCGCTTCCACAAATAAACTTGGAAGGAGGTTGGTCTCACTCAGGAACAGGTGAAGTCACCTGGCCGAAGGATTTTCAGAAAATCTCCCTCAAATGGCAGAGAAAGTAGATGTGGCCCAATCACCAGCATTCAAGAAATAGCTAACTGAAAACAGATGAAAAAAAGGAGGCAGAAGAGAAAACCTCCAAACCCACCAGAAAGATGGGCTTGTCTTCTGCAGTGCGTCTCTTCTGATCTACACATAGGCCTGTACAAAGTTTTACACCAAGGACTGACAGGCATTTTGTTTGGAGGCCCAATTTTTATAAAGATAAAGTATCACCATGTGATAGCTGCCATGAAGAGAGATAAAATTCACCTTAAGCAAACTTGATACATGAAGATACTGATTTATGAAGTACAGGAATTAGCTTCAGTTAGGGGTTAACTGTCGACTCTAGCAAAGACTCATGGTAGGGTTGATTTAGTTAGTCAGCTCTCTTAATGTGTTTTTATATCCCTTGATTTACCGAAATTCAGTCTACCTTTTCTGTTGCATAAAGCAAGGCCCACCGATAGCTGAGAATACACAGTGGGCTAGATTTCTGGCTTTCATAGGTTGTGGGTTAAAAAAGGACAGTTATCTGGTTTTGTGTAGCTGTATAAAACACGCTACAGGTAATCCTCTGTGGATATAATGTGTCTTCTAGGCAGTCCGTTTGCTAACTGTGTTCTGTAAACTCTAGAAAATAAAGCAGTAGGGGAAATGCAAATACTCCATTTCAGAGCTTTGTTGGTAGAAGCTATTCAGGGGAAATACATGTGTTCCCACTAGGGAAGGTTCTATCTTTTACTTATAGTGTCTCCCGGCGATGAGGTGTGACACATTTTATACTGAAACTATTTTCATTTACTCCTCACAAGTATACACTATGCTCACCTCTTTGTATAGACTCCAAAAGCAGTTTGGTGCCTTACAGAAAAAGTTGGGTGTAAGACACTGGGGCGGTCCAAATCATTTCAGCTCTCAGGCCTACATAGGTGTTTCTGCAGACACTGTCATGCACAGCTCCACTTGCAAGAATGAAAAGAACTATTCTCGTTCCAACTCATAGAATGTATGTAACATAAAAACGGAACACGAAGATGAATTTTAAAAAATTTTCCCATGATCCTTGGTCATCTGTTCTTAATTTCTTTTTCCTCTGCTGCAAACTATCAATGGCAATTTCTATATTACACGTAAGATTTGAGAAATGCAGTGGATCTTCTTAAAGAAATACTCAGCAGTGTCATTTGGAGAAATTACTGTGATTAAAGGGGGGGGGAAAGCATGTACTGCAGGGTTTTTTTTTAAAATATAAGAAAAATTGGATTTTATAGTTCTCTCCAAAGACTGTATAACCATAATTTACACTTTCAAAATTATTATAACTCTTTTTAAGGTAGTAGCAATTTGTCTGGTATTTTAATCTATTTTGAGTTAACATCTATTAGCACTTTTTGAAAATGTGAGGCAAATTGCTGTGCTAATTAAGGTAAATGATACCATACTTTCATCCTATCGCTGCGGCTACTATAGCAGGGTGAGGAGAGACTGGGCAGGGTTTCTGAGATTCAGTTTAACCTACTTACCTAAACCATCACCTGTTTCTTCAGCTCCTTATAGACACTTTCCCAAGAAAATTCCAAAAAGTTTAAGATTAGGCCTAAATTATCTCTCCAATGATACCTATTGTTCAAAAGATACAATATCTGATGAAATCTGTTGAAGAAACCATTCATTTTAAGTTATTCTCATTTCCTCTTTGATTCATGTTATAAAATAGAATGTATTGTGTCGAGGGGAAATATTTGGCACCGGAGTATATGAAAACTACACTTAAGAATATAATGACTTACTTAAAATCACTTTTTTAATGGAGAAAGTTTCCCTGCAAAAAGTGAACATCAGTCCAAAGCACCCCGAGCAATGAACGTATCGCATCTTTCCTGGACCATAAGTTCCTTGACAGCGAGGAGTACGTTAGTCATCTCCGCGTTTTCAGGCCTACACATACCACCTGGCACATTCCCATCCCATCACAATATAAGCCCCTGCTTCTCCTCACTGCCAAGCCCCTCGCAGCAGGCGCGTGCCTGGCACATAGAGAATACTCAGTGATAACTGGGTGGCTGAGTGTTGCTCCATGAGCGTGTACCAAGTAACCAGAGAAGCACCAAATGGTACTGCGTCAGAAACGGTAGCGACAAGCTCACCTTGCGCCCAGACTGCTCCGCTACAGTGGGGGCAGGCTCTAGAAGCTCAAGAGTGCGGCAGCTCCAAACTCCTTTAACCCTTCACAGTTCACACACAAGGTGATTCTTGGAGCTCCTCTCCTTTCTCTTCTTGCCATCTGACTCCACCGGGTACCTCCATCCTGACACACCTTGCCCGGGCTTCCCAACGCTTTTGCACAGGAGACCACAGCAGCTCCCGATGGCGGTTTAGCATCACGAGCTGAGGCTTGCTGGGCTACATGGCCGCTGGGCGGTACTAAGAAGTGCTGAGGCTATAGTGCAGCAGTCCCTCAGTCGTGTCTGACTCTTTGAGACCCCATGGACTGTAGCCCGCCAGGCTCCTCTGTCCATGGGATTCCCCAGGCAAGAACACTGGAGTGGGTTGCCATGCCCTCCTCCAGGGGATTTTCATGACCCTGGGATCCAACCCGGGTCTCCCACATTGCAGGCAGATTCTCCACCATCTAAGCCGCCAGGGAAGCCTTAGGCTATACTTCAGATGGACTGATGGCAGCCCTTCCTACTGGGGATGTGTGGCTCAGTACGCTGGGGAGACAGCGCTGAGAAGCAGGCTCATGGCGCCTGGCCATGTGCAGGTTCCAAAGCTTTGCAGAAACCCATGATTCACAAGCTTTCACACTTCAGTTCGCAGCACCAGGGCCACCCTGCTCAGGGTAGCAGACCCAGGAGGTCCCCACAGAAGACTCTGCAATTTGGGGACATTTAAGGTTCCTTCTGAGGTCACAGTTGTCTGGTGGCAGGGGAACCGTGGACAGAGTGTCTGACTCAGAGCAACGCTATTCCCACCTTCTACTTGCCTGGGCTTCAGCACCTCTGCTCGCCGTCACTGTTACTTGAGGGGCTCTTTTTGGGGGGGTTGTTGGTGGTTGATTGGTTTCACTGTCACAGCCATATTTGGCATTTGTTGTCTCAACTGTCCACGATCCCCATCCTTTGTGGCCCCGGGGGCTGGCTTCATGGGAGACAGTGTCTCCACGGCCTGGGTGTGGGGGAAGGCTTCAGGACGATTTACGTGTGTTTACTCCGCACTCTATTTCTCTTACTGTTACATCGGCTCCACCTCAGAGCATCAAGCGTTAGATCCTGGAAGTCGGGGAACTCTGAGCTACTACCAAGGGCAGTACAGTTCCAAACAGGGAAAAATTCTCCCACTGAAACTGCCACACGTGCCCCATGGAGAAACACTGTACTCTTCCAGATTAGGTGCTCATGAGGTAGGATAGAAACTGAGGACTTTTTTTCTTCATGGCTTATTTTGGCAAAATACTTGAAAATAATTTATTTTTCATCCTAATGACCAATAAGGCAAAATGAAAGTATGTCCCCATCCTAGTAAGGACGGAGGAAAAACGTTCAGTGAGCATCTACAATTTTCCAAGCATCTAAGCATGAACGCTGCTGGTTACAGATGAATCGCACCTCAGACAAAATCAGCATTTCATGTGGGGTCACAGCTGGTGAATGCAGCCAGGATCGCAATCCAGACCCGCAACGCAGGCACTCTGGGCCCCGGGCCACCCTGCCCTGCACGCCGTGCACTGCACCAACTGTCTCACCAGGGCCTCGCTGAGCACCCTCCTAGGAAATGGTCACAGACGTTCATTTTCCAGGTAACACAGAATGACTCCGGGCTACCGTAACAGGTTTCAAAGACCTTTACGACCTCTTCAAAACGGCTGCTCTGCAGGAATGTGAATTCTAATGGGTCTCCTTAATTCCAACGGATCTCCTTAATTCTAACAGATCTCCTTAATTCTAACTGCTCTTCTCTGGCCTGCAGAAGATCCTGTTATGGAAATGTGGTTGCGTGAGACCCTGAGACATGGAGGAAGCGTGATGAAGCCACAGGACTGCCGTGGGCCTTTGAGGAGGCCAGTGGCCAGCCCACGCCATAACCCGGCGTTCCCTCCCTGCAGTCTCCTGTCCCTCTGGGTCCCAGAGGCAGACGGGCCAGCCTGGCAGGGACAGCCCCCCACCCTCCTGAGCAGAGAGGATGGACAATGAAAGCGGGGAGAGCAAAGCCTGAGAAATGCGTTCCGGGGCACGGAGAGGCGGCGGGGGGGCAGAACTTCGCAGGCCCCGACCTCCGCCAGGAGGACTGGAAAGGGCTTTCCAAAATCGGGGGTGTCTGAGTGGACTCCAGAAGGACACGGAGATATCAGCTTTGATGCTACATGCATGAAATACACGCGTATTATTCAGGGGAGAAAGGACATGTACTCAAGAGCGAGGAGAAAACAGCTCATCTGTCCTTCACTTTGTAAGGCAACGCTTCTCCAGCCCGTCTCACAAACTCGACGGGGTAACTGAAGCAGGTTCTTCTCTGCAATGGCACTGCTCTGAGCTTGGTGCAGTGGTGGGGAAGAAAATAGGTCCCCCCCCCCGCCCGTTTCTGAAGGCCGAAGAGTAAGGAGCCCCCAGGGAGCCCGGGCAAGTGGGGCACAGCACAGGGGCCTCCTGCCTCCTAACTCTGGCTCTCCCCCTCAGCTGGTCTGCCGTCCCGGCAGACTCCCCGGGCAGTGCCCCTCGCTGCTCACAGCCCCGTGGGCTGACTCCCGGCGGCCTGGGGGCAGCGTGTGGTCTCCAGGGCAGTCAGGAGCGGCTCGGCTCCTGGGACACGTGCTGGCTCTCCCTGCGGCCTGGCATTCGCCAAGTGCCAGCAGAAATCCTCGTGGGCGATGCAAATGCAAATGAGACCCAGTTGCTCTTTTGCCAAGTGCCCGCTGGCCCCAAGATGGGCATGTACTCAAATGGATAAAACAAGGGGGACGGGAATTTAGTAATACTTCAAATTTGCATGTCAATGAGATGAGTCATCTAAGTGCAGTGTAAAACACTTTGCATAGGCCACTAAGGACAGAATGAGAGAGCAGACCACACAGGGATTTTTCTCTTCAGGACCTGCACTGTCAACCATGTACGCCAGCTCTCTGCAGGCTGGGTGGGTGTTTTCATGATTCTGTTCCCCTCCCTTTGCAGCAGGACACCCATGGCCCTGTCTGGGTGACTCGCCACATCCGGCCGATGCCACCTGTGACCAGGGCAGGGGGCTCTGGGACGCCAGGAAGTGGATGCCGCTTCTAAGGTCTCTCCCCTTGTCTGTTTCCCTGGGGCTGCAAGCTGAGCTTCCCCACGGTCCAGCAGCTCAACAGGCAGGAGGAGGCTGCGGGAGGACCCGCAGTGAGGGGAGAGGCTGGGGAGGACCGCGGGAGGACTCTGAGCGTGAGCAGAAGGTGCCCGCGTCTGCAGGCAGTCACGTGCCTTTCCATTCCGCTTCCTTTCTCAGCCACACCAAGGTCTCTCTCCGCACCCCATGGTGACTCATACATAAAAAATATCAATCTGTGTTTCCCGACGTGGGATGGATTCAACTGTGCCAATAATCCCCCCAAAAGAGAATTCATTTAAGAGGTCTCTGGACTTCAGCCCCAGCAGCCACCAAAGAGCTCCAGGGACAGTTTTATCCCAGAAAGTCTCGTCCAGTTACTGAAACCAGGGGATAACTAAGAACATCCAGAATACTGCACACAGCTTAGGCGATCTTGCTATACAACTCGTAGCAGAGGCATGGCGGCGACTGTTAAAGGAAAGTAATTAACGGGAACATGTTCTGTCCGTGGAGACTAAGGGGAAACAGGTGTTCTGCCTAGAAAAAACATTTCTCAGTAGATTTCCTACGAAGTCAAAATGTCTTGCGTTTAACTCACAAAAATTTTTAAGTTAAAAAGAGAAATTAAACTGTGTCTGCAACCAAGAATACAAACAAGAATTCAGTGGTTCCCAGTCCAACTGCTGATTAGAACCACCTGGAGAACCTCTGAAAAAAGTCTCAGTGGCCTGATCCTATCCCAGACTAAATGCATGCCAGTCTTGGAGGACTGGGACCCTGGCATAAGTATGTTTTAAAGCCCCTGGAAGGTTTCAGGGTGAAGCTCAGGTTGATTGACGAGATCCCAGAGACACAGAAGGTGGCCACCTGACCTTCCCAACATCTAACGGAGGGAAAGAGTCCCCTACACCCAGCTCACACAAGCACCCAGTGCTTTCTCAAGGACATGACTGAGTGTCTGATATAATTTTAAGGAGAAAAGGACTATCTCATTGGAATCTAAAAACCACCCGCTAAATATGTGCGGTTACAGGCCACCCTTAACACTCTAGGCCTCATGCAAGAACCTCATGCTAAGAGCCCGAGGCCTTCGAGGATGTATCTTTTTATATAGAGGTAAGAAATATTACTCTTGGGTGGCAAAAAAACTCATCTCAAAATCCCAGAGCATAGAGAGACAGACACGGAGGATGCGGTGAGCCTGACAGGGCAGGCTCACAGACGCAGTCAGCCTGGGCAGGCGCAGTCTCTCCACCCAGAACCGCACTGGTCGAAGTGCCGGCTCTGTCAGCGTCACCACTGGCCTGGCTTCAGGCTGTCTCTTTCTCGGGAAACGTGGGTTGCCTGTCAACACCAGCGTTGCTTCTACTCACCGGCGAGAAAGCTACAAGGAATCTGGAAGAACGGGGATCACAGAAACGCCTGCAGCGCTAAGTGAGAACGGGGGCTCGCCAACCTGAAGCCTCTGATTACAGACCAGGGTGACGGGCGTCCAGCGTCTAGACCATCAGGAAAGAAAAACCAGCGACGTTTTCATCCCGTTCCACAGAGCGAGCCTCCACCCAGAAGGATGTTTCAAGCCAGGTGGAAACTTCAGGTGTGGTCTGGGATAGGATGTCCCGAGGCTGCAAACCCGTGGTGCTGACCCATCCTGCAAGGCCGTACATCTTTCGTACAGATTTGCACATGTAGCAGAGGTAACCAATCCTGACATGTGTGGGACGCCTGGATGGACAAAACCACTGGGGAAGACCTGGTGGCACCCCAAAAGACTACCTGAGGAGAGCTGGGTCCTAATAGGATAATTAATAAACATTGTCACTGAGGGAGCAGCGAGTGTAACATATTTATGGGAACACATCTGTGTGTTTCTAAATGAGACTTGAGCAAGTTAAGCTGAAAAACACAATTGAGAGAGAAAATGCTCAGAACCTAAAATTATGTTTTCTTTTGTGCTTAATGGCTTTCTTGATTTCAATTTTTATTTTCTTACATAAAGCTTTAGAGCGATGGTAATCACTAGTGGACACCTGATTAAAAAAAAAGAAATCTTTCTAAAACTGAATTTCCAGCAGGTAGAATTTACAGATTTGACCTGTTTCCTAAAATAACTCTATTAGCAGCAAAAATTTCTTCTGCATAAACAAGCGACAGGTTTGCCTTTCAGAAGAGAGGCTCTACATGAATTAGAGCAGTTCAGGGTTAGGCTCTGACAGGTGTGAGTCGCGTCACACCGCAGATGTCTGAACTCTGTCCTTGACTGACCTGGGCCCCCGAGGCAGCACTCAGAGCCCCCCAGCTACAGGGAACTGGTTCTAAATCAAAGGTGTCATCTTTCTTACTCACTTATTTATTCCCTGAAAAGTGAACGTGAAATAGATACTTTTTTATTTTCTGTTAAATGATTCACAATCAATGGGATCTAATGGTTTTCAAACTCACTTTTGGTTGTATGATACTTCTGCAAACCAAAGTAGTAAATAAGTAAACAAATCAAATAGATAAGCCAAGCGGATAAAGCAGTCAAAGTGGGGTCACTGGGGCTGCTGTTAGGTGCCGGGACAGGCCCTCTGGCCTCCTAGCCACCCTGTCACCCCTAAGAGGCTTGCAGGCACCTCCTCGGGCCCCTGAGGCCGCACAGAGCACAGGTGGGGACAACCCGCAAGCCACCTGTCCACTGTCCACTGCGTGTTCGTTTAGTATCTGTAACGCACCAGCCACTGAAGCAGGGCCTGGCTATACAGCACAGGCTAGGACCCCACAGTCCTTACTTTCTTAGGAGGAGGGCGTCCTGGGGATGAGGATGCAAGAACCCACCACCACAAGTGAGGGCTCACACCCATGACTTTCTTCCGGGAAGGAACTTTACAGGCACCGACTCCCTTAATCCTCCCAACAGCCCTGAGATTGGTGCTCTTCTCATTCCCACTTTACCGATAAGGGAATGCAGGTGCAGAGAGGCTGCCTGGGAGGAGGCAGCAGGAGCCAGGGGCCTGGCGCCACGTGGGTGTAGCTGCTCGGGGATGGAGCGAGCTGTGGTCAGGAAGGCGGAAAGCAGAGTGGGTGAGATGGAAGTCGCTGTCGCCTGCAGCGTGGAAAGACCTGTCGGGGGTGGTGAAAAGTAACGGCAAGTGTTCACAGTCAGTCCTTTTCGAGAACTGAACCGTCGAGGGCCAGAAAGACAAAACTGCAAGGACGGCTGCCGAAAGCCACGTGAGGCCAAAGCGAGGTTCTTCGTGCAGAAGAAACAGAATTTCTGGCACCCTGATGCCACTGTGCCTGCCCATTTGCTTGTCTGTCTTCCCCAGCGGGCTGCAGGCTCCATGGGCCAGGAACTCTGATCTCGTTCACTGTTTTTTTCTGACCTGTCCCCTGTTACAGTTATATAGTAAGGAGCTCAACAGATGCTTTTGAATACACTGATAAAATATACAATAAACATTGGAGGCTGGGGAAGGAAACTGAGGCTTTCTCTTGAAAAACTACTTGCCAGACATGGTAGCCCCTGGTAGCCTGGTGCTGAGTGGCCGGGTTTTGAGGGGCTGGCTGGGGGGCCCCCTTCCAGGGACCCGCAGAACCCCCAGTCTCCGGCGTGTTGGCAGCTGGCCCTCATTTCTACTTTGTGAAGTGAGATGCTTAGGAGGGCTGGGGTCAGAGTTCCTGTAAGAACTCCCTGTTAACCTCTTCTATTTCTAAATCAGAAAAAACCAATATGACCCTCCAACCTTAACTCTCCTTATAATTACTTAGGGGCTTCCCTGGTGGCTCAGAGGTTAAAGCGTCTACCTGCAATGCGGGAGACCTGAGTTCAATCCCTGGGTCGGGAAGATCCCCTGGAGAAGGAAATGGCTACCCACTCCAGTATTCTTGCCTGGAGAATCCCATGGCCTGAGGAGCCTGTTGGGCTATAGTCCACAGGGTCGCAAAGAGTCGGACACGACTGAGCGACTTCACTTTCACTTTCATAATTACTTAAGCCAAATCAGAATTCCAAGGAGACTATTTACTGCAAAGCAATGATGCTTCAGGCAAACCCCAACATAACATTCTATTCACCCCGCAGCACGGCAGGCCTCCTCTTTCCTCCTTTAAAAAAACATTTCACCATGTATCAGTCCCACAAAAGGAGTGAGCAAGACACAAGCAGCCACTTGCACACCCCCTAAAAGGTTCCAGGGACAGGCGGTCTTCCCTGAAGAAACACACCAGCGTGGAACTGACGGGCGGTCTGACTTGCCGAGCCCTTACTCTCTCTGTTCACAAGAAAGGACTTAGCCCAGCAGGTCTCGAGGTTTTGTCCTCCATACGTTTGACCATCATTTAATGGGTCCTAACTAGCAGCAGCAGCAGCTATTCAAAAAACAGATTAAAAAAAAAAAAAGTTGTTGTTTGAGTCTCAGGGGCCTAGGTTTTCTTTGTAAGATCTGAGCATGTGAATTTATATTCGTGGCTAGAATATGTGAACAGGGCAGTTCACAGCATGGTTAGATATCCGATTCCAGGGCAGCCATGTGCATGCGTGAGTCAGTAACGATAGCAGTCACGGTAGCTGACTCTGCGCGCTGACCGACTGCGTGGCCTTAGGCTGAGTCCTTTATTGAAGTATCTCATCTAATCTCATCACCATCCTGTGGTGCAAATATGATCCCATTTTTCGGATGGTAAAACAGGCTTTCAGAGCTTAAGCTATCCGAAGCCCCACAGACAGTCAAGCAAAGAGTGAAGAATTTGGAAACGTAGAGGTCTGCCCCTAGTGCTCACCAGGGTGACCCCTGTGTGCGGTGCCGCAGCAGGTTATTACTTAAACACTAGCAAGGCCTTCAGTGACTGCTCTGGAGAACTTCAGGCGAGGAGGGCTGAAAGAGGAGGAGATGGGGCCTTGGCTAAAATGAGGTGGAGGGATAACCTCTGAATTTCAGCTGATGTTTTTTTCCCTGTTTCAATTACCAGGGATAATCAAGAGAGGGCTGTAAAAATGTGTTTTAAAGTGCTCCTGTGCGGAAATCACTGGGAGAAACTGTTTTATCAGCAAAAGGAACAAGATGCTGATATTTCAAGCGAAGGACTCGAGTTTGGATTTTAGAGCCCCAACCAGAGACAACTCTCCGATTTTCACATCCTTTCTTGGAGCACGTGGGCTGGCGGGCAGCTTGGGGAACGGATACGTCTTCCACGACCGCCCCATCTGATACCGTCAGACCGCTCATGCCTTGTCAGGGGAGCATTTTTGTTTTGTTTTCCTTGATAAGGCATACATTTGCGATCTTAAAATTCTGGCTACCGGCAACCTGGAGACAGCTGTGGACACACTGCAGGCAAGGGCAGCCCCTGCAGGTACACGCTTTGTTTCATGGCTGAACTGCTATCCAAACAGTCCTGGACACAGGGCCCCGCAAATTATTTTCCCCTAAACTGATTTTTCCAGTTCTGTATAATAGTTACAGAGTCCTATATTATTTTCCCCGTAGGGCTTTCCTGCTCACGGCTCCTAAATAAGCTGATGAAAACTCCATTTTCTACGCAGAAATCTTTAGGCTGTTGAGGCTTTCTCTTACCATAATTACTTCCTGAAAAAAAAAACAACGCAGCGGTCAATTCCTCCTGAATATTTTTACATTACATCGGGCACACAAAACTTGGCCCTTGACATTTTAAGGTTGCAAAGCAGATTCCTGGCCTTAAGGAGCTGACTGGTCTCCCTTACTTTCTTTCTGCATTGACTGCTCATTGATTTGATTAAATCTCTCCACCATTTCAATGAGAGAAACCTGTGTGAAAACAAGGATTTCTTACGACCTGAAGAAATCATCCCTTATTAAAAGAGATCACCTGTTTCGCTCCTCAGCTCAGCACTTCAGGAATGAGGCAGGTGAGGAGAGAGGTCTTGGCAGCGGCAGTTTGATGAGAAATGAATTAATTTGATTATTTCCATGGTGTGTGGATCAATAATAGTCGGCCTCCGCGGAGGCCCCTGGCCTCAAGGCAGCTGGATAATCAATGGGATCACAGAGGCAGCTCTCCTCCCCCAGCAGTCTCTCTGATCTTTTTTTGGGCGGACTCTTCACGCCTGTGTAATTCTAATTTATGTCAACTAGAAATCAAAGAAATTCCAAGAGGCTTTGGTCAGAGGACATTGGGGTGGACCTTTCAGAATCTATTTACGTCAGCTCCTTAAGTCGGGTGGCCCCCGCGGCCCTCCTGGCGCCCCTATGGGCCGAGGCAAGGCGGCTTCCCCACTGAAGGGCTGCTACCTGCTCTGGGCAGAGAGCACAGTGGGGTGAACGGGTCTCCCCACCCCCATCAACGACTCCACAGACACGTGAGCGCCAACAAGCATTTCCAGCCAAGCGCTTTGCCAAGAGTGGCTCCCTCAATAATGCTCTTTAATGCTACCCCAGACGCTGGCATTTTCAAATCAAATGACCAGTGTATAAAATTAGTTCTGCATGAAGTTCCAGAAAAAGAAAAAAATACAGAAAGTGAAAGGGAGCTTTTAAAAGCTCCAGAATTTTTTCATCCAACTGCTTTTCACAAGGGTTTGGCATTTGAGAATTGCTACATTTATGATGTTATTCGCTGCTCATAATTCAGGCCCTCTGTCTCCAAACTTCTGTATTAACACACGCTGCAGAGGTTTCCACCGTGACATTTTATCACGGAGGTTTCCCAAACCAGCCGGCCTGCCTCTGGCGAGGTCTGTTTTCTCAGCCAACGCCACGCCACTGGGCTCCCTTGCTTTTCATCAACCTTGTCACCCCAAACATTTCTCATTAACCTTGGATACTGCATTTCCATTGGCCCTACAGCTTTCCCAGGAACTTTTTTTTTTTGGGGTCCGTCTTAGTTTTGTTCTCCATCTAAACTGCCATGTAAGAAGTGAGGAAAATACCATATTATTAGAAGAAACAGATCTGAATAGAATCTAGAATTCACTGAAGTTGTGAAAACGACTTCCATGACCAAAGCCACTGACTGTCTATAATTGCGGAAAGCAGAAAAAAACATATTGCTCTTATTAGAGAGTCCCGTTGGTTATACAAGTAGTTTTAACTAAATCACCAAATAAATGCGTGTTAAGTTGATAGGTGACTTCGGGTCAACTCTAATTCCCAAGGTCAAGTAAGCCTTTGAACAGTCTTTAAGAATATAAGTTCACCCCAGTTCATCAAAGCCGTCTCACACAGCGCTCTCTTCTCTGCGCTCTCACAATGCACTGAAGTTTAGGGGATTAAGTGGCGTCGGCTTCAAACCCAAAGTAATGCCTCTAACGTGCTTATCCATCCAGCAATCGGAAGAGCTACTCACACAGGGGCTTCTTAATGTGCTTCCTAATTTTACAAGCACAAGGGGAACACTGCATTTGTCTAACGACTGGAGGACTCCTTCCTAGGAGTCACCCATTGCTGCCAGACAGATTTACTGCTGTTGAGTTTAGACGCTGTTTGATAATCTAAGTACATGCTGCTTTCATCTACAAAGGATACATTTTCTCATCTGTTCTTTATCTAATGAAAGCGTGAGGAAGAAAAACACCTTTTTCCCCCTACAACAGATAACAATGCATTTTGTTATTTAATTCTTCAAAAGCTCAAGTGAGGGGGCAAAAAAAGCAGACATTCTTAAAGTATAGCTTCCAAATCAAATATAAGTGGCCCCGAGTGAAAGAAAATAGAATCGGGTTTCAGCATTTCGGAAAAGCCCAGGATCGCAGGGCACCGGCCCCGGGATGCATGGACGTGAGGAAGCCCGTCTGCCTCCAGATCAGGAAGCCCACCGACCGCCGGCCTGCCAGGGGGGCTCGCTGCGGAGGCCGGCCTGCCAGGGGGGCTCGCTGCGGAGGCCGGGGCGTCTCTCTGCCCCCACCTTTGGCTCTAGGTGGTGTGCAGAGAGGGGACAGAGAACTCAACTGAAGAAGCCTCCAGGGGCTAGCAGCTTAGATTAAGGTACATGGAGATGAGTGAGAGGCCCAAACGAACTTTCTCCCTGCTGCCTTTGCTGGCACAGAGGACCACACGGAGACGGACAGTGGCTCTTTGCCTCCTAAACAGAACGGCACTGTTTCTGGTTTTGGTTCTAATATCCTTTCCTTCATCATTTTTCTTATTTCTTTCTTTTTGCTTCCTGCCTATTTGAATTGTTTCATCTTTAACTCACCTTTGTTCCCCACTGCAAATCTTTCTTCAGCCTTATGCCTGGATCAGTAAGTTGATTCCAAATACACTATCCCTCAGAGGCATCAGTTTCCCTTCGTAGAGTGTGTTTAATATGCAATTATTGATCTATTTATGTAGAAATAAAAATCTTAAATTTAAGTGAGGGAAAAGTGAAATGGCAACATCTTTCAGTTCATGTCTTTCCTCTTTCTAAAGACTTCCTTTCAAAAATGGGATAGCAGACAATGCAATTTTTTCTCATTTGCAAACTGAAAAATCAAGACCCAGGGTAATATAATATTGTTGATGAAAAGAATAATTATTAACATTAAGCATTTTATACATAACAAGCATTACTCTAAGGGCTTGACATATGTCCACTTGTGTAAATACAGCATTTCTACAAGACGGGTACAGTTATTATCCTCGTTTTACGAATGAGGAGACGGAAGCACTCAAGAGGTCAACCTGTCCGAGCTGGCACAGCGAAGTGCGGAGCCCAGATCTGCGCCTCATCTCTGGCTCCAGAGTCCACGTCCTCAACTGCTACCTTCGGCTCTTGGCTACTCACATACTCCTTGGAGTATGGAACCTGGAGATGGACAGTATAGTACACATGCGGAAGACAGAGCATTCACGCTGGGTTTCCATCCGGCTAAACCCACCAGCAGGCGCAGCTCCATCGATAAAGCATCTGCCTGCAGTGCAGGCGACCTGGCTTCGATCCCTGGGTTGGGAAGATCCCTTGGAGAAGGAAATGACAACCCACTCCAGTACCCTTACCTGGGAAATCCTATGGACAGAGGAGCCTGGTGGGCTACCGTCCATGGGGCTGCAAAGAGCTGGGCACGACGGAGCGACTAACACTTACTGACTTAGTCAACCAGCAGGCTTTTAAGCGCGAGGTTCTATGTGTGCTTTGGGTGTGGTTTGGAAACTTCTTCCGTCCGCACAGAACCTCCCGCGTTTGGCCCTGAACTGCCTTAAGCCTGAGGACGCTGGCCGGCAGGGCTGGCTGGTGACAATGGGCTGGATTGTGACCGCCCTACTTTGGACGAATTTGCATTTATGCAGAAAAGGATCCTTCCACTTACTGAAAATTGGCAAAATGCTAGTCAGCAAATACATCTGAAAGGATCTTCTTAACTAACTGGAGTACCAAATTCAGCTCCAAAGAGGGTGCTGATCTCAACAGGTCTAGAGTCTGGACTAGAAACACGGTGGCCTCCGCCAGAGGCTGTGGGCGCAGGGACCCGGCTGTGAATGGCTGTGGGCGCAGGGACCCGGCTGTGAATGGCTGTGGGCGCAGGGACCCAGCTGTGAATGGCTGTGGGCGGCTGTGGGCGCAGGGACCCGGCTGTGAATGCTCACCTCTTCCTGCCCTTGCGCAGGCAGTTCGTGCGCAGCGATTCCTTCGGGCAGAAACCGAAGAGTTCTGCTGTCACTGTTCGGGGTTTCTAGAACACTGCCTGCTATGGACTCTCACTTGTTTTAAAAGGAATCATTTCGAAGTGACAGGGTTAGTAGCAGTGTTAAGTTAGTTAGTAGTGAAATTTAAGAGAGACTTGCCACCCCGGGCTCTCCGCTGTTGCTCAGTAATAAACTCAGTCAGCTTTCTAGGCTGGGCTGAGTATATAAAGTCTCTCTAATCACAACTAACTGGAAAGGTGTGGTATAAGCTGGGATTGTAAAACATCTGGAAAAAAGAACTAGGTCAATTAACAAAACTGACAAAGCGCACAGAGAATTTGGGCCATTCTTATTTGTCCCCAAATTTGCTACATTTAGAAACTGCATGTCCTTTGAGAGGCATATATATTTAGCTTCACGCTCTTTTGCTACATTGTCCCTAATCACCAATCACAAAAAGCAGCACACGTGTATAAATTGTTACAAGCTGCCAACATTTTCAGAGCGAGTAGCTGAGGTGGGTCTTTTCCAAGGAAGCACCCCCTTCTCTGGAGACAGTCCCTGCGGTGGGCCCCGGGCACTGGCCATAGGCTTGAAGATCTGGGGTGCCACCCTGGATGGGGGGCATGGGGCCAGTGTCTGGTCCTTCTGAGCTCCGTTTTCTCCCCTTCGCAGCACAGACCATCTCCTAGATTTGTTACCAGGAAAACGTAAAAGAGACAAAGGGGAAAGTGCGTCTCCAATGCCTGGTTATCAGTGCAGCTTCTGATCATCTTTATTAAACGCAGCCCGACTTCTCAAACTCAGGCTCATGCCTCTGGCCAGCTCCACTGACCATCCGTGGGGCCTCTGGGACCGCTTCTCGACATGTGTGAAAAGCAGCATCTGCAGTGTGGGGATTCCCACCTAACGTTGCCTCACTGGCCCTTTCTTGCCCCCCGAGGGGCAGAACACAAAGACGCTGAGCAGTGAGCACTTCAGACTGCGGCAGCATCATCTGGCAGCGGGCCTTCCAACTTACTGCTGCAGGAAACTTGGAACCTGAGTGGAATTTCACTGTTAAGCCACACGCACTGCAGTGTGCCACGCAAACACACTTAATCGTGGTCCGTGGACTTGCGGACAGGAAGCCAAAATCTAAGTTAAGTGTGTGTGTGACTGCTGTTTTCTTTCTGCATAAGCACAAACATTCATTTTTAAACAGAGATATTCAAAAATCATCTCAGATTAGTTTAGAAAACCAGGCAGCTTCCCATGCATACCTGTAATAACATAAGTACATGCATGTGTACATATATATACCCAGGTAGTGAAGAAAAATCTAATATCAAGCTATAAACGACACGGATACGTAGGAAAGAAGGTCGACAGGCAACTCACTTTATCACATCTCATCAGCCCCAAGTATCTTAAAGACTTGCTGCTCTGTGCAATCAGGGTGGCCCCTTGGTCCGTGATCTCTTTGCACCAGCCGACGTCCACAGTCTCTATTGTCATGCTGTATCGCCCGATGGCTATCAGAGCTGCGAGGGGAGGCAGAGAAGACAGGAAGCACAAACGTCAGCAGCGGAAGGGATCTCTATCTTATTATGAGTAGTTCTCTCATTTCCTCACTACATTTGTTCCTGAAATGTTGTGTATAAACGAATGTTTCCTAAATGTAATCCAATTTAAAATGCTTTAGGAAAGTGTGCCCTATGACAGAGCCTTTCACAAAGTGAATAATCATTCCATAATTTCCCTTTTATTGGAACACAACCTTTTATCAGTTTTATTCATTACAAGGTTACCTGTACTTCCAAACATTCATATCTGTAGAGGGCATAAACTCAAATGAATTACGCATATAACATTACAGGAAACCCCCAAGGAGTAATTAAATTTTATCCAAGATAAATTTAATAATTTTAAAAAAGAAAAACCTTCGGAAACACCATTTTGAGGTGTGTTATTCTGCATATGAATTTCTTTACCAATTGGCACACTTTCCCCCCATCTGTTCATGATCTATAAAATGTAAGAGCATATAACATCTTTCACATTAGTCCTTCTTGAGACAGCTGGGAATTCAGAGGACATTATACACACAGTTGAATTTAGCTGGCGCTAGCATTTGTTATGGTGAATGTCCGCACTGTATCGGAAGTCTTCCTCTTACTGACACAGGGGATGAAGCCGGTCACACAAACACTACCCCTGCCCCTAGTCTGCTTGGCTGTTCAGCCCTGTACCTCTACGGACGCACAGAGGTTTATCCCACAGTCTGTGATGTACACCACACATCACTGCAGGGCTCCATAACCTGTCACCCCGTCAGAGCATCCAGTCGGCGAATGTGGCTCTTGGCTACAGGCTTCTAGTGAAACACACACACCTCTACGTTTGCAGCACAGCAAAACAGATTTCAAGACCTCCAGCCAGACGATTACGGTGCATTGGTGTGTAGAGGAAAACTCTGAACACGATGCCACAAATATTGAAAAGGAATGATAACTGTTTGCTAATTATTTCCTCATTCTAAGATAGGATGAGCTGACTCCTATGACATGAAAAGCAGACGATGTTTTCCCATTGACCAGAATGATCAGAGCAGAGGAAGTACTCGTGTAAATAAATGTTAACTCTTAAAGCTTGCAGGGAAAACACAGGGCAAAAACCTCTTTGCTAATTATCTCAGCAATTTTTTAAACTAGAAAACTCATGCCTATGTATTCAAGTATCAAAGCATTCCTAATGTGCCAGATATTTAAAGTTTATGAAAACAACAGTCATGACCCCAGTGTTTCCCAGTGAAAATGCTATTAATATGAGGGAAGAAAAAAAAAAATCCCAGAAGTTCCTCAGGATATCAGTTCGCTGATGTCCTCAACTGTGCACATGCTATTCTGGCCTTTAGTTTTCCAAGGAGGCGGGACAGGGCAGGAGCGATCTGCCCAAGGTGTGCTGCGCCGTCAGAGTGATTTTTTCGTATAGTATAAGCAGCATCTCAGGTTAATCCTATCCGTGTTCCTGACCTAAGAAAACTGTTGCTGTCTCTGGTAGTGTCATAAAATTCATTGGTTATGGTATCCTCAGGCTCTCTTATGACAGAAGAATTAGAAGGCACGAAAGAAATCCTTTTAACTACGAAGTGCTTGAATTATGACCTCGAAAGAAGGAGCGCCAGATGCAAGGTGACCCCACATGGGTGGACTGTGCCTTTCCATCAGGGCTTGGGGCTGGAACATGAAGGCTCCGCACTCTGCAGACGCCGGTCACTTAGATGATCAGCGGAGCTTCCTGAGGCTGCTTGATGGGCACACGGACAGTCACCAACTGCCGGTTCTGGGTGCTCAAGTCACTAGCGCATGGCAATCCCCTGGTTTCCCTTCTTTTTTGTCTAAATTAAAACACCATAGATAAGACAGCTGAAGATGCAATCAAGGTATTCAGTTTCTGTTCTGCCATAGTTCTGTCTACTGAGGTAAGAATTAAATTTTCCTTTTCCTTAACTCATTCACTGACGCGACAAAAACCTTGGGAGCACACTAGAGCCCTTCCTCCAGCACTGACGGATAACACAGGGCTAGGAATTTCAGGCGTGTTTTCTCATTTAGCCCTGACAGCAACTCCACAAAGCCTTATATTAGTTCCTTTTTAAAGAGAAGGGAACTGGGTCGCAGAATGCCGGGACAGCCTTCCCGTCATCGCAAGGTAGCAGGCTGGAGCCGGCAGCCTGCCCCGGGTGCACTCAGCGCTGGGAGCCCGGAACCCTGGGCCCGGCCCCGCTGAGGCCCACAGGCTGCAGGGCCAGCGTGGGGCGCCAGGGGGCACACAGGGTCACAGAGCTCGGAGGGCCGGTCAGGAGGGCCCTCAGGAGGGCTGGGGTGCGGGGAGGGGGTTGGGTGGAAATGGGGACAAGCCAGGTAAACAGTCACAACACAGGGCTCACTCCCCAGCACTTCCACCCCCAAACTTCTCACTTTTCAGATCTTGAGGCAAAGGTCAGCATCTCAGAACCAACTGCTCCATCACTTTTTCGCTATTACTTGCTTGCTTACCTATGCACTTCTTTTTCTGTCGTTCCCTTTTCCCATTGGGATGACAGATCTACCCACTGCTGTATCCTCAGCACCTAGCATCTGCCTGCTACCGAGTCAGTTCTTAAACATATTCGCTGAGCATGCCAATGACTGCAACGTGGCCGGCTCTGTTACAGAGACACGCCAAGGGACAGGACAGCCCCTCAGTCTTCAGGGGATGAGAGGGGTCACAGGAGCCCTCAAGGAAGAGCTGAGCTAGGTCTTGAGGGATCTTGAGAAAGGATTCTCCAGAAAGACACAGGCTCAAGGGCTGGTATGGCAGGCTAAGGAAATAGCGCGTGGCAGGGCAGAGAGACGTGAAGGGACAGGGGAGCTGCAGGCCATCCTACGAGGCTGAAATAAAAACAAGGCCAAGGAAGTGGTGGACGGAGCCAAGAAATGTCCATTCAGTGATTAGGAGCATCGGGCCCAAGATATACAAAGAGGAGCAGAAGTGGGCCGAGTCCTCGATGCTGAGAAGCCCACATTCTAGGAGGAGACACAGATGGGAAGCAGACGAGAAGTATACGTGATCCCAAACTGCAACCAGCGCTTTGAAGGAAATGGAATGACCACTGTCAGAGTGATGTCTAGGTGGCACCAGGGAGCCTTTCTGGTGAAGTTACTTTAATCCCTCTAGTTACCTGAAAGTAGTCACGTGTGGATGTGAGAGCTGGACTATAAAGATGAAGAACTGATGCTTTTGAGTTGTGGTGTTGGAGAAGACTTCTGAGAGTCCCTTGGTCAGCAGGGAGATCCAACCAATCCATCCTAAAGGAAATCAGTCCTGAGTGTCCACTGGAAGGACTGATGCTGAAGCTGAAACTCTAAAACTTTGGCCACCTGATGCGAAGAACTGACTCATTGGAAAAGACCCTGATGCTGGGAAAGATTGAAGGCAGGAGGAGAAGGGGATGACAGAGGGTGAGATGGGTTGGATGGCATCACTGACGCAATGGTGACGAGTTTAAGCAAATTCTGGGAGATGGTGAAAGACAGGGAAACTTGGTGTGCTGCAGTCCATGGGGTCGCAAAGAGGCGGACACGACCGAGCAACTGAACAACAACAACAAATAGACCTACAAAAAAATTAGGCATGGTAGAGGTAAGAAAACTGAGGTTAGATACCTTTCCAAGGCCCCACACCTGCTGCTGCTGCTGCTAAGTCACTTCAGTCATGTCCGACTCTGTGCGACCCCACAGATGGCAGCCCATCAGGCTCCCCCGTCCCTGGGATTCTCCAGGCAAGAACACTGCAGTGGGTTGCCATTGCCTTCTCCAACCCTATTAAGTGGCAAAACGAGGGTGCAAATGGAGATAGTCTGGCTCCGGAGCAAGGGCTCACTGTCACAGCAGCAGCGCCCAGCGTGGTGGAGGAGGCCGTGTATATTCAGCATATATTTCCCTTTACCACCATTCAGGACTGAAACGTTACAGCTTAGAGGTAGCCAAGTATTTGCAAAACAGGGTCCAAGAGAATCTTTAAATTCCAAAATATATACTGAGTAATTTACCTCTCTGTGAATATGTCCTATCTTTGGATATTTTTTTCATTCTCCATGAGCTGCTAAACCAGTATTGTGGTATGGTCTCAAACTCACTTGCGGCCTCACTGCTTAGTAGATGCTGAACTTAGAACAACACTGTAACTTTCCTGTGTCTCAGCTCCCTTACCTGCAAACAGGGAGGGTGACTATTTGCTCTGCCTACTTCACAGGCTTGGTCTGAGGTTCAAGTGAGAAAATACGTGTAAAGGGCTTTGCACTGCATAAATATGATGACTTATTAGATATTTTCCCACACCATTCTACAGTGGTCCAGTGGTCTAAAAATGAAGACTTGAATGAGTTTTGAAACATGAAAAGCTCTGGGCAGATGACAGCATCATCTAAATGCGCCGTCACTATGTCACTGCTGGAGCTCTTGAGTCCTCCTCTGCATCAGTGATCATGAACTCGTAGACTGCACTGGGAAGGACAGCGTAAATGGAAAGCACGATTGCTGCCTTTACTAGGGGCTGCTGACATATTACAGCGGTACTTATGAAGCCTTGGCAAAGGATGAATTATGCAAGACTAATTCCTTATCCCAAATGCAATTTTAATACATTTTAACATGCTAAGTATAACTAATAAACTTGAATTTTAAAAAGTCACACATTCAAAGCTGTAATTCAGAAACATATGATGATCAAGATAATACATGAACTCACTGAAAGGTGTTTCCATAGGCAAACAGAGTAACTGAATGAAACGAGCATGCATGTAGTCAATTTTGACAAAGGAACGCCCTTTCTAGGAATCTACCCTGAATCAGTTCAGCTCAGTCGCTCAGTCATGTCTGACTCTTTGCGACCCCATGAACCGCAGCATGCCAGGCCTCCCTGTCCATCACCAACTCCCAGAGTCCACTCAAACCCACGTCCATTGAGTCACTGGTGCCATCCAACCATCTCATCCTCTGTCGTCCCCTTCTCCTCCCACCTTCAATCTTTCCCAGCATCAGGGTCTTTTCAAATGAGTTAGCTCTTCGCATCAGGTGGCCAAAGTATTGGAGTTTCAGCTTCAACATCAGTCCCTTCAATGAACATTCAGAACTGATCTCTTTAGGATGGATTGGTTGGATCTCCTTGCAGTCCAAGGGACTCTCAAGAGTCTTCTCCAACACCACAGTTCAAAAGCATCAAGTCTTCAGTGCTCAGCTTTCTTTATAGTCCAACTCTCACATCCATACATGACTACTGGAAAAACCATAGCCTTGACTAGACAGACCTTTGTTGACAAAGTAATGTCTCTGCTTTTTAATATGCTGTCTAGGTCAGATGGTAAAGCATCTCTCTACAATGCGGGAGACCCGGGTTCGATCCTTGGGTTGGGAAGATCCCCTGGAGAAGGAAATGGCAATCCATTCCAGGACTACTGCCTGGAAAATCCCATGGACAGAGGAGCCTGGTAGGCTACAGCCCATGGGGTCACAAAGAGTCAGACACGACTGAGCGACTTCATTTTCTTTCACTTTCTAGGTTGGTCATAACTTTCCTTCCAAGAATATATACTTCTAATTACACAAAATTATACATGTACAAGTTTATTCATTAAAGAACTGATTGTTGCAAAATAATGGAAACGGCATAATGCCCGTACACAGGAGAGTGGTTAAACTATGCTACATCCTCACTATGGAACACCAGGCAGCCTTTAAAAAAGTTAAATGGGGGAAGACCACTGGAACTTTCAAGGCATTCAGTGAAACAATTAAGTATAAAAGTTTCCATGATATGCTACCACTATGCAAAGCATAACAGAATTAAAAACAGGAATCTGCTATCTTGTATGACAGGAGTATGGGAAGGACACAGCAGAAACCACAGGGACTGTTTGCCTGTAGTGGGCTGGTGGGGAAGGGGAGAAAAGGACAGGGGATGAGATGTGGGGTGGGGGGGGGGGTGCGGCGCACACTGCTTGGAATGTCTCTTTGGCTCTAGCTTGGACACCACCCTTACGGCAGAAAGTGAAGAGGAACTAAAGAGCCTCTTGAGGAAAGTGAAAGAGCACAGTGAAAAGTTGGCTTAAAGCTCAACATTCAGAAAACTAAGACCATGGCATCCGGTCCTGTCACTTCACGGCAAACAGACGGGGAAACAGTGGAAACAGTGGCAGACTTCATTCTTTTGGGCTCCAAAATCACTGCAGATGGTGACTGCGGCCATGAAACTAAAAGACACTTGCTCCTTGGAAGAAAAGCTATGACCAACCTAGACAGCATATTAAAAAGCAGAGACATTACTTTGCCAGCAAAGGTCCATCTAGTCAAAGCTATGGTTTTCCCAGTAGTCATGTATGGATGTGAGAGTTGGACCATAAAGAAAGCTGAGTGCCAAAGACTTGATGCTTTTGAACTGTGGTGTTGGAGAAGACTCTTGAGAGTCCCTTGGACTGCAAGGAGATCCAACCAGTCCATCCTCAAGGAAATTAGTCCTGAATATTCATTGGAAGGACTGATGCTGAAGCTGAAACTCCAATACTTTGGCCACCTGATATGAAGAGCTGACTCATTTGAAAAGACCCTGATGCTGGGAAAGTTTGAAGGTGGGAGGAGAAGGGGGCGACAGAGGACGAGATGGTTGGATGGCATCACTGACTCAATGGACATGGGTTTGGGTGGACTCCGGGAGTTGGTGATGGACAGGGAGGCCTGGCATGCTGCGGTTCATGGGGTCACAAAGAGTCGTACATGACTGAGCGACTGAACTGAACTGAATTTGACTCTCTAAGCCACAGTAATATTTTATATATCTCCCCAAATAAAGACAATAAAACTAACCAGGATATTCTGCCCAAGCAGAACATCAACAGGAAGAAGTGAACCTGTTACAGATAAACGCCGTGACCAGGACCAGTCATACGGCCACGCTGAAGGGGATGAACGAAGACGTAAGTTGCTTTGGAAACATGACTGTGACTGAATGCTGTCAAGTGAAAACCAAACAGAACTGTTAGAAAACTACTGCACTCCAGTTAGGAAATCTACTTCTCGCAGGGGCATGAGTTAGCGATTCAGTAACCACTTTATGCATAATCCAAGATTATAAATAATGAGAGCTAGTTTTTTCACTGTTAAAGAAGTCACCAGTAAGAAAAGCGGGGAGGCTTAATGAACCTTGCGGTACTGAACTGGAATCAGGGATACGAGAATGAACTCATGGTTTTTTAGACACACATGATAGACAAATACATACAGAAATAACTAATCAATACGGTATAAGCCCATGCATGCCTGGTTTAATATACACACATATATTTCCTAGCTTACTCTGCTGAGTGGAAATAGGACCAAGGACACCCCGGTAACAATGGTCTACAAGCACCCAGATCTAAATATCATTCTTCAGTAAATGGAATAAAAGGAATCAGTGTTTCTTAGAAAAATTCCAGACCTGGGACAGGTAAAATAGAAACTGATTCTGCGGCATCTTGTGATTGTAGAAAAAAAGAAGTGCTTATGAAAGAGTGAGGGTATATCAAAAGGACAGAGGATTCAATCAGAAGGAGCTGCCAATGGCTGCAGCTAGACTAGAACAATTGAGCAGCAAAATAAACAATGATAATGCTGGATTATGATTATGGTTTGGAAAACTGACCAAGCATTCACAGCTTCGTACGGATACAAACAGCCCAGGGAGGGCACGCTGTAGAAGAGCTCCTGTTAACAAACATATAAGGAATAAGGGAAATAAGACATGTTATCAGGTGAAGGCCACGGTATTAATTATTGCAGGCAAGATATACCAATGGATGCTGAAATCAGTGAATGAAAGTTTCGAGGGGAAACATAATATTGGCATAGTGCTAAGGGTATCTGTGTGTGTGTTAGCTGCTCAGCTGTGTCCAGCTCTTCATGATCCCCTGGACTGTAGCCTGCCAGGCTCCTCTGCCCATGCAATTCTCCAGGCAAGATTACTGGGATAGGTTGCCATTCCGTTCTCCAAGGGATCTTCCCCACCACCACCCAGGGATCGAACCCAGGTCTCCTGCACTGCAGGCGGATTCTTTACTGTCTGATCCACTAAGGAAGCCCACCAAAGGTATTTATCAACTATCAAGGGTTGTAACTTTATAGTGGAGAGACTTAGCAGATACCTCCTTACCCAAATAATCAAAATTGACAACACTAGCAATAACATATACAGATATAAATGTATCATCTAATTATTTCCACAAATAATTATTCACCGAAATAAATAATTTCAATCTACTCATAAGAGAACACCACACCAACCCAAAGTGAGAGACATTCTATAAATGATTCACCAGTAGTCAACAGAAGGGTTAAGATAATGAAGTATCAGATAAAGAAGTATAAGAGAAGAATAAGGAACTGTCACAGACTGGAGGAGTATAAGGAGGCTTGACAACTAGGTATCAATACAATGTGACATCCTGGACTGAATCCTGGACCAGACAGGGAAATCAAGGAAAAATTTGGTAAAATTCAAATAAGATTTGTAGTTTAGTGAATCTTATCGTTTCAAGTTAATTTCCTTGTTTGATCATTGCACTATGGTTATATAAGCTGTCAACATTAGAGTTAGCTGGGAGAAGAATACGTGTGAACCCTTTACCATTTCTGTAACTTTTCTGAGATTCTAAAATTTATCTGGAAAAGAAGAGAAAGAAAATGGATAAGCTAACAAGCGCTATCAAGTGAATGAACTCAGTAGAGGACTAAAATTTTCTAAGTGAAAGCAGGTATTATTTTTACGTTGAAAGATCTGATATATAAATGTTAGGACTAAAAATACACTTTTTCCTCACAGGAGAAAGATTAGTCATGTGAGTGCATTAACAAGTGACCTACACGTGCCACTTTGTCCTTTCCAGTTCTATCGTCTGCAGTGGATCTATGTACCTGTAATAAAATCAGAAGCAATGCCCCAGTGCTTGAAAGAATTAAGGTTAAAATTTAACAGTAGGATTAACATCTTTCATGTCATACTTGGATAAAAGCCATTTGCAAAGAAATTTCTTGGCACAGGTACAAAGAGATAAATATGAAAAGTGCTCTTCTTTGTGGAAGCCACAGTAGCTCCCAAAACAAAGAGAGGCCTTTCTTGTTGTGTGACGGTCCCAGCGAAGGCTCCCTCTGCCCTGCAGGACTGCAGCAGGGGCTCCTGGCCCCAGCGGTTCAGGAGACTCACAGGCGCCTAGAAAGAGGACAGACACCCGAGTCCCAGCCCTGGAGACTCTGACTCGGGAGCAGCTATAAAAGCTCCTGTGATCCCAACGTGCACTCACGGCTGAGAACCTCTGGAACAAAATAACCTACAACTCAGGCAAAGGCAGTCAACTGAAAACAGAAG
This sequence comes from Ovis canadensis, assembly GCF_042477335.2. NCBI lineage: Eukaryota > Metazoa > Chordata > Mammalia > Artiodactyla > Bovidae > Ovis > Ovis canadensis. Next base: position 119,526,871 of record NC_091249.1, read on the forward strand.
AACTCATCTTGAAGGATATAAACAACTTCTGTGTTCTGATATTTGAAAACAACTTTGTCTCTCCAACAGTCCCAACTCCTTGCACATAATCCAAAGCTTTAATCCCTTTGTTTCTAATGTATGGAGAAGGGAATGACAACCCACTCCAGTATTCTTGCCTAGAGAATCCCATGGACGGAGGACCCGTGGTGGGCTACAGTCCAGGGGGGTCGCAGAGTCGGACACGACTGAGCGACTTCACTTTCACTTTCTTTCTAATGTAGAGCCTGTCTTCCACTTTTAAACATTATTCTGTTCCTCCCAGTATATGAAGCAAATCCAACAGTGACTACAGCCTATAACATTTTTGCCAGTTGTCCTTTTTTTGTTAAGTATTTTCCTTTACTTCATCGCACTTATATATATCTCTAATGCAGCACTTCTAAGAGTTGGTTTCACATGATAATTATTTATCAACAAGCCTGTCTTCCCACTAGATGGTAAAGTCTTTGTAGCAATGAAGGTGGGGAGTGTTTTCCTAGAACCCCTAAATCTGTGGAAACCAAGTGGCACTCAGTTTTTTTATGGTCTTAATATAATTTTTGGAAGTATAACCTGCAGGCAGAAAACTGCACCAGTCCTCAGGGAACAGCCTGATGAACTCTGACAAAGTTGCCACAGCTGTGCACCAGCATCTGGACTGAGACGCGCAGCAGGGCCAGCACCCCTGCAGCACCCTCATGCCCAGCACCAGTCACTACTGTCCCCCAAAGGGATAGCCACGAGCTCGACTTCCAATCGCTCAGGCCAGTATTCTTACTTTTGAATGTCAACCACTCAACACACTTGCGCTGGCTTTTCAGCTGTCCACTATGTTCCTGAGATTCGTCTGTATTGCTGTGTGTACTGGAAGTCTGCTCATTCTCAACGCTGAAAAGTCATGCACTCCAGTACAGACGGGCGTTTGGGCTGTCTCTGCTTTTTGGCTATCAGGTACAGCGCTTCTGTGGACACGAGCGTAGGTGTCTTTGTGGGAATACGTGTTCTCATTTCATTTGGGTAAATACCTGACAGTGGGATTAATGGGTCATACGGTTAAGTGTAAGCTTAATTTCCTAAGAAACTGCCAAACATTTTCTAAAGTGGGTCTGCCGGATTACATCCCCACCAGGAACACGAACGCTCCAGTGAGCCCACAGCTGTGCCGACACTTGGTAGTATCTGTCTCTCTGATTACAGATGCTCCAGCGGCTCTGAAGAGGTGCCTCGCCGTGGGCTCCACTTTCATCTCCCTAAGGACTAATCGTGCTGTGTGCCTTTTCCAACACCACGCATTTCCAGAAAGCCCTAGTTCAGTGCCTCTATCCTTGCAATCACTCAGTAAGCTATAATAACTACTAAACTGCTGAAGAAGAAAAGCACATACATATTTTTTCTATTATTAGGCTATAGCAAAGAATAGTTTTCTAGACAACATATAATTTTCCATGTAATTTGAAGAAAACTCCCAGGAAAATAAACTTAATCTATCCTCTGGAGACATGAAAAGTCTTAAAGTTTCTTAAAATATGAAAGCAAATTCAAGGGAAGAAATAAGGTCATGGAGAACTTTCCAAATGCTCATTTCCTTGTGAAAATTTCAAAGACTGTGGAGTACGCTTCACTTTAGGAACTCTACACCTCTAAAAATCGACTGAAAAATAAATCTTAAACAAAAATTGTCCGACAACGGTGGGTAACATTAGAGTGGAAAATCTGCATTGTGCTGGAATTTTCAGGATGCTGCACACAGGGCATTTATTTTACGTGACTCTGCTTTATCGAGTTCCGAACAGCAATGCAGGAGAACTGTCTAACTCAGGAAGGGAGCGAGCTGGCTGTGGCCCTTGACCTTTCAAGGAAGAGGCTCTCCTGCCCTATACATCCTGAAACGGAAACACAAGCATTATTTATAGGCTGTGCCTGCTTTCCTTCCTATGAGATAAACAAGCTAGTGGAAAAGTAAGAGTTCAAATGAAGGAGTTTTTAAAAATAAAGGTCTTTATATGTATCAGGAGCAAGAATAAATATTTCTCCCCTTTATCCCTTCTTGACTATTTTTATTTTAATGCAGAAAGACACAAATGTGATTGAGCAGGCAGAAACTACTTCTGAATGTGGGACTTCCAAAAGTGTAAGGAACAAGGGGCACGTTTAGAACCTGCCTTCACTGAACAGGAATCTGATCCACAACTCTGATTTCCAGCGGTGCTGTATCTGCTGGTAACTAACCCTTTGAGTGGAAGGTTAGGTTCCCCTGACAATCTCCTTATTAAATTTAGAATTTGAGATGAGGAAGAGAAAACAAAAAAAAACAAAAAAAACCACCTTACCACTCTAACATTTGTGGAGAACCTAAAGTCCCTGGTTCAATAATTCTTTTTTATTCCAGCCTGCATAAATACATATATTACTTATCAAAGAATTATGCATCCTTTTCAAAATCCTGACATTATATTAGATTTCCTCACTTTATGAGAAGCAAATTCTGGGCTTAAACATGTCCGTTCGTAGATATGGAAAAGTACAGTGGTGTCTCTGTCATCTCTCTTGGCTGGCCCCTTTCTGAACTGAATTTTCCAGACCACTGTAAAGACAGCATCAGTTTCAAGCAGGCATCGGCTACTAACACCTATCTGCCCTGGAGTACAGGAAAGTGCGCCGCGATTTCAGCAACTACCATTTAAGAAACACAGAGGCTAGTGACAGCAGAGGCGCTGCTGAGCCGCCCAGTCAGCACTGTGAAAGCGTCTTGACATTGAGCAGAAGGGAACCACAGGAAGAGAGAACAGGGAGGCATGTCAGCATCGTGCTCTTTCTCTCAGCAAACGCTAACTGAGCACCTACGAGGCACCAGGAAGGTTTCAGGAGCTGGGGGTAAAGACAGCAAATCCCTGCCCTTGTGAAGCTTGCATTATGAAAGTAAATAAATAATAAGCATATATGGGATTTTGAGCGGTAACAGTGCTTTGGAGAAAAATAAAGCAGGGACCAGGGGGTAGGAGTGCTCTGGTTTTAATCAGGACGAACAGGAAAGACCTCACAGAGACAGTGGCATCTGAACAAAGATCTGAAGGGGAGGACATCAAGTCCTGCAGGCAGACGCCCGAGGGAAAGGCACTGCATAGGGAAAACCTCGTGCCGAGCCCATGAGGGAGGCAGGCTCCTGGCTCGCTCTAGAGTGAGCAAAAGAGCAAGACGGTGAATAGTAGGTTTTAGACTGGGGAGTTGGCGGAAAAGGGGGTTGGGCAAAACCATCTTTTAGGCCCTTGTAACGGCATTGGCTTTTACTCTAAATAAAGTGAGATTACATTGGAGAATTTGTGGCAGAAGGCTGTTGTTATGAGCTGAAAATTTTTCAAAGGACGTCTCCAGCTTCTGGATGGAGGACAGACTGTATGGGGGCAAGAAAAGAATCAGGCAGATGAATAAGCAGGCCACTGCAATTACCTAGATAGGAAGGGATGGTGGCCTGGCTCAGGGCGGCATAGGAACAGAGGGAGAGGAGTCGAGCTGTGAGCCGATTTTAAGGAGAGGACCAACAGTACTTGCTGATGGACTGGGTATGGAATGAGAGAGCAGTCAGGAACGTCCAGAGAGAAGAGATCGCTAGGCGCACTGGGATTTGAAAGACATTCCCTGCATGTGATTTTACACAGCTGCTCTAGGTGCCCTCGCTTTGGCAGGGATTTACTGGGCTTCATCTACTGGATACAAATTCCACTGAGAGGAGCAAGGACCACCTTGCTTCTTATTCACATCATCATTATCGCACACAGGGCCTTCACTTGTGAGGACTCAATAGATGTTCATTTAAATATATGCATTTTAGGTATCATAATCACAGGAACTTAGGGAAAAACTTAGAAAAAGGTTTTGCTTGTATTCTCTGGAGTTCATGTTATTCTTTTGTTCTAAAAATATGTATTGAGTGATGACTGCAGGTATCTTTGGGGGAGACTGTGGGTAACATATTTTTCCTTAAATATTTGTTCATTTTCAGACGTTCAACATGAGGCATGTTTTACTTTCACAAAGGATTAAACACTTTTTATTTTTTCAGAGCTCTATTGGACAGATCATTCAATTCTACCAGAGTAAAGTGAAGAACTTGACATTCCCTATAATGTCATCTCTCACCCACTCAGCACTCCTTAAGGCAAACAAACACACTTACTGCGCCAAAATTCAATATCTGAAATCATGGGAAATCATGGGAAAAAAGCAAAAGGCTATTTGTAAACCAAGACGAAACACAGCTAGTTGAGTGCAGTGACCCCTCCCTGACTGTAACCAGTGCAGCTGTGACTCGGGGGCTGCTGTCCTGCGTGTGAACGCGTTTAGAAACCGCCAACAATTCCTGCCGATGGGCATTTCTGCCCCCAGAAGGGCAAAGGCAGTAAAACATGAAATTCGAAGTGTTTCAGCCTGAGAGTCCAGAGTGCAGTGCAGGGCTGGATTCAAATGCGGAGAACACTACACTTTCTCTGCTCATTTGTTTCCGAGGGAGAAGGCAGAGTACCGTCCCTGGGTCCTCTCTCTTGGGCCTTGAACAGGCACACAGGCGCGCACGCTCGCGAGGACACACACACACACGGACGCAGACAGGCAAGCACACATCAATCCCCAGTGCCAGTCTACACGTGGCCCACCTTGAAGCTAATGAAGTTAAGCTTCAGGGTCCGTCATCAACATGGACCTTTACCAGGACCCGGATCTTAGAAATGTATCCACATGGTAAAGTATTTTTGTAAAATCTGTTAAAGCAAGATGCTTTGCATTCATCTTCTTAAAGAGACACCCCAAACTGTATTAACTCCAGGCCCTGGAAAATCCTGACTTTCTTCCTGACCCATCGCTTCAGGGGTGGATACCAGGAAGCTGTATCTTTTCCTGCTTCTCTCTCTCTCTTTTTTTTAATGTCACCAAGTGATTTTGATGCACAGCTAGGTTTGGAAATCACTGACGAAGGGCTACAGACTGATCAGTTTAATGAGTCTCTGACTTCTAGGTAGTATTTCTTTCTGGAGCTTTGCCACCATTGATTGGGACGTAAACCAAATAACAGTATGTAGTCTGGAAAAAGCTGACAACTGGCAACATTCGCTTCCACATTGCAATGATGAATCACATAACCCTCTGTGCCGAGTAATTAACTATCCATTTGTATGTCCTGGCTGTAGTGACAGAGTTCTTTTCAACGAGGAAGGAAGGGAATTTGGACATAACATTAACAGTTGTTAATACCAAGCAAATAGAGTAAATTGGATTTATTAAAAAGAGTATGTGTGTGGATTTTTTTCCCTAGGAGTTGATATAATTTGTCTAGCTTTCTAATTATAGCTAGGACAGAAAATGGCTGAACCCAGAGACCTCTCACGGTATCTAATAAACTTTTACTTACAGGGAGAACGTTTCTTGGGCTGGAGAATGACAAATAATTTACTAAGCTTTTCCTGAAAGATAGCTAAAGGTGTTTCACCTATATCTAGCTGATGAATTAGCTTTAGCTAATAATCAGTGTCATGAGACAGGGAAGAAGCAGCCTGTAATTACTTTGAAAGGAATGAAGGAACAGATCTGATAAAGAAACTAAATCAGCTAATTCCTCTAGAGGCATACTGAGTGAGAGAGAGGCTTACTTTTCTGCAAGCTTGAAGTGAGACAAAGATAGGGGGCACTGGTAATTGTATCTGCCCAGTGTCCCTTCATCCCCAGTTTCTGGAAGCGACCCTTCCATTGCCCTTCCCACGGGTGTACTTTGGAATCAAGGGTCCCCTCCCTTCTCCAGGGCATCAGTCCCAAACTTGACTGAACACACTCTCCAGAAGGGCTCTGCATTCTGCCTGCAATGGAGATCACACACCCTGGGGCAGCCTCCCTGAAGGGACACTGTTAGTCCCAGCCACTTAGCGGCCCACGTTCTCATCTTGCCCAAGGCCATTTTGTTGCGTTCCGGGATTGGTTCTGGGAGTCAGCCCAGTTTCTTCCAGTACGGTCTTTGCCTTTGTGCTTTTGTTTCGTTTTCACTTAAAGTAGCATCTGCTGGTTTCTGTTACCTGCAACCAAACGTTCTTAACAGACACAGAAAACCATGCACAGGATGGCTTTTCTACAATTACACAAAAAGCCCCCAAAGGGTTCCCAATAATCAACAGTGCTCAGCAGAGTCACACCAGCAGAAAATACGAATACAGCTCAGTTAATAAACATGTGTTTTCTTGTTAGATGTTACTGAAATATCTGTATATACTTTTTTAGCAGTCCAATCAAAATAACTTTATTTGGGTCCTTGATTTTTAAACAATGACTCTACTGAGTCGTTAAAAGGGTACAACTTATCATAAAAATTAAATCAATAAAGGAAAGTCCAAGAAAGCTTAAAAATTACCCCAAACCCCTCTATCCAGAAATACCACCACTATCTTTGGTAAGCATTCTCCCAACATCTTTTGCATATAGCCAGGCAAAATAAAAATAACTTCAGAAGTATATATTATTATATATGATTTTTTTAAAGTAATTGGTTTTACTTGAATTTAATGAAAAGAAACAATTTAGATTAAAAGAATCATAGAAATTCAACTAAACAGTACAATAAAAGACAGCAATTCTTTAAAAAGTTTACATAAATGAAAAAATTCTGAGCTATTTTAAAAATTCTACACTTTAATGTTAGACAGAATCTATTGACTCTTGGAAAGATAAGAAAACTGGCAAATGTTTCTTCCTCTTTCTTCTCCTCTCTTGTTAGGTATGTTATTATTTTTACATTGTCAGGTTTCAGCATTTCCATATGCTTTTCTAGCCACAATTTTCATGGTTGTTTTGCTCTGGTTCTATATTAAATGGGTGAAATAATGAGCTTTTCTATGATTTTTTTTTATTCCTGAGATTTTTTTTTTTAATTTAATTAATCTCCTGGGTGGTTCATTTCAGTTCAGTTTAGTCGCTCACTCGTGTCCAACTCTTTGTGACCCCATGAACCACATCACGCCAGGCCTCCCTGTCCATCACCAACTCCTGGAGTCCACCCAATCCCATTTCCATTGAGTCAGTGATGCCATCCAGCCATCTCATCCTCTGCCGTCCCCTTCTCCTCCCGCCCCCAATCCCTCCCAGCATCACAGTCTTTTCCAGTGAGTCAACTCTTCGCATGAGGTGGCCAAAGTACTGGAGTTTCAGCTTCAACGTCAGTCCTTCCAATGAACACCCAGGACTGATCTCTTTTAGGATGGACTGGTTGGATCTCCTTGCAGTCCAAGGGACTCTCAAGTCTTCTCCAACACCACAGTTCAAAAGCATCAATTCTTTGGCGCTCAGCCTTCTTTATAGTCCAGCTCTCACATCCATACATGACTACTGGAAAAACCATAGCCTTGACTAGATGGACCTTTGTTGGCAAAGTAATGTCTCTGCTTTTCAATATGATATCTAGGTTCGTCATAACTTTCCTTCCAAGGAGTAAGCGTCTTTTAATTTCATGTCTGCAGTCACCATCTGCAGTGATTTTAGAGCCCAGAAAAATAAAGTCAGCCACTGTTTCCACTGTTCCCCATCTATTTGCCATGAAGTGATGGGACTGGATGCCATGATCATAGTTTTCTGAATGTTCAGCTTTAAGTCAGCTTTTTCACTCTCCTCTTTCACGTTCATCAAGAGGCCCGTTAGTTCTCCTGGGTGGTTAGGTAGCATCTTTAAGTAGTTTTGTTTTTTTGTTTTTTCAAAGAAAGATTCATCATATATTCCTCAATTCTTGAATGCTTAAAAAAGACTATTACTCTTACATTTAAGGAACAACATGGCTAAGTATTCAATTTGGGGGTCATACTTATTTTTATGTTCAGAGCTTTCAAAGACAAGTGTTTCACTTCTGCTGTGGAGAAACCCAAGTGCAGCCTGATTCTTCCCCTTCATACGTGTCTTGCTTTTAATGTCTAGAAGTCACATGATTTATTTCTCAGGATCGATACTTCATCAGGGCATGTCGTGATTATTCTGTAGTGATTTATCTCCCTGGAACCCGTCAGATCCTTCTGACATTTCCACAAAACCCTTCAGACACAAGATCCATGCGTCTCACTCTTGTTCTGTTGCCCTGACCTCCTTCCACCCCCACCCCCCACCTCCATCTTGCAAACAGTTTGCTCAAATACAATGATAGGCAAAGATCTGCTCCTTTCAAAACCTTCTTTGAAGGACTGGGACTGGTTATCTGGGGGAAACGTGGGGAGGTGGGTCACGAGCTAGACCTGTCTGCGGCAACCCCTTGGGAGTTGGCACGTCCGGTAGAGTCACCACAAGTCTATGGTCTCCTGTATCCGTTCAGGTTTCTATGTTCAGGAAGCTCCGCATCACTAATAACAACCCTCTGGACCATTTCTGTGTTGCAGTGTGGAACTTCCCACCTGTCTCCCCTGTGACTCATGCACTTCACTTCTATCCACATGCCCATTCCAGGGCCAGCCGGATGAGAGAGACGCCTCACCCACCTGATTTCTGCTTTAGTGACCTCATCCTCAGTATTTCTGGAATGTGAAACTGGGGCTCTGATTGGCAGCCCCACCTCTAGGGACTTGGCGATTCACGGCTCTAATAGGAAAACTTCCGGATGTGCCTTTCTGAATAGGGATACCAGTTTCATGTTAATCAGAAGTATTCCCCAAGATTTTTTTGTGTGTGGAGAAGATGAAGTTAAAGAGAGTTCGATAATTCTGAGAAATAACAAGTCACATAGAGAACTGGTGAACTGCAGGTTAACTTGACCAATATTTGTTGTATGATCACTGCACGCAAAATGACAAAGGAAATAAACTACGAAAGAAAAAGGAAATCCTTGTTGCTTTGCTTTCAGTGTGGTTATGGAGAGTAAACAAAAGATAAGATACTTAAATTATCACAACTGTTTATATATGTTCAGTGCTGAGCCAAACAGTGGCAAAACAATTACCACCTACATGGCAGTAATTAAGAGATTTGCTTTTAAAAGAACTGGAGCCACCCATTCCTGATCTACAGCACGAATCCTGTCTTCTTTCTCGAGTAACTTCTAGAATCTCCTTTCCATCCTGAGCAATGTAAACCTTCCCGGTGATGCGCCTTCAGGTAGACCTATTTTCATCCATGGCGCTGGGCGTTTGGTGGGCCCATCAGTCTGGAAACTCGTCCTCTCCTTCCTTTCAGAGCAGTCAGTTCTTTTGCAAGGATGTAACTGCTTTTCTTATCTCTGAGAATAGTGCTTGAGGTTTCTGATGCTTTCTTTTGCTATTTGCATTGCCTCTGTTTCCTTTCAGCTTGATTTTTCTGGTTGTTTTCATCTCTCTTACGTCAGAAGCTTCTTTCAAATATCTGGTCACTTGCGGATCTTTGACCATATCACGAGGGCTTTCTAATTTCTCGGATGCTTCTAAGAGCTGTGACTTGCAGGGGTTCTGCAGGCTAACAGGCTCGCCTGCACTAGCTCGCCTATCATGGAGCGCGTCTCTGAGCACTGAGGCTATGAGTCTCACTGCTTTGTTAAGGCTGCTAGCACTCCTCCTTCTGATTTGCGTTTTCTAAAAATGCGTTGCCATCTCTCATTCTCATATCCTTTCCTACTCTCTCTCAAAAAAAATAAATCCCTTTAATGTCACTTTAGCAAGATTTTAGGAGGAAGAGAAGGTAAAAGCATGTGGAGTATCAGCTATTTCAATTATTAAGAAAGAACATGGACTTTCCTAATTGTTTTCAATTTTAGCCATTCATTAAAAATTGCTTTTTGGGACTTGAATGAAATATATAATTAAAGGAAAGGTTAGTCTCTTTATATGTATATGCGTTACATGCATGCTGGGTCACTTCAGTCATGTCTGACTCTCTGTGACCCTATGGACTATAGCCCACCAGGCTTCTCTGTCCATGGGATTCTCCAGGAGAACACTGCAGCGGGCTGCCAATAGCCAGTCTATAAAAAGCAAAATTAAAGGCAGAGTAAGAGCAGGACAGCTTAGCATCCAGGGTGAGCAGTATATCCTGAAAATATAATTAAACCTAATTAAACAATAATATCTTCTTAGTTATTCCTGGTTCCTGCACTATTACTCTGCTCTATATTTAGGTTTATCTATGTGGGCAAATAGATTATTTTAAAAATCTATTGGGATATACTTTATTTTATCAGCTGCAGTATTATATCAATATTTACCACTGAGTACAATAATATTTGAAATAGAATCCCAGATGCTTGAAAATTCTCCATATATTCTCAGGAATAGTTTCTATAACTTAAATCTTTCCTCCATAACATATCTGCAACGCTTTTTCTGATTTCACCGAAAGCCTTAAGAACTGTTTTTACTTCAAGATATTTGAAAATAAACAAGTAAACACCTATCATTTTATGCAAAAGGATATTTTCAGTAAAGGGACTATTTTTGCTAAAATAAATGTATTAACATGACTTTATTCAGTATGTTTTTTGGTAGAAGAATTCAACTCTATTTAATTGCAGCAAACTTGATGAAATAGTATTGCGCTTCCATTTAATTCATTCCACCATCTATCCACAAAATATGTAATAGTCATTAAATTCAGCCAACTATTTTTCAGGTCCAGAGGAAGATGTCTTCAAGAAAACAGACTATGATTGACAGTTCCCTTAAATCAGTAATATCATAAATATTTATATATACAGTTATAAACAAACTATTATTAGTTTAAGAAATGCAATTTATCCTCGGTGATAATAGGTTTGAAAGTTAAAAAGCAGAATTTCAACATTTTAGTTCTCTAGAATTTTATGCTTTAAACAAAAACAAAGGAATATCAGATAATATAGTTCTCTATTAATTATTATTCCAATTTTTTTAGGATATGCACGCAGCTTAGTGTAACCACTATGAGCTTAAAAATTATTTGTGTGCACTAGATACATTATTTGGAAGAACTGTTCAGGTGCTAAGAAATGAAAGAGTTTAAATAAAACTGCACCCTCCCAAGCTTTGATTAGAATCCTTTGCATTTACTGAAGGTTCTTATAAAATCTACTGAATTTCAGGTGATGATCCCTTTTTAAGATGAAGCCTATGAAAGGAGAAAGCTGCACCCACAGAGAAGAACCAACAAAGCGCAATGCAGTTAATTTCCAGAACATATTTATTAGATGATAAATTAGAGAAGCCTCTCTAGAAAAAGCATTCTATCTCAGGGGATTAGAAGATTTGTGAAGCTACTGTCCTCTCATAATGAAGGGCTTAGCAACTGCAAAATGTTTTCAATCATTACACTGCAAGTATATTATCTCATCCATGAACATAAGCTGTATTTCAGACTGTAATGAAGCATGGTTCTGTATGTTTTAATTGCTTTTATAAGCTTCACATAATATCTGTAACTGTTCTTCAGTGTATTATGAATTTTATTAACTAGGATAAATCACCATCACATTTTTGATATTGTGGGAAAAGAAGGAAATCCACATAAGTGAAATAAGCAGGTAGCAGAAACTGCTTTATAGCAGGTTAATCAAAGCGAAGCCGCCATTTTTCTGGGTCAAAATTATTAAATATTGGCAATTTCAAATGCTTCAACATATACACTGAAAGTTTCTTATTTTGACTATTTTAGATTGAAATAGTTCTGGAAAGTTTTATCTACTTCTCTATCTTTTTACACAGCGTTTATCAGACCTAGCAAAACTCTCCCTGAGTACTATGCTTTTTGTAATTAGAAGCTGTGCCCCAAGCTATGGACTCTTTACTAAGTCCAATGCCTAAGGGCCATGCAGACGAAGTAAATGAGCAAAGCTGCTTTTATTGTACTATTTTGACATGGACCCACACTATTTGCATATTATACACTGAAACATTTTTCTCCTCTATAAAAAAATTCACTTGTTTCCTTTCTTTCAATAACGCTCAGCCCATTAAGCCTACCTTCCTATTCCTCATTTTTGATGGAGACTCGGATGAACAAATGTTTTCTTCAGCTTCGTTTTAGCCAGACTGTAGATAAATGCAACCAACACGGAGCCTCAGGGCTGGGGAGATAAGGAGGATGGGCGGGCACCGTGAATACTGAAATGCCCTCCCTGAGATGGGGGCAGCGGAGAACGGGACACCACTGTCTGGGTCAAATCACTACAGTCAGTGCAAACTCTCCAGAACTAGTCCCTTTCAGGAACGTGTTACAAACTGAAAGTAACCAACAAGCACAAACAGAAGTACAGTGCCGGCCGACAGACTGGAGTTCAGCTAGACCCGCTCCTGAGCTGGGCGCGGCCCCTGAAGCGCCGGTTGGAATCTCTGCCCTAATTGTTCCCACATTATGCTGCGCGGCTCCACATCCTTCTATGTATTTCTCTCTCTCCCTGTTGTCACAGCTATTTCCTCAGCGACTCCAGGTTGTTGGACAGCTTGAGAAATCGGATAATCTCACTTGTCACAACATATAAAGTTGGAATGAATGGGTTTGGCAGGAGGAAAGGACAAGAGGGTTCTTTGAAAATATTTAAATTTACTTTTACTGATTCCAACATGACATCACAGAGTGGGTTTTAAAGAAATGTTTACTATTGGTACAGTACTAACGCAGCTAGAATTACCAGCGGGACAGGCAAGAAGAGTGGGTCCCACGGGTTACCACGCTCTCACACCGTCACCCTGCTTAGTCACAGTCATTAGCACTTCAAGATTTCAAAAAGCTAAGCAAGCATTATCCTTCACTAACTAAGCAAAGTCTGGTACCTCAAAGGTTGTTTTCCTTTTTCCATGAAGTAAAGCAGCTATCTGAAGGTGATGTATCTTCAAGACCATCTAAAAAAATCTTTTTGTACTTTCTTCTCATCTGCCTTTATTTTTGAAAAGTTCTTATTATGGAAATTTAAAAACAAAAGTACAGAGATTTTATGCATGTACTTTGTGGTATCTATTTTAATTGCACAGGGTTTTTTTTTTTTTTAAATAACTTGCAGGCTTTTGGGTTTGTGTTCAAGTTGAAGTTGGTTGATAATTGATCTCCAGACAATTGAAATTTCACTGTAGTTTGTATAATAAAAATCATCATTCACGGCATTGACTGAATAAAAATTGAACAGAACAGAAATACATTTTATCTCAGTAACTTATGAGACTGAAGAACTTTCATGTGCATTTCATCAACCTCGATATAATAAAAATGAAAACCATTCAATCATTTTGATTTTGTCTTTTTAAATGTAACTTGATTTGTAATTTTAAGCAAAAAGATTTCGGCAACATACTTCTGGAAAATACTGCATTATTTCACAGATCTTATTGTAAAGACATTTCTTCCTATATGTATTTCACTTTAGATTTTCAATTTAAGCAATGTATGGATGTGAGAGTTGGACTATAAAGAAAGCTGAGCGCCGAAGAATTGATGCTTTTGAACTGTGGTGGTGGAGAAGACTCTTGAGAGTCCTTTGGACTGCAAGGAGATCCAACCAGTCCACCCTAAAGCAAATCAGTCCTGGATATTCACTGGAAGGACTACTGTTGAAGCTGACACTGCAATACTTTGGCCACCTGATGCAAAGAGCTGACTCATTTGAAAAGACCCTGACGCTGGGAAAGATTGAGAGCAGGAGGAGAAGGGGACGACAGAGGATGAGATGGCTGGATGGCATCACCAACTCAATGGACATGGGTTTGAGTGAACTCCGGGAGTTGGTGATGGACAGGGAGGCCTGGTGTGTTGCGGTTCATGGGGTCACAAAGAGTCGGACACAACTGAGTGACTGAACTGAACTGAACTTTCCTTGATATCATTTTGAAAATAGTTAATTGAGGCATATTTATGGTAGTAGTAGTCAATCATATAACAGTTACTGAAAAATTTATTTATTGAGCACCCTCAAGATACTATATAGTATCTCATCCTCACTGTAATGCTGCACAGAACTGGACTGGACAAAATCAAACTGTCTTCTCTGTAGACTAAACACCTGGAACTGCAAACGCACCACCCCATAAGTAGTATTAGCACAGTCCTCATGTTACAGGAAAGAACACTGAGCAGAGAGAGGTATGGATGGCCTTGGACAGACTTATCCCAGGTCGTGTGGCCAGTTAACAGCAGAGCTAGGGTTCACAGCCAGGTCGGCCTGATCTCAAAGCCTGTGTTCTTCTATTAAAGAGCTGTGGTGGGGGACACAGGTGACGTGGTGTGATGATAGGTGAGGACAGAGGAAGTGTACAAGGTGGAAGATACTTCTGTAACTATGAGGGGTTTACAGTTTTCTTGGGGAGAAATAATCCTATCAAAACTAACCAAGAAAAACAGAAATCATCATAGCGCAAAATGAAGAATGATGGGACATTCACTTTCACACCGTGATCTGAACTTGACTCTTACACCTTTCCAAGCAATTTCTCCCTGTCCATCTTCATCCCGCCCTCCCCCCACCCCGAACTGGCTTTCTTGAGGCCATCAAAGCACATATCATAAGCTGGGAGGAGGGACGCCTCGGTCATACGATACAAGGACTACAAGGGCAGCCTTCTCGAATCCACCTGTAGTTGCATGTTTATAAGAAAAATATTTTGTCTGTGACATCACTGCAATTCACTATACAAGAATGAGCTTTTAAAACATTAATGACTCCAGCCTAGTCCCTCTTTTCAGAGCTCCATCTTGCATTTTTGCACCTGGGACCTCACCTAGATGTTCTACAGGTGTTCAAAATAAACTCACCACTCTTGACGCCAGACCTACGACCCCTCTGCCTCCCCACCAGGAGGTGGCACCAATGAGTTGCCCGGGTCAGAGCCAGGAGAGGCGCCCTTGACCCTGCTTCCTTGGCCATCCTATTCGGTCAGTGACTTAGGTTGATTCCACCCCTAGACCGCTCTCAGCCTCCCCCGACTCTGCGTGCCCACCGCCTCTGCACCGCCTCCGCGCCTCGCCATCACTGCTGACCGACAGCCCAGGTCAGTTGGCTTCCCTGCCCCTCCTCTGCCCTGCCTTAATCTAGCCTTCACAGGAACAGAGCTTTCTGGTTTCCAGTCATATTAAGCAGACTGAAAAGATGAAAAAAATGTTATTTACTTACAAAACCCAGTTTAGGGCTTGCACCCCAAAGCAGGGACATAATAGACAATCTCAATTTTTTGACAGGTAAATAATCCCCATTGACAACAAAGCTGCAACTATAAAATTAAGTTTTTAATAGAAAAGTTTATGGTGGCTCAGATGGTAAAGCATCTGCCTACAATGCGGGAGACCTGGGTTCAATCCCTGGGTCGGGAAGGTCTCCTGGAGAAGGAAATGCCAACCCACTCCAGTATTCTTGCCTGGAAAATCCCATGGATGGAGGAGCCTGGTAGGCTACAGTTCATGGGATTGCAAAGAGTTGGACAGGACTGAGCGACTTCACTCTCACTCACTTATACGTAACAATAATCAAGTGTAATAACAGAAACCAAAGCATATTTCCCCAAATAAAGTTACTAAAGGACCAACGGTATAAAACAACTGCTTCAGTGCTGACATATTATCAGTGTGCATGCATGCTCCATTGCTTCAGCTGTGTCCTGCTCTTCGTGACTGCATGGACTTTGCGACCCGGTGAAGCCCACCAGGCTCCTCTGTCCATGGGATTCTTCAGGCAAGAACACTGGAGTGGGTTGCCACGTCCTTCTCCAGGGGCATCTTCCCAGCCCAGGGATTGAACCCGGGTCTCCTGCATTGCAGACAGATTCTTTACCATCTGCACCACCAGGGAAGCCCCCCAATTACTAAGCAAGTATCCCCTTAAGACAAGGTATGTGGACTATCTCGAGACTTCTATTTGCCTACTATTTGTGGAATAATGCATACTTGGTCTCTACTGTGAAAAAGGAGACCTTAAAATATATCAAATATGCATACCTGCAGATATTTTTAGGTACATACAGCCAGTTATAGGTAAATCTGAACATACAATCACAACATATGTACGTATACACATACAGATACACACAACACACACCATATGTACACGCATACACCAGACGCACATGTAAGCATACGTCTCCTGTCTTTGGATATATTGTTCAAGTTATAACTTATCCACAAACTAAAAGATTATCTCCAAACCTCTGTCCATCTAGAATTATTTTCACAGTAAAGTTTCATACGCCACTATTTGAGTGGAGACTTGTTCTTTCAATACACCCTATGTGCTTTACATTTTTTCTGGGCCTCACCTGCCTTAGGCAGCTCATGGTAATTTGTGGGTCTACCTTCGTGCCTCTGGCACCATTTCTTGAGAATGACGTACAGAACTTCAATCAAACTAAGCGAGAACACAAGGACGTGATCACGCTGGGAACCCAACTAATATAGGCCCAAATAAACTGAAAAGGAAAAGAGGCAGCCTGCATGCGTGAAGCAGGCTTTTCTCTAGGGGAGGTTAGTAACTCTAGTTAAATTCCCTAGATCGAAATACACATTTTTACCTTTTCTTGGGAACTAGATGACAGGCCAATCAAATAGTGAGAACAATTTCTATTAATACATAGAATTAATTAATACATATTTGTGAAAGCATGTTCCTTAAACATCAAAGGTATTCAAGATACATTATATTTAGCACATACATCCAAAATTTGCTATAATACTTCAAGCTTCATACACTAGAGCATAATGGGTAAAAACTACTTCAAATAAAAGAAAATAAAAGAGAAAGCATACTGTATAATAACCTATATGGAAAAATAACCTACAAAAGAGTGATTTTGTATACCAGTCTTGGTATATATGTATTTATAGGGCTTCCCTGGTGGCTTAGAGGTTAAAGCATCTGCCTGCAATGCGGGAGACCCGGGTTCGATCCCTGGGTCGGGAAGGTCCCCTGGAGAAGGAAATGGCAACCCACTCCAGTATTCTTGCCTGGAGAATCCCAAGGATGGAGGAGCCTGGTGGGCTTCAGTTCATGGGGTCGTAAAGAGTCGGACATGACTGAGCGACTTCACTTTCACGTGGTATATATACACACATATACATGTGGTATATATACACATATATCACATGTATATACACACATATCACATGCATATACACATATACATCATACATATATACACATAGGTGGTATATACACACATATATCAGTGTGCTGATATATGTGTACGTACAATCAAATCACTTTTCTGTACAGCAGAAACTAACAACATTGTGAATCAACGATACTCCACTAAAAATTAATTTAGAAACAAAGAGAAAGCGATAGAGCATCCACCAAACAGACTATGAATAACACAGCAATAAGAAAAGGAGCGACAGTTTATGACTCCGCGCTACCTGGATTCACCCAGTTAATCCTCGTCCCATTCTTGCCATGTAAATGTTGTTTGTGTCATATAAACGAGGGGCTACATTTCAGACGCGGTCCTTTGAGTTAAGGACCATAGCTAATAAGAGGTGGAACAGGACTGGAGCCCAGATCTGCTGACAGTCCCAAACTCCAACATTGCCTCTCCTCCCACTGAATAATTAGATACAACTCATAAAGGCAAGAAGGCAACAGGATTCTGGTGGGCAGAACGTATCTAGGAACGGGACTAATAAATGTGAATTGTCATAAACAGGAAACTGGCGTAACCAAAGAGATTCAAAGGCAGCTAAGGATTCTCATTCAAACAGTTTGAACAAGACAAAGAAACTACACGGTCCTAAACATTATGTAATATTTCGGTCACTTATAACACGACTGGTATATTAACTTTCCTTTAATTAGGCATATCTCTAATGCAGTTTCCATATTCTGCATGGAAAGTGATGTGCTATTAGACTGCACGGAAGACACCTCCAGTCCGATCTGGAAATATAGTCGACTTCTGAATCACAGTTAATATCCTAGTAAAACAGATAAAACTTCCATGACATATACAGTAATTCTTTGATAAACGGAGCAAAATATTACTAGCTAATTTGCACCTTCCCACCCTGATGTCCTCTACCTCTCCTTGGCCATATCATCCATTTACACCTCACATGTTCACCTTGTAAAGATCAATGAAGTGCGACTACAGTGCAATGAATAAGGAATAGTCTCAAAAGATGACTAATTTGTAGGAGATCACAGAGATTTAAATAGGAAAATTCCAGGATGTTGATTTAAAGATCAGCCACATTACTTTACAGACATCCTTTGGGCATTGCTACTGAGCAGTTCCATATGCAATAGCCACAGTACCAATATGCACGTATGAGCTCAGGACCAAATCCTGTCATCTCAGCTCAGTGCCACACCAGAACGGCTGCAAACTAATTTCTTTCCAAATCAAAGCAAAACAAACAAACAAAAACCCAACCAAGCAAACAAATATCCAACAGGACTCTACTTGGTATTCTCCTATACTTAGTATCAGGCTAAGAACTAATCCTCATGTATTTTGGTTACTTAGCTATGGTTAGATTTTTTTGCTAGTTTCATGAATATTCAAAATACTGTCTTCCGCATACAGAAAAATCCATTCATTTATTCAACAAATGATTTTTAAGTGCCTAGTAAGTTCCAGGCATAGTTCTTATGTACTGGAAAATAAAAGTATGGGTTGGGTGAAAGACAGATGAAAAATATATGGTTTTAAAGCCAAATATGTTCACACATTCAAATTACGAAGGAACCCTCCTTTTATTCAAGAAGATGATATATATAAAACTGAGATAAGTGACCAAAATTTTGTAAACAATTAATTCCCTGTAAAGAGCCATCAGTTCAAAGTAAGAGAGAATCCCATGGGTGCTGGAATAATTCAAAAAGACTTCATAGAAGTGGGCTGAAAGCTGGATCATGAAGCCTAAGCAGGCCGAGTGATGAGAGGGAGCCCTGGAAAGTGGTCGGGGATGCTAAGGCTCTTTGGGGGGAGGGAACATGGTAGGATGGAGTTCAGCAAATCCATCACTGAGCATAGGAGTCTACAGAAACACACTGCGGGTGTCCGGGCGGCCAGTGCAGACTGGGCTCTTCCTACGAGGGTCTGAAACGCTAGTTTGGGAAGCTGCAGTATGCTGAAAGTCCCCAGCAGCTGTAGCCTCATGGTTCTGGGACAGCGATCTGCTGATGGAATGTTCCTTCTGACACGCCAACACGCTTTTGCTGCCTACAGCACAGCAAGCACCCGCAGGGACGGACCCTGCCCCATGGCAATTATGACCCACAAACCTGTGATGCCCCTACTTGTACACTTAAATGAATATACATAGATGTTTAGAGCAATTTATCCTGAGATTCTGGAGTGGGGGCAGGGTGGATAAATGAACAGAATTAAACAGAAAATTCTATACTCTGAGTCAACGCAGACTGAGTAGAAACACAGCAAAGGGCGTGTTTTCAGCCAGACTATTTTGAAGACTCGTTATTAACTTCCTTAAGTGGATCCTGAGCACTTAGGAAGAACAATGGCGCCAAGTTTCCATGAAAAGAAGCACGATTTGTGCACAGTGTCTCAAGACTGTCAAATTAGCTTCAAATAATGACACCTACTGTACGTGACCGATGTTTACTGCTCCGCGGCTACACATAACTTGCATGTTCTGTAGGCTAACAGAGCTTCAAACCGTAATTAGCTGCCTTGCCTAATGAGCACAGGGAACTTTAGCAAGGTGGTTGAAGGTAATGGTCTTTAAAATCCTTAAGCAACAATGGGAATGATGGAAATACGAAGAATAGCTATTAGCTCCAGAGGCTTTTGAAACCTCCCCTCCCCCGGCCCTGAAGTAAAACATCTCTCTAGCCTGTCCTGCACCATAAGCTTAAGTGGCACAATTCTCCTTTCCTCGCTAATTAAGGCATCTGTGCCTCAGGGATTGCTGAAGAAAACAAAATACAAATGGCAGCACCTCCTTCAAATCCTTGCCCAGCACATTCCGAGACTTGAAATCTTGAGACAAGAGAGGTGAATGGGTGGGCTGCGTACAGAGACGGGGAAGGCTATCGAAGTGAACGGAGGCTCAGGCTAAC